>NC_092820.1:59592452-59895702 GCF_023375885.2 Dermacentor andersoni
CGCGTCTATTCTTTTCGAACTTGCGAATTCTTTAAATTTCCTTTAACAATATTCATGCCCCAAATCGAATTTCTGCTTCCAACAGACACTAGAATCAAACTTTCTCTCTGAAATGCGACGAATTTCATTAATATCAATCCAGGGGTTATCTAAGAAAAGCGTGTTTGCGTTTTACATGTATTTCAATAGGCCGCGTCGAAGTTGCGCCCGAGCTAAAGCTTCCTTAATCTTCCTTACTTAAGAGGCTTTAAGAGGAACCGCTGGACCGATTTCAATGAAATTTGTTGCATTTGAGAGAAAAAGTAAAATTCTAGTGACTGTTCACAGCGGAATTTCGATTTAGGGCCTCAATTTTATTCAAACAATTTTCAAAAATTAGAAAGTTCGAAAACGATAGAAGCCCAACGTTTAAAAATTCATGGCTCCCCGTCAAGATTAGATATCGCTGTTATGTAAACGGGCTCCATTAGATCATCAAAGCGTACAAATTCGATATGTCAATTTACATCTTACGCGAATTGGTTACCTTGTTTACAAGGGTTCTGCAAGAGCTGTATTTACACATTACTAAGTTTGAGATTCATCTGTAACATATCTATTTTCTCCACTTTATATGTACTATTAGATGCGATTCACATAATTTTGATGTCATTTTTCATTGCTGAGTAATGGAGTTGTAAACTGCAAAGTTTCGTTTACTGAATATTTGCGATTTTCGGCAACTATTAGTAAAAAATTTACGTCCTAAATAAAAAATTCGGTACCAAAAGTCACTAGATTTTAACGTTTTCTTTTAAATTCTATAAACCTCGTAAAGTTTGGTGCAGTGGTTACCGATAAAACGATTTCTCCTTTTACATGTATTTACATAGTATATACACGTATATACATAACACCCGAGCTAAAGCTTCCTCTTAAAGAGCCCCTTACCAAGTCTGCCCATTGTGAGCTGACATGCGCAGAGCATACATTGCGCGATAACGATCGTGTCTGCAAAGTATTACATCGCTACACGCGCAGGAAGATCTGAAATTTCAAACCGAACGCAGTTTTTCCTTCTCGCGGCTACAGTGCTCCAAGCCGGTGTATGACGCACTCGTGCACCTGCGCCTACGTAGTCGTGTCCGCAGGGTGACGTCGCTCGTGGTGACACGCGACTTCGATAAGTATTCAAGACAACATCTGATATCTGCGTGATCTGTTGCTTGAACTGACAAATTGAAGTTTAGAGAAATAACAGCACGTTCCCACAGTCATGCGGTCACATGCACAGGTAATGAAACTACGCCATTTTCTACCGTGTTCCATTGCGTGATCATGCTCTGCGATCCACTTGTTCTGCCTCAGTATTCGTGTAGCACTGAATTATGCCGCTAGTCATGTGTCCTTGTGAACAGCGCGCAAAATCCTGCACTGCGCGAAACGTCAACAGCTGGCCCGCAACGTCGCCAGCGGAAGTGCGCTTCGCAAAAAAAAAGCGAGGAGAAAAAAAATTCAGGGCGGGGCCCGTGACGTATGTGTCACAGGATCCTCGAGGCCCGGCATGGGAGAACGCAGGGAAGGAATTTCGCTTGCGGAGGCTAGACGGGGCGAGTGGAGAGAGGGTCTCGCTATGCAGTGGAGCTCGCCTAATGAAATCACAGGTTTGCGGAACTGAACTATTTCTATGTCGGCTATTATTGAGCGGATAGGAAAAATTTTTGCGGCAGAACGCTCCATTGAGGACACGTAACATCTTCCAACGTATAACCACAAAGGGCCTGGTGAGGAGCCCTTTAAGGCGAAAGCCTAATCTCCTTCCACTGTCTAAACTTGCCGAGCCGTCGTCAGAGACGCTGGCTGTGGTTACGGGCACTGCGCGCGTTCGGCGTGAATGTGGAGAAACGCGGATGAACTCGGATGGCGTCAGCGGTAGCTCTGTTCCATCTTTCGGTGCATTGCCTCGTGGGCACTGATACAAAATAACAATGCTATACCGAAAAATAAGCCTACCCTGGAATTCTCGGTGACCGAGAACTTTTCCCGCGGCACAGCTCGTATCCAAGCGTTCCTCAGCGTTTCCTACCTCGGGAACTTAACACTCGCACCTTCGTGTCCCCGGTGTAGTTTCCACGGCATCGCGGTACATTGCATTTGCACGGCATTGCAGCGTCCTTCGTTTCACATTTCTAAAGCTCGCAGACACGGAAGCACTCACAGCAACACGCATAACACGAGCAACTGAACAGGGAAGAGATGCACGTTGACAAAGACGCGCCGGGGAATGCCGATTCCCCGGGACAGTAGGGGGACTCTTCAGCCGGACACGCGCTACTGCGAAGTCGCGGTGACTGGCCGAACTCTTTTGCCGCCTCATGCGACCGCCCCATCTGTTGACCTAGTGCTAGTGCAAAGGGCGAAAACTAAGGGCTTCTCTCCTTCCAGTTGGAGTCGGCTATTGGTGTTGATTCGGGCCGCGTTCCTCGCTCGCGTGCGCGCCGCTCCTTCTCCCCAGGTAGGCTCCACTCACCCTCTCCGCGTCACCTTATACTGTGCTTTCACTCTCTCTCAGTTCTCACTGCCCCAGCTCGGCGAAGCTGCGCACGTCAAGAGAAACCCAGCGAGGTTCTAATAGCTGCTACACTCCACCCACCCTCACCACGTCGCTATGCCGTGCGAAGCTATTTTTTACTCTGCTTTCACTCTCTGTCAGCACTCCCTCCCCCAGCTCGGCGAAGCTCCGCACGCCACGAGAAACCCAGCGAGGTACTAATAGCTCCACTTTCAAAGACAACAGAGATTTAAAAGTATGCTAAGGAAGCAATCAGAACTGAAAATGTGTAATATGGCACAAAGGGAAGTGCCTTGCTATGTAAGGCTCGAGCTGGTTCTCTAAAGACACACACTGGAGCAAGCCCTCGCAACAAGAAGAGACGTGTGTACTGCAAAGAAAACCCGGAAATAACTCGCCACATCGTGGTAGAATGTCAATATATTCACCCAGCGAGACCCGTAGGAATCGAGTGTCCACCTTCCAGAGGCTACGGAATACAAAGAGGGTGGAAGGATTAACTGGTCAGCAGTCGAGATAAGAAATGATTATTACAGTGTTGGAATAAAGGGCACCGTAGATATTCATATTGTTACGAGGTGCTGCAGGAGTGAACGATAATGAGAGAACTGACGAAGACGACGATCACCGATAGTCGTTCGCACGGGCTCCATCTTGCATGCCTGTCTTCTGCCCGTTGTATATATCTTGTATATATTGCAAAGCGTCCTTTCTCCCCGTAATATTTTGGTGGAGAGTGCGGGTTTTTAAGGTATCAAGATGGAAACAATATAAACGGAGACATGGCAAGCGTAGCTAATGGTACAATATAGTGACAGCGGTTTTAAATATCAAATTTAAGATCGACATCAGAGGGGCAAAAAGGCTAGATAGCGATAAATGTAGTGAAACAAGCAGGCTAGGTGACAGTCCGTGCCCCGCGTAAAAGGGGATGCCAATAAGTACCATCGTCATCTGCCGTTCACGTCACCTCGGTAACCCGGTGTTTTGTAAAGAGCCCAAATAAATAAGCTGAAACATTACTTGATCGCGTTCACCGGGTGTGGCGGAGTCGCACCTTTTCTTTGGACGTTACCATCCTTGAAGCATCCATTGAAGAGTGCTGCCCTTGGGGCTCTTTCGGAGGTGGTGGTGGTTCCTGTGGAACAGTAGCCTGAAAAGCGAGAAATAAACAACACCCGTCCATTACAGTGCCATGGAAAATAACGTTGCGACAAACGTTTCACGGTGGGTGCCTTGCCACACTTGGACGGGTCATGCATGCTCGAAAAATGCAGACTTACACAGTAGTGGCGAAATAGTTAAGGGTGGTAAATTATTCAGTCAAAATCCTATTTTTCATTCATTTGGCGACAGACATTTGATTAATACAGAGATTTGAATAATAGGGAAGAAAATGCATAAAAAAACATTCTTGTTTCATGAAATTCCCCTACAAAGCTCAGCGCCGGCAGAGTGGAAGCTACATACCGGCTCGAGCAAATCGAAATTGGGGCGAGAGTATGAGTGCCTTGGCAGCTTATGTGCTACCCTAAGAGCTTCGCCAGATCAGACGTGGAAAAGAAAGTAAACATTGTGAGGTTCTACCAGCCAAAAGCACGATCTGCTTACGAAAGACACCACATATGGTGCGAGAATCCGGAACGATTCCGGCCACTTCTGGTTATTTATCGTGCACCTAAATCGAAGTACACGAGTGTTTTTTCTCCCCAAAAAAGTTTCTTGCACTAAAAAAGTGCACAAAATAACTGTCACAGCATCTGGAGTCATAGCCGATATGGCTGGTTGGCGATTTATCACAAAGGCTGAGCAAGCACAGCGTCAATTATCAAGTGCAATGTTAATATGAAAATTACAGAATCAATGAGAGATGTACAGAATATCAGCAGTAATTCGCGAGTTTTCGAGCTCTCCGAAAGAGTGAGTCTCTTAAGAAACGGTGCAATATTTCGCCGACATTTATTCAAGCTAGCCATATTGTACCAAATTTTTTCGCCAACAAGGGAGATTGTTCGACGGCCGTAAACATTTCGCACTATCGGCACATTAAGGTTTTTGTTCCGCCCGGCGACTGTTACACCTTGATGAGAGATTGGCATCCTGACGTCTGCAAGCGTGTGTGAGCTCTGACTAGAATCTGACGACTTGTTACTACATGTAAATAGCGTAAAATAAACACCTTTTTCTTTCGCTCCTACTCGCGGACGTACTCATTCAGATGGGACAAAGGATTCCTTGCCTAAACGCTACCCCGAGTCTCAACAATGCTAACCACAGAAGAACGGGAAGCATACGCGTAGCACTGCGCTTCTACGCAATATGTTGGGCGACACGCTCAGTTTGCCGTGTATTTAGCACTCATCTTTTCGTCTAAACCATTCAAAAATTAACTGTAGTTTGTTAATTGTAGTGCTATAACTAAGACAGTGTCGTCTGCACACAAAGCAGTTTGCTTGTGGGTCAAGGAGATAGGGTAATCATTGACGAAGAGGAAAAACAAGGTTGCTCCAAGTACTGAACCTTGCGGAACACCCATTTAAAGGAGTTTCCTGTCTTTTGTTGTCGCATACTTGTACAAACTGAGTCCGCCAATTTAATTGGCCACGAAAAAATTTTGAAGCAATCCTAAATCCAGACCGTAGGAGCGTCTGCAGCGACGTATTGTGCTTCACTGCGTTGAAAGCTATTTTTTATCTAGGACAATACCAATGATGATTTGATTATCGCTTAAAGCCGGGCTTACATTGTCTGCCACAGAATTTACTGAAGTAGCCGTACAGTATTCCCTTTGAAAGTCATGTTGATTGGGAGTTACTATACTGTATTTTGTTATAAAGTCTATCATTCTTTGGCTACTAGTTACCTTCTGGAATCCGTGATTTGTACGATACTTACTCAGATGGTATTTTGTATGCCTCCAGTAGTACATTGAAGTAGTTGTAAGATAAGGGTTTTCAAATGCGCGTTTTTATTTTACAATTATCAGTTGAAGGAAGGGAGGGGCGTGGCTTATGTAGACAGCTAGTTTTTTTATGAATAAATTAGCCTTACCTTAAATAGCAATAAATGCCGCACAATTCTTGTTTTCTGTTAATCCAAATAAAACTTCGAGGCAATAACAGGTGTCAGGTATCATGTTACTGAATGTGTAACATGGCACCTAGCGCTAAAGTGCCTACGCACTTGCAAGATTTCGTACCGTCGATGGCACCCTTCAAGGATATAGCAAAATATAAACAGTTCATGCGCGTCCGCATGGCTGTTAAAATAACTTTTATTTAGAATTGTTGCCGCAGTTATAGTGTTCACGGTTGGGCACGATCTGGGCTTATATTTGACGCTTTCATCGTGCCCCCAGTATCCCTTATTGGGTCCCCCCTTTTCTTTTGTGTTGGTCGCCTTCAGGGGTTCCTTTGACGCGTCAGGCCCTGCATGCGCTCCCAGCAGGGGCGCTTTCGTTGCATCTTGGACCAGCGCAATCTGCAAGCATAGAGCGCCGCTCGTTTGTTTCAATGGTTCACGTGGTCAGCGATGACATTTGCATGAGTGTTTGCTGCGGCAGTCGTAGCGAGCTAATAAACTTGTTCGCTAGTGCGCGTAATGGGACAGCCTGGTAATGGCACTACCTCCGTAGTCGATTCAAATCGACCACCTAAACGTAAGAAAATTCGTATATTGATTGCGTGTGACACGTGGAAGATCTGCTCAAGCAGAATACTGTACGTTCGCTGCCTAGATCGCAAACATTCAAGCGCCGAAATCACAAAATCTTGTCTTTTGTCATTGGCTAGAATCCTTCGCTATTAATAGGTCCCGCATCAGAGTTGATTGAAGTTTGCTCTTAGGAAACATCCTAGCGCGAGTGTAAACCCAAGCCTAACTTCGCACTGCGTTGTGGGTTTTTGTTAGCGTACAATTTGTCCATGAATAGTACATGTTCCCAGGCAAAGCAGCCAGAATACTGTTTGCTCAGTAACATTGTTATATACAAGCGACATGATCTACGATTCTCAGACCGCAAGTCCTCTGGAGCCGTGCGGACGTTGTAACGATGCATTTCACTTTCTAGTAATCTTTTCTTATCATTCGTAGCACGCAGCCACATATTCCAGCGATAACTGCATTGCCGCAGCGTGCAAGCCAGTGATTAAGGGCGAAAGAAAAATGTAAAATAAATATATCCGTACAAAGTGCGCCTTCTCTGCGACTTCCCGCACCATGCTGTCACATCGGCAGCGAACAGCGGTCAGTATCGCTTTTCTCACTTGGTTGCTGCATGGCCTCCGTGATCGGATGGCCTTCCGATTACGAAGTCCATGGTTGCTGGTTATCGAATACATCATGCCCCGTGGCATTGAGCGGCGATCGCATCCACCGCTTGACCTCCAGAAAGGAAGGCCAAGACAAGTGCGAGGAGAGTGAATAGGTTTCAAGTGATGGATTAAAAGGGCAGATGATATGCGCAACTTTGGTAAATCACAATAACAACGTACCACGAAAAATAATAACATGTATTTATTCTTAGTCTTTGTTCACAAACCGATGAAGGGAGGCAAAAGGCGGCACACCACTTACGTAAGGCCTGCCCTTTCCCCACCGAAACGAAAAACAAATCATGGCAAATGAACGTGTGGTCGAAATAGGGGTTCTGTCGTCCTGGTGTCTAATGTTGAGAATTTTTCTGGTTGAGTTTTCTGAAGAATTAACGGTCTTCTTTTCGATAGACGCATTCTACCTAAGCAAGCTAAAACAGACGAACATGTCAATGCGAATGCGGCTGTTTGAAAATTTGTCTACGAACCGATTTCTAAAAATCGTCGTTGTCACGCGTTTATATACTGCGTCTTACGGTATCCATATTTACATAAACAACAATATTGCTACGGAACAGCCGCCGCAGTGTGGCTGCGCTTAGGAGGAAGAACAAGACGACGTGGGCCGGCTTGATATAGCGTCGCCAATTTGGCCTTCCGTTAGCTTCCTTGTAAATAAATTGTATATAGCATTGGGCTTCAGCTACACGTAACATTAATTTGGTGGAGGTGGACATTCCCCGTACCCGTCATGGAGCTTCGCAGCGGTCGCAACGGCGACAGTGCAACTTCGGCTCCTGCTGGCGGCACTTCATCTACGCATGCAACCGTCTCCGCCTGCAGCCCCGACCTACGTTGCCGTTCCCCCCCCCCCCCGCCCCCCCCTCGAGATCCTGGTGTTTTCAACGGAGTCGGCAGTCCTGATGTTAGCGACTGGCTCCGCCTATACGAACGTATCAGCACCAGTCTCTGGTGGGATCCGACTATTACGCTTGCGAACGTTCTTTTCTACCTCGACGGAGCTCCACTCACGGAGACACGGATTTGGCGAGTCGTTCTTTGTATTGTTCTCTCCACTTTAGTTACACAAAGGACGTGCAAGAATTAGTCCACAGAGGCATTCCTCGTAGCAGGTGCGAAGGTGTGATGCTTTTCTAATATTACAAGCGTTTGTTGACATAGAGGTATGCATTGGGAGTGTTTCCATGTCCCTCCTAGTCATGACAGACGATTTGTCCTTGTATGCTGTTGTCCTGTTTGGCTGGGTCCCAATACGTGCTCTCGCGACAAAATAAATGGTATACCGCTACACACAAAATTACAGGGTCTCTTAAAATCTTTCAAGGGGTGAACGGTGAAAGCCTACTCTTCGTCCTTTTATCATTCGCCTTTTCAGTCATTATTAGCCACTACTGCTCCCTACTAAGCACTTTAGACATTTGTAATCAATTGTGGTCATTACAAGCCGTCGTAAGACATGTTGGTCATATCATAGTCATTAGTAGTCATTACTAGTCATTTCAGTCATTATTAGTCATTACTGGTCATGATTAAGCATGTTTAGCCATTTATAATTCATTGTACTCGTTGCAAGTTGTCGTTAGAGATATTTGTCTCTTCCTAGTCAATATTAGGCATTACAAGTCATTTCAGTCATTATTAGTCATTACTGCTCACTACTAAGCATTTTTAGTCATTTCTGTTCAATTGTAGTCGTTACAATTTGTCGCTAGACGTATTGGTCATTTCGTAGTCATTATTAGTCATTACAGGTCATTTCAGTCATTATTAGTCATTACTGCTCCCTAGTAATTTGTCTTCATTTGGCCTGATGACGCTTCGGCGGACACTCCGGAAGACAGGTCTGCTGGCACAAACTTCACCATGAGCCTAGAAAGGCTTTCGCCTCAATAAGTCGCTCTTTTTTTAAGGTAGAGTGCTTATGTAAACATCGCCTCAACGTCACAGCTAGCATTCACGATGCAATGCAACGTCAGCTCTGCGTTATTTTGATTCCTGGCGTATCACCGCTGTTTACCTTGTGCGACGTGCAGGAAATGCGATCCAATGCACCATTGCCGTATCCGTTTAAACGCGGCTATTAAAAAAGTAACCGGCTTTTGTTCACTGAAGGCCGCGGCACGAGCTGAACACAGTATACCTTTATGAAGGGTGTCCTAAATAATTCTAGCCACAGTTAAAAAATATGCAAATGCCACATAGCCGGTCATAACCAAGGTAATCTTGGTTTTCCATCGCTTGGAGATACTCAACTTATTTTCATTCTGCCTACCTAGATAATTAGTCTTAATTATTGAACTTCTCAAATATTATAATTAGATAAAAAGTGTCAATGAGAAAATTGTAGGCGACATGGAAAAACTACCGACACAGCTTTCTGTTGCTTAATACGTGCTACATAAGTGTTTTTACGAGCGGGCAAGCCCGCGAATACACGCAAAATTGCCGCGCGACTAGCCCCTCGAGGCACTCTTGAGTGTATTCGGGCACTTCTTTCACGCTCGAAAAAACACTTTTATGTAGTACGTATTGAGCAACAGAAAGCTATATCGGGAGTTTTTCATGTTGCTCTACAATTTGCTTATTCACACATTTCATCTAATTATAATATTTGATAAGTTGATTCATTAACAATGACTAATAATCTAATTAAGCGGAAATAACATAATCCGAGTAACTCCAAGCGATGGCCAACATTACGTGTGTTCTGTCCAGCTACGTGACATTTGCATATTCTTAAACCATGGCTTAAGTTAGCTGGGACACCCGTATATGCCAGCGTATCCCGAGAGTCAAGCGAGAACGAAGCCCATACCATATTCATATATTAGTAATAATACTAATATGTCGTGGCCACCAGGTCACAAAAAGATGAGCACCTTTCGTAACTTTTATAACGCCTCCATTTAATGTTATTCTTTAGTCAATAAGGAATCGGGGGTTTAACCTGATGTTGATAAATATTGTTCGGGGAGCAAAAATCGTGTAATTTTCGCGTTTTACCCGAAAACGAAGAACACTATATGTATAGTATGTAGTTCCGTAATGTTCTTACTGCGCCCTCATATTCCGCAGGAGAGTTGTACCTTTTCTTTTGATTTGGTCGCCTTTGAATCTGCAGGCCCGGCAGGAACTTCTGCATCAGGTGCTTTCGGTGCTGCCGATCCCTCTGAAGTCTGGGAATGAAGTGTAGTGCGGACCTTAAGTTTCTGAGCTACACATCGTCAGCGATCATGTGTGCTCTATTTTTCTTTTAAAACTTTTTGCTGCGAGATTATGTGATTAGCTGAGAAACGAGTAAGTAGACAAGCCAGGGCTGCAACAGTGCTGCCACCTCAGGGGATACCAAATGAATCGGCTGATGTAGCTTCGTAAATTGATTGCATGTAGCGACGTAAGTCATTTCATGCTACAAATACGTCTGTATCACGCGGAGATTTGCTAAACAATCGCATTAGTATGCCCCCTGGATTGAGCGAGATCTTTAAGGTCTTATGCTTCAATTTGTATTTGCCTCTTGGCCTTTTAGATGTCCATTAATGCTAGTATACGTGCTCCCAGAATATGCAGTACATGGCGATATGCATTTAGCTATGCTGCGACCGCAGTGTTCGAAGCGGGCCTGCAAGTGCAGTGTATTTCAACGCAACATTCTGAAGAACAACGCTAACTGAAAACGACAGGCAGAAAAACAACCCAGGCGTTCTCGTGTATTACATTTAACGCAGCCTGGCCACGTCACTGTACCTCCGTAATGGTTGGTTGGTTGCTTAGTTTCGGTTTTATGGCACAAAGCCAACTAAGGCCATGTTGCACCATATACCTCCGTAATGTAGGTTCTGATCGATTAACGAATGTTAAGCGCACAAGTCCTGCCGTGCCGAACCCGGTGACTCTCTTTTTTTATCATTCCATCTCTCCCAACCTTTGAGAATCTTACGTGTAGAAGAAGCAAGTGCCACGCCGTTTTTTAAACAGCGGAGCTGTTCTAAGTCGAGCCGTTGCCATCCGTTGTCTGGCGTCACGCACAGGGGCAGGGTGCGGAGAGGGGTGTAGGAGCAGGTGCTTCGCCGGCGCGCGCCCTTTTGCCCCATGAATTCCGCTCGGCGCGAGCGGCAGCGCCCACGTCGCGCAAATCCCGAGCTTCGAGAGCGAGAAGCGCAAACAAAGCGTCTGCGGAGGGAAGCCGCTACCGCCGAGGATCGATGACGGGAAGGTCAAGCAAAGCACCGGTGGAGGCAAGCCAAACCCCACTTTCCAGAGAAGACAACCCAGCCAAGCACCAGCAGAAGCAAGCCAACTCCCAACTTCGAAAGTATAGGAGGCCGAGCAGAGACGTCGACGCGGAGAAATTCCTCCCACGGAGCGTGCCGATGGACGGTTCAAGAGAGAATTCCTCGAACGTGAGTGCGGCCACAGCTGCAAGGTGTGTGATAGACTGTGGTTTGGTCATAACCTCGCGCAACTGAAGAGTGTGCGCAATCCGGAACCAAAGCTCGAATCTATCAAAACGACAACGAGACAAAATACTCACGAAAATCGCAATAAACACGAGTTCAAACTTGAGAAAACGACCGTCAGCTTCACTGATTTGACAGTTTTCACTGCGTGGAACTGGTTTTCTTTTCTTTTCGGTTTTTTTTTTCAAAGTCGCCGCAAGTCAGCCGCCGTGTTGCAAAGGGGTCGTGTGCGACACGCGCGTCATCGAGCTGCTGCGATGAGAGTGCGCACCGTGTCGTATAACCCAATGTTCATTTCTTGCCTTAAGAGCATGCTCATTCCGTTGAATCAATACATATACGAACCCGATATTGAGGAAACAAGAGACAGGGATACCGCGTCGATTCCATCTTTCTTTTTTCCTGCTTCGTCGGTCATCCGAACAAGGCACTCAAGCTATATCCCGACCACCGCTCCCGACCGCCTTGTAGCATTCGGTATTCCATGTTGCATATGAAATGTCATGCATTCATAGTTTACGCCATTCTTTCCTGAAACTTGCACAGACACGCGTTAGCTTCGAGACAAAAAGAAACTAGAATGTAGTCGGCTTGGCAGGACACTTCTTAGCAAAATGGCGTACTGAGGAAGACAGTATAGTTCTTTTTTAAGTATTTAGAAAGGGAATAGTACTCCGCTTTTAAGGTTACGCTGGGCTCTAATGGGTTAAGTGTCGTGAATGCTCTTTTTGCAAGCGGTGGTTACTGTTTTGTACTGTTTCAGTGGTTGCTGTGTGGTGGTCACAGTAGTCACGTTTATTGTCGTGGGAGCTAGGGCAGGTGACTTGAAAGATTGATTGGTTCATTTTTCGAACGGCCTTTCTCGGATAGGTGAGAAAGGAAACAGCATGCCTCCGCCCGAACGCGGTAGTCCCAGCAAGTGCGGTAGGGCAACACTGTCGATAAAGATTGCGTTTGGTACCGCGCTAACAAGGGCCACACAACAGTGAAGAAGACAGGGCAAG
Source organism: Dermacentor andersoni (assembly GCF_023375885.2). Classification (NCBI taxonomy): domain Eukaryota; kingdom Metazoa; phylum Arthropoda; class Arachnida; order Ixodida; family Ixodidae; genus Dermacentor; species Dermacentor andersoni. Next base: position 59,604,802 of record NC_092820.1, read on the forward strand.
CACGGCACCGTCTATTTTGTGTTTTCGCGTTATTCCAGCCTTCTTCGCTACGGTGTTTGCCTCATTAAAGCGATGAAGGTGTAATGTATGAACCCACAAGTTAAGAAGTGCGTGGTATTAGGCCCCAAAAGAAATTGGCCGACGATTACGATACTTGGTAACACGATCTTTGAGCACAGCTCCTGCCTTACTTCAACAGGCAACCGCATACAGAACACACAGTTCCGAACGGAGGCGGTTCTGCGTTTCGCATTGGGCAGCAGACACCGCGAGCCGGTGCTCCGGCGACGCACCGTCGCTCCATATTATAGTGGGTCAACTCCGCGAAGAGGGGAGGGGAGATTAGCAATGATTATTTACTGTTTGTTCTGAGGCGGGATGAGGAAACGGGTGGAGAACAAGGGTATTGAGTGGAGGCCACACACTCATTCATTCACAGACAGGTCTCAATGTGGCCGCACAAGGTTGGGGTGAGAAGTAGAAGTAAGGGGACGAAACGCTATAGCTGTTTTTCGAGTAACCGCAACGGCACTGCGCCAGGTAAGGGGAGTTATAAGGCAACAGTGGAGGCGGGAGAAGGACAGCCAGGCGCAAGAACTGCCAGAGGCGTCAAATGCCACTGAGGAACGCGCCTTGCAAACGGGTAAGCGAGACGCGGCTGAGAGCCGTAGAGCTACGCGACGCGGGGACGGAGGAGCGGAGAGCCGTAAATCATGCGCGAGGCGGCAAGGAGCGTGAGTGGGGTAACGGAACGGCGAGGGCGCAGTAGGCGGTAGCGGCGAGAGTCACCGCAACGGAGCTTCGCGGAGGAAGGGGCGAGAGGATAGGCGAGAACACATGATCCGGCTTTGGAGGAGCGAAGGGAGCAAGGCTCGCGCCATGCGCGAGAGATAGTGCCAGGAGCACGCGCAGCTAGAGCAGCGCCCTAGCCCCGGCTACGGAGCTGGTTACGGCGAGGCACGACGGCGAGGCTAACGGCGACGCGAAACGTGGGAAGGGCGCAAAAGAGCTGCGCTCTAATGCGGGCTGCAGCCGTAATCGCACTCACCTTGCTGCTGCTTTCGGCGATCGAAGGCCGCGATTGCTTGCGTTTCGTAGGATTGGTGCTGTGCTTCCCCAAAGAGGTTGACCTTCTGGACAAAGAAGACTTGGAGGCTGTACTGGACGTGCTGGCTTTCCTCGCGTCGGCCATGCCTTGATGGGGGGAGTCGCTGGGCTTAAAGGTGGAGGCACGTCCGTTTGTATAGCTTTTCCCGCTACGGCGTTTCCATCGTTAACGCGATACGAAGTGCAATGCATAAACCAACAAGCCCAGAAGTACGTGGCATTATGCCACCTAAAAAGAAGGTCTCCAGCCCCCATCGGACTCACCTTGCCGCTGGTTTCGGTGGTCGAAGCCCGCGACTCCTTGCGTTTCATTGGCTTGCTGCTACCCTTACGCGGAGAGCTTGACTTTCCGGACGAAGAAGACTTGGAGGCTGCACCAGACACGCTGTCCTTCCTCACGTCGGCCATTCCTCGATGAAGGTAGTATCTGAGAGCTTAGAAGGTCGAGACTCGAGGTCCGTGAGAAGGAGCGACGTCTCGAATCAGCGAACCGTCGGGCTTCTTCTGCGTTATCTTCTGAGCGCGTGATTCTCGCGCAGCACGCGCTGCGCCAGGGACGATGATGACCCCGGACAATGGCACATGCCCACAAAAAGGGATTGGCCAGGAAGCGAGCGGTTTAGGAATAAAGAAAAGAAGCAGACAAAAAGTGCCCTTGGTCGTCACTGCGTGATCATTGCCTTCTCTTGACTTTAAATTCTGAACGTGACAGGTTACACACTTAGGAGGAGAAAAACGAAAACAGCTTTAAAGGGAAGCTGAAGAGACTGTCGAATTCAATAAGGCGCTCACATACGGATGCGGGAACCTTATAAACCATGTAGGTAAAATTTGGGTTTTTTTTTTTCAATTAGGAGCCGGTTGAAATTGCGCTGTGGCTCCGCCCCCCGTCGAATGCCGCGCGCTGCTGCTGTCGCTGACGATGCGAGCGGAGACGGGAAACCGCGGTGTTGTGACGTCAACTCTAGTGTTTCGTTCCTTCGCAGCGTCCGCGACCGGGCCTGACCGCGCTTGTTTCTGCGTGCGTGCCATCGTAATCTGCTTCGATCGACCCTGGCTTCCTTTGTTGGTGCGTCTGCGTGTATGTAGAGTGGTAGCCAACGTGCGTGGTAGTCAATGTGAGTGGTAATCAACGTGAGTGGTAGTCAACGTGATAGTCAACAGATAAAGGTCACTACACGTACTGCATGAACCCGGAAGCTTTTCACGCGCTTAAACCGTCTTTGTAGATTGCCGACAGCTTTGGACAGTGCACAAATTCCGACGATCGCATCCCCGCTTACGTTCCACGAGGAGGCATGCAGGAACACAACACTACAGTTGTTTGACCGGAAACGAGCTCACTAGATCGGCGAAAGATCAGCGAGATCACTAGATCGCTTTGCAAAAAAACATACTCACCAAAGAGCATTTCCAACACCAGGAGATCACAAGACTTTGCTTTCGTTCGCGTCGAAAGCACTGCTCGCACCAGCATCGTTTGCTTCTTCGAGAGGCCCGCTCTTCGCAGTCGGCTCGTACTTGTAGGGAATAACGCCGAACTCCTCAGAAAAACGCAGTCTCTCTAAATTTTCCATTACCGTCTCAGAAAAACAGCACCAAACTACCTGGCACCGCGCTTCATGTGTAGCGGCAGCGGTCGGTTACTAGTGTTGACGTCACGAGGCGCCCGACCAATCACAGGCGGAATCGAGACGCGCGAGCTGGGCGTGTCCGCTGCTGCACTTTTCGTCGAAATAAAATATATTTGCGCTTTCTTTCGCTCAATTTCGATATGATATTCCAATTCGGAGGGTTGAAAACCATTATGTACAGATGTTCAGTCATTTTTTCTGGAAAAGCCTTCAGCTTCCCTTTAAGTAGTAAAGAAAGCACAAGAAAATTTGTTTTAAAAATGCAGCACCAAGGTCATTTGGCTTTAAGACGCAATTACCATTAGTTGGATTCAAGAAAGTTCGCCTAAGCAGCCTTTTTGAGATTCCTTCAGATTTGTTCTGTTCCCCACCTGTGCCACAAAACAAATTACACATTAACAAACAAAAGGAAGGCTTACAGTTGTAAAAGAGCCGTTTATTTCTCGTTGAATGCAATGCTTAGCAAAATAAGATAAAAGAAGATGAAAGGAAAACAAACAGATCCCACGTAATGTTCCGATATAAGTGGCACAAAGCTAGGTTGAGTTCTCCAGATAGCAGCGGTAGCGGACGACTGGCTATCTGTAGCTGTTAGCCCTAACTGCTACAAGAAAAAAGAAGAAGTATGATGCATGTTTGCGGAATAATCGTAAGGAGAGGTACATGCACAGTTAGGTACAGATAAATATATGTGGGTTACAGTCGCACAGAAAGGTACTGAAATAAACTGGGAGCAAGCAAATACACGAATATCACCGAATCGTATAGAATAGTCAACGTTCGAATAATTCGATTCCAGAATAAAATTGTCACAGTTTCACCTAAAGGCGAAGAATATTAACTACGATAGCAAATCATTAGACAGTTATACGCACTAAGGTAACTAGCTTTATAACCGCCGTAAGCATTCGCTTACTAAATAATTAAGCAAGCACGGTGCCCCACGCGCACAGACAAACATGGACATGCCACTCGATGACCGCTGACACTCGATGTCCGAACGCAGGCGTGACGAAGAGCGGCAGCAGCCAGGGAGTGCCTTCCCCCTTCGTGCAGCTTCGAAGCCATCAGCTATCTGGAGTCGGTTAGCCTTCGAACTCAAGCAGGTCACCTCCAAGACAGGAGGTGGGCGGCCGCTCTCAGCCGTGCAATGCGCAGCTATGACCGGAATAGGAGCGGAGACGCGCGCTACGTAGCTACCGTGCACAACCTCTTCTATCCCCCACCTCTCATAGCGCGCCCACATCTCCCTGCTTCCCCCTGCTTGCGCGCAGTCCCCCCGCCATCCGCGCTTAGGCACTCGAGAAGACGCCGTCGCGCAAAGCCAGCATCCTTCTCGGCTCACCCTCGCATGCTTTTCCTCCCACCTACAGCATGCGGCCGCGATATTATCGCACTTTTAATTTATGCGGAACATCACTTATTTGCCCGGAGTGTGTCGATGTAATACCTATCGCAATAATATCCCACATTCGATTTTTCGTATATTCGATATATTCGGTGTAAAGGTCCGCGCTGTGTCAGATGTCGCGTACTCCGCGGAGCCCCACGTGATCGACGCCGCCCAATCGAGCGTTTCACGTCGTTTTCGGTTCAAATGGAGAACCGAGTGCGCCGGGTACGCGCCCTAGGTAGCGGACTTTGTCGCTGGTAAAATGGCGCTGCGTCGTCTGGGCCGGCCTCTGCCGGTACAAGGTTCGTCCGGGTCGACAGGACGGATCGAAGGGATAACGCGCTGCATACAAAGGGAACGGTTACGATATCACCGCCTATCTCGTAAAGGACGAAATCATGCGTGAAGATATGGCGCATTAGTCGCTTATAGGCACGCAGATCGTGTTGGATACGAGGCGACGAGCTTAACGCCACTTCCACACCCATCAATGTAACCCGCACGCGTGATCTCAGGACAGGTTAGGGACGAGTCACCCGTACGAACGTAAGAGATTCAACAAGAGCGGACACTCGCACAGAACCCAGAGGCCGAATATGCAGTCGATTTGGCTATAGCGCACAAACCGGATGGCATTAACTCCTTCCGGTTTCAGTTTTGGGCGCGCGCGTTTAGAATGCCAGCTGGTACACGCCACGCCGGCGCCGCTGATCGGCGCGGTATTTATTTTTATCGCTTCTACTGCTGAATCACGCGCGGCCTTGGCGTGCAATCTTCTTATTATTTAGCAAAAATGAATGCGAGCGATCTTTACAAGCCTCCACCGAGTCCGTGTCTAGTGTAATTTCATAAAGAAAATGCAAGACGTCTTCTCAAACGACGAAATGTTTATTTTGCTCTATATAAATGCTCGTTCTAGATTTCTTGTGCATTCATCCAAAGCTGTGGCACCAGATAAGCCGCAGTCGTTGCTGTACGAAGCTCCACCGGATGCCATCAGCTGAAAAAAAGGAAATTACAAGCATGTATCATTTTGGTATATTGACCTATACAGGAATATTGCGTGTAGAGGTGAAACGTGCGTAAGTGGTGAATGAGCGCCATTACAGATAAATTCACTTTTACATACATATCGTAGCAAACAGACTCCTCCCAAACAATGCCATAAAATCTGAAGAAAGCATCCGATATTCAAGCATCCCTCCCTTCCCAGGTATTATTTCCTGCACTTTAAGAGCACAAATACACGGGTGACTGCGCGTTTCCAAAACAACTTGGCCTCAGTCGACGCGATGGTACGCCCAGTACACAGAGGTGGCTGCAACACAGGCTCTCAGCCAGACCATGTTACATGCTCGCAGAATGCCTTCTAGTCGAACTCGACAAATTTGTGGGTGCGAAGCCTGCCTGCAGTCGCTGAGAAGACAGAATTGTGAAGTTCTTGAGCTCCTCGGCGTTATTTTTTACGCGTCCTGCCGGCGCAAGCAACACTCTCGTGTTATCACTCTCGGCAATCGCTCGTCGCGTTTTCGACAAGCGTGAGTACCGAAATAAAGTACAGGCGCCGACAAAAGTGGTATAGACCAGAACACGCTAGCCTCGCACCCAGGCTAATCGAACGCATACTCTCGCACCCGGATTGCCCGGTCGACCAGCGCCATTTTGTTCTGGGCTGCCAAAGCGTGTTCGCCGGCGACCAGCAGACATGGCTAGCGCTAGCTCTAGGACTCCAAAGTGCGGAAATGTGCCCATTCACGCGAATCCAAAGTACAAGAAGTCATCTGGGCATCGTTGCGTCGTGTTTGGATGCCAAAATAACCAGCGGAAAAGGAGCAGGTTGCTTAGCGCTGTTTGCGAAGAGCACAACACACGTAGGGAATCGTGGCGGTGCGGTGTTTTCAGCCTGCACCGATTTCCATCCGCAACGAAGAATGACAAGCTGCGCCACCGGTGGATAGCTGCAGTGAATAGGAAGAACTACCAACCCAGTGAAAATGCACGAGTGAGTATTCGATCTGTGTATATTTTGGTGCCACGTTCAACTTTGCGCCCTACGAACGTAATATGTGTAACACGCAGGTTTGCTCCAAGCACTTTCTGGACAAGCCCACAGAGCAGAATCCCGCGCCGGTGCTTCGCCTTGGCTATAAGAAGAAGGCAAGCTTTTTCGTGTTTTCATTCAGGCAGAGCTCCCGACGGTTAAGCGGAACAGTTGAGTTTGCGGTTAGCGATACTTGCAGCTGCTGCACGGCATGACCATTAAGCGTGAACGACAAGTTGTAAACGATAGTATGTTGCCCTGCTGGTGAGCGTTATTGCTAATGAAAGTAAAACGAAGTCTGCTCGTCACGTAGCATGCGTCGACAAAAACGTAAACAACGACTGCTCGTCGCCGAAGGCGTTCTTGCAGCGCGCCTGTCTTTACGAGCTGGTGTTGCAGGTGTCATTCGTAACGAATTCATTTGAGCATCCTGAGCTCTAAACTGCGTGCGGGCTGTTATGCAGGGCAAAGCGCAAAATTTTTCCGTTCATAAGGCGAGGAAAATAAGGTGCTTAATTATTGTTGTATTTTGTAACAAAATTTTGCTCGTTCTCACCAGTTTCTTTTACTGTTTTCTAAGGGAGCGCTAACAATCCGATATGGCCTCGCACAAGCGAAACAGGTCTGATACCAGGTAGCTGCAGTTGGTGGGGCTAATTTTTTGGAATGCAGGTGCGGTTGTTGTCTTGTACCAAAGGCTTCCCTGATGATGCAGCTTTAAGTAGGGATGGTAATTTTATGTGCCCTGTCATGGTTTGTGCAACTGTACAAAACCTGCATCCGTCATGCTCGCCCTGTTATATGGGCTTCGACTGCAGATGTAGTTGAACATTATAACTACTGTAGTTCCTCATTTTCCAATGAGTGCAGGTTTAGCATCACATGCTGCTTGTTCGAGTACTGTAGGCTTGTGTTCTTAATGTTGTACTCTTAAGGGGTTGCACGATACAATTGGCCTGGTGCATTTTCTATATCATTTTGAGAGGACTTTGTCTTCGCAACAGTGATGGCATGGGAAAGAACTACAGCCCTTCTTACTATAACATATATATTGTTTTCAATGTGCAGGTGGTGAAGGGCAGGCGTCTGCTAATCAGGCAGTCAAACGACCTCACCAGTTGGTTGCCAAACGCGGCCAACCCAGTAGTGACCATGACAAACACGACCAAACTGAAAGTGCAGAGGACAATGTTCTGCGTGCTTTAATAAAATGTGGCACCAACACAGTGCTGTAAAATCCTTCACAGGTTACGTGCTTACGTGGTTACCCGATGTATTCGCTTCTGCAGTCTGCACATCACTCAGTGTGGCCATTGCGGACTTGCATGAGGTCTTGAAGTTTGATTGAATCGAGACAGCGAAAATGACAGGCTAGAAAAAACGCGAAACACGCCTTCCGCCCAGCTAAAAAGCCCAAGTTTCGCTTTCGCGCCGTGTCGCATCTCCCGGCGTGGCAGCCCAGGCCTGCTACTTCGCGGCGCTTGGGATAGATGGCGCGACCGGCACTCATCAATATGGCGGCGCGCTTTGAATTCACGGTGTTCTGGTGTATACTCCACGCAGTCCACGCAGCGGGAGCCTGAGCAGCGGCAACTAGAGTCACTGGAAAAAATTTCAGAGTACCGCATTCGTTTTCCCCGCGCCGCCGGCGCGTTCATTGGCCCAACCTTGCCACGTGACCTCTGGGGCGCCATACACCTTCCAAGCGCCGGGCGGGCCGGCTGAGTTAGAGCGCAGGCAGCGCAGGTTCCCTACGTTTTTTTGTGTTCCGATTGTCGCGCTCGCCTTTGGTTGCAAGGAAATCGTGCCTGGCTGCTGCGCCTTCGGATGCAGCAACCGAACTGGGTGGAAAGACTTTTTTTTCTAGATTCCGGCCGGGAAAAATGACCGAGAGCGTCGTTCTGCGTTGTGACACAGAACCGGCCGGGAGAATTTCAAGCGTACAACAAACACCCGCGTGTGCGAGGTATAAGTATACCTTGCTTGTGCTTTTCGGCACTGTTTTAGAAGATACTTAAGCGAAGTGCACGCGGTGTTAGCGATGCTACGAAAATAGGAGTTCATTGCAGGGATCGTTCGCGTATTGCACGCTTGACGCGGGTACACGTGTACGCGTTTGTTGCTCAACACACGCGGTTATTCCGTGCTCGTGGCACGCGAAGGCACACTTGTCGCGCGAGAATTCCACGTCCTCACGTGCAACAGGTACTCGCATGATTTCTCCGCGCGCTCTCGCCTCGAGTCACTCGACCCATATCGCACTTGTTTTTCGCAGATCGTGACGATCGCAGTCAATAAAAACCTGGTCAATACGAGGCCCATGATACTTCCTTCTTTCCACTTATCCTTTGGTCATTTATACATACGCATTTCGAGCTTGAGACCAATGGCCAGGTGGTATTCACAACACATGCTTCAAATTCTGAGCTTGTAAGCCGAGCACATGCAATAACTGAAGTCAGCATACATGTTATGTTTTATGTTGAAATGCTACGGTACATACCCATATACCCAGTAGCTTCAGTTTCACTCTGTCACTATGCATGTTACATAAACCGCTCTGAAAGCACAAGAATTTTATACATCGCCCATGTAATTTAGAAAAAAAAAAGTGCTGCGTCACGAGCCGGCGTTCCTGCTTTCTTTTTACACAGGCAGCATATCTTGGCAGTCTAAGAAAACAGTCATAAATAAGTTAAGAGTAGCCGCTCATGGACGCCCTAGACAGCCGCGTTCATAAATTGCAATGTAGCAACCTCTCGCGCATTATCAGTGTACAGAAATACATATACGTTGCTGTAATCACGCAAATGGCTCATATTGGCCTTCCACAAGATTTAGTGCGCAAAATGGTAATCCAAGTTGGTTTTTACGCCTGCTGCGCACATATCGTCTTATGATCACGGCCAAACACCGGTGCGCACACGGCAGTCGCAGTGTGTCGTGTGTTATACGGCGGACGAAGTCGCCGGGCAGAGTCGAGAACGCGCGGTATCCGATTACAAACTAAATAAATGTATCCGATTTAGCTTGTGAAATTATACAACGAACGTACGTGCCGATGACACTGTCAGGTGTTAGTTTCGTCCTGCTTGGAAACATTCAATAGAAGCCAACGGCGGTCCACGATGTTCATGCCCAAAAGCACAAGCTTGCCTCATTCCGGCTCGAAGTGACGAAATGTCTCCTACGTAGCTCGCTCCGCTGAAGGGAAAAGAAACGCGTGCATAAGCTCCCGATAGCAGCGCTAAGCTGCTGCCCACAATCGTAGCACAGTTCCAGCAGTAAACACGATCGGAGTGCAAAACAACCGCCGGCTGCATTACTTCGCACAAAATAACGTTTTCTTTTCGTTCTTAGCAACTATTATCTCCGGGCACAAAGTATTTGTACTTCATTAAACACTCAACCCGATGTGTCACTGAATATCAAGCTCTTCCAACACGGCGGCCTCCACGCGACGCAGTCGGCTTGGAAGGTATATGGCGGTGGCCGCTCAGTGTTGCCAGTCAAATTCCGACCTTTGCGGTACTCTGAAATTTTTTCCAGTGACTCTAGCGGCAACTGCATCGCGACGCCATCTACAGGCAGCATCTGGGATCATGTTTCCCGACAATGAAGGGCACCCATTGGCAGTCTCGATCCCAGATGCTGCCTGTAGATGGCGTCGCGACGCAGTGTGCTGCTGCTCCGGCTCTCGCTGCGTGGACTGCGTGGAGTATACCACTTTTGTCGGCGCCTGCACATGTTGTTGCAGGGCCATAAAAAGCGTCACAAACCTGTCTCAGTAAAATTCAGTGCACGCAAAACTAACTCACCGCGGCCGGCTTGCTTGTTTTGCTATCAGCTTCAGAATCCCATGCGCGGCGAGCATGCCTAAAAGGTATGCGAAAAAGTTACGAAATGAATTACAATATATTTTGGGGTCAGACGTATTTGTATGCAGACGTATTCGTAACAGTCGCGCGACACACGCAAAGCCTACAAACCTCCTCGCAAAGGAAAGCGAATGCACGGGTGGCACTAAAGTTGATCACGGCCGCCATCTTAGAGACACACCGTACGATGGCCTCTTGTTCAAGACGCCGTTCGTTGACGCACATCAGTCTCATTTTGCAGCTTCGAGCAACTTCTCGCAAGACTAGCTTTGACATAGCACATATTTCCCCATTCTTTGTTAACAAGTCATTGTTCTTTTGAGATAACTGTGAGCCAACACTAATGTACAGGTTGGATGTAGGATTCGTAGAGTGACATGCCGATTCTGGAGTATTGGCCTTGAATGGGCATGAACCCACGGAACGTACGGAATGGCTATATCACAGAAAGTAAAGCAACCGAAATAATCCGTTAAATTCACCTTTCCAGTAAGAGTCAGCTTTAGCTCGGGCCCATTGCATCCGTTAGAGCATCCAAACCCCCGCAGGGGCGTCTGCGTCAGCAGGCGTTTGGTGTGTTGCGACACCACGGACCCGAGCACACGAGGGTTGGACCCTCCCGCGTGTAGCCGTGCGCGGCTTAGCCGTGTCCGGGGAAAAGGGGATCCTGGGGGTTGAGCCAATGCCGGGTGTTTGGACCTTTACGGCCCCTCGGCGGCGGCAACACACCCCTTTGGCCTCGGCTTCACGCAGACGGCACCCCCGGACTGACCCACCCGGGGGAAATCGGTAGTTGCCTTTTCCTGTCTCTCTCTTCCTCTAATCTTCGTCTTTCTCTCACTTTTTATCTTTCCTGTCTTCTCCTAGCTTCCACTTACTTCCAATTTTTCCAGGCAGCAAGGGTTAACCTTGTGTGAATAGCCAACCTAGGTTATTTCGTATTTGGTTATAGTGGTAACGTACTGCTGGCGTTTGCAGGCCGTGTTTTACGGATCCTGCAGCGTCCCCTTGTAGGACTCCACGGTGGGTGGCTGGCGTTACTGCCGAAATTACAATCTCTTATGGCTTCTTCTTTCCCCCCATTACCTGATCGCTCCCTCAAGAGGGGGCGCACCGATGATGTCTTTGAATTTTTTGCCCGCCAAAAAGAAACCTTTCCTCGTTTCCATGTAGTGCACTCTGAAACACCAGGCAAACCCGTGCGAACAATCTCTCCATTCCTCGTGTCCAAGTCTCTTACCCAAGTTTTTGGTACAGGTTATAAAGCATCCAGGATGGCAAGCGGCGATCTCCTCTTGGAGCTCCGCAACCAGAAACAATATGAAAATCTACCCAATCTAGTTTCATTTGGTGACGCCAAAGTAACAGTAACTCCTCATCGTACCATGAATACCACGCGTGGCGTAGTCTCCGATGATGATTTATTGGAGCTGACTGAGGCTGAGCTCTTGGAGGGCTTCAGCGAACAGAATGTCATAAATGTCAGAAGAATCAAGATGAGGCGAGACGGAAAAGAAATTGCGACTAAACACCTAATACTCACCTTCAACTCCAGTGTCCTGCCCGAGTCAATCGAGGCCGGGTACATCAAGCTTCGTATAAGGCCGTATGTGCCGAATCCCTTGAGATGTTTCAAATGCCAACGTTTTGGCCACAGCTCGCAGAGCTGCCGAGGCCGCCAAACATGCGCCAAATGCAGTGCCCTTGAACACGCCACTGAAGCATGTAAGAACTCTCTACACTGTGTAAACTGTGACGGGGACCACGCCGCGTACTCGCGGTCGTGCCCCTCCTGGAAGAAGGAAAAAGAAATTGTGACTATAAAAGTAAAAGAGAATATATCGTTCAAAGAGGCACGAAGGCGGGTAGTATACCTGCCAAAGAAAACCTTTGCCGATGTGGCGCGTCAGGGGGCAGCGTCACAACGGCCTCCGGCGGCTGTCCGACTCACAGTCGGTGAGTCGGCAGTCACGCCATCTGCCCCCACGGTGGTTGCAGCTAGCGCTGCTCCGCCAACCGAGCAGATGGAGCCATCGACCCCGAAGGTGGGCGCAGCCGAGGCTGCCCCAACCTCCGAGGCCCCCTCCAGCGCTGGCAACTGCCAGCGCAGCCAAATCCCTCAGGGAGCCCCATCGACCTCCGGGCTGGTGGGCGCAGGGGTCTTGCCCTCCAAGGCGGGACTCCCCCTGAAAACCGCTCGCTCGCAAGAGCACGTGTCCGGCGGCTCACAAGAGGCAATGGACACTACACCCATCCTCAAGGCGCACCAAGCGCCTAAGGAGCGGCGAGGCTCCCTCGAACGCTCCAGAAAGAACAAAACCCCTATTACAGGGCCTCGAAAGGGCTCTGTAATCTAAGGCATCCCTTCCGTTTCCGTAAACACAGCACTAATTTACATTAAATATGGACACACAAATCATACAATGGAACGTCAGAGGTCTCCTTAGAAACCTCGAGGATGTACAAGAACTGATCCACCAACACAATCCAAAAGTGCTGTGTTTACAAGAAACACATTTAAAATCCAAACACACAAACTTTCTCCGACAGCATGTTACTTTTCGCAAAGATCGCGATGATGCCATCGCATCATCGGGAGGTGTTGCAATAGTAATCCAAAAGAGCATAGCATGTCAACATTTACAGCTACGAACGGCCCTTGAAGCAGTGGCGGTTCGAATTGTTTTGCTAAACAAACTTATCACTATTTGTTCGATTTATATACCCCCACAGTACAAACTAAGCAAACATGAATTTCAGTCCTTCATAGATGAATTGCCAGAACCTTACGTTGTACTTGGAGATTTCAATGCGCACAACAGCCTGTGGGGCGACTCTCGTATAGATGCGCGAGGTCGTCTTGTTGAACAGTTCCTCTTCTCTTCTGGTGCATGCCTGCTGAATAAGAAGGCACCCACATATTATTCTCTCGCCAACAGAACATTTTCATCAATTGACCTCAGCGTAGTCTCCCCGTGTATACTGCCCGAACTCGAATGGACAGTTACAAACAATCCTTACGGGAGCGACCACTTCCCGGTACTAATAAAAACATCTAAAGAAAACGAATATCCTCCACAAGCTCCTAGGTGGAACATAGGCACAGCCGACTGGGAGAAATTTCGAACTCTCACCAGCATCTCATGGGCTGACATCTCTTGTTTAGAAATTGATGCTGCGGTGGAGTATCTTACAACATTTATAATAGATGCCGCGTCAAAATGCATATCCGAAGTAAGTGGTTTGGCATGCAAACCACGTGCTTCTCCCACTGCAGAAAATCTTATCAACTTTAAAAAAGTAAAGTCACAAGGCAGGCGAACCCGCCGACAGGCCAGAAGAGAAAGCTGGCACAAGTTTTTATCAAGTATTAACTCGTTTAGGGATGAGGCCAAAGCCTGGAACAGAGTAAATAGGATTAGAGGGCGGCAAACATACTCACTCCCTCTAGTAAACACACAGGGTGATACACTACAAGACCAGGCAGACTCACTTGGGGAGCATTTTGAGAACGTGTCAAGCCCAACAAATTATACACAATCCTTTCTCAAATACAAAGAAACAGAAGAACGTAAGCCATTAACAAGAAAAGGTCGAGAGAATGAGCCTTACAACGGTCCCTTTAGCATTGCCGAGCTAAGAGCTGCCTTGATCACATGCAAGAGCTCTGCACCAGGACCTGACAGAATTATGTACGACATAATTAAGAACGTACACACTGATACACAACTGACTTTACTTGCACTTTTTAACACTATTTGGGCTGCTGGATATCTTCCACTTGCATGGAGAGAAGCGATTGTGATTCCCATTCTGAAGCAAGGTAAAGATCCTTCGTTGGCGTCAAGTTACCGCCCGATAGCCCTCACAAGTTGCATTTGTAAGCTGTTTGAGAAAATGATCAATCGGCGACTCATACATTTCCTGGAATTAAACCAAATGCTTGATCCCTTTCAGTATGGCTTCAGGGAAGGGCGGTCCACAATTGATCACCTCGTGCGCATTGAGGGAAACATTCGCGACGCCTTTCTACATAAGCAATATTTCCTATCCGTGTTCCTCGATATGGAGAAGGCGTACGACACAACGTGGCGCTACGGAATCTTGAGAGACTTGTCGGGCATGGGCATCCGTGGCAATATGCTCGCCCTAATAGAAAGTTATTTGTCCAACCGCACCTTCCGAGTAAAAGTCGGTAATGCACTGTCACGTCCTTTTACGCAGGAAACCGGTGTACCCCAAGGAGGTGTGCTCAGCTGCACTCTTTTTATTGTTAAGATGAACACACTACGTGCTTCACTGCCACCGGCCATTTTTTATTCCGTATACGTCGACGATTTACAAATAGGCTTTAAATCCTGCAACCTCGCAGTATGCGAGAGACAGGTACAGCAGGGCCTGAACAAGGTTTCCAAGTGGGCTGATGAAAACGGATTTAAGATCAACCCCCACAAAAGCTCTTGTGTTCTTTTTACTAGAAAGAGAGGCCTGGTTCCCGATCCTTGTGTTCAACTGTGTGGACATCAAATACCCATAAACAAAGAACACAAATTTTTAGGTATTATACTAGACTGCAAGCTTACTTTTATACAGCACATTAAATATCTTAAAGAAAAATGTCTAAGGACAATGAACTTACTTAAAATTCTATCCCACTCAACATGGGGTAGCGACAGGAAGTGTCTGATGAATGTTTATAAGAGCCTAATTCGATCACGATTGGACTATGGTGCCGTCGTATACAACTCTGCCGCTCCGAGCGCACTAAAGATCCTAGATCCTATCCACCATCTAGGTATCCGCTTAGCCACTGGTGCTTTCAGAACAAGCCCGATTGAAAGCTTATACGCGGAATCAAATGAATGGTCGCTCCATCTACAGAGAACTTACATCAGCCTTACATATTTCCTAAAGATACACTCCAATCGTCAACATCCATGTTTTAACACTGTTAACGATATGACCTGCTCTACACTATTCCATAATCGTCCTTCTGTAAGAAAGCCTTTCTCACTTCGAGTGAAGGAGCTTAGTGATCAGATACATGTCCCACTCCTCGAGCTTCGCCTAATGCATCCAACCAAGGTGTTACCGCCTTGGGAGTGGCAGGTCGTAGAATGTGACATATCCTTTTTAGAAATAACAAAACACGCACCAGAGATCGAAATACGAACTCATTTCCTAGAACTCCAGCACAAGCACTCCTGCGCAGAGTTCTACACAGACGCTTCGAAGTCTAATGCCGGGGTGTCGTATGCTGCTGTCGGCCCATCCTTCTCAGAATCCGATGTACTACACCCGGAAACAAGTATATTTACTGCCGAGGCTTACGCATTACTGTCTGCCGTGAAACATATAAGAAAATCAAAACTCCAAAAGTCAGCGATATACACAGACTCCCTAAGTGTCGTGAAGGGCCTGATGTCACTTTATACACACAAAAATCCAGTACTTAATGAACTATATTCCGTCTTGTGTAAAGCGTACAGATCTAACCAGCATATCATTATATGCTGGGTGCCTGGCCATAGGAGCATCGAGGGTAACGTTCTGGCGGACGAGATGGCCACGTCAATCGCATCGCAAGCTGTTAACCCTACCGCTGCGGTGCCTGTCACAGATCTGAGACCTTTCTTGCGAAGGAGATTGCGAGACCACTGGCAACGCATGTGGGACGCGGAAACGGATAATAAGCTCCACCTGATAAAACCGCAGTTAAGATTCAGGCCCCCTACTACAAAATCGCGCCGAACAGATGTCCTATTCTGTCGTCTCAGAATAGGACACACGTTTGGCACCCATAATTTTCTACTCACCGGAAGTGAGCCTCCAACCTGTGGTAGATGCGGGCAGAGGCTGACCGTACTCCACGTCCTCCTGGAGTGTCGGGAAGCCGAATCTGAGAGAAAGAGACATTTTTCATTAGCATACCGACAGCACATTCCTCTTCATCCTGCAATGCTCCTTGGTCCAGAACCGCTTTTTAATACAGACACAGTGCTACATTATATTAGAGATGTGGTCTTACATGTTATTAGTCCCATGAATTCGTAGCGCCTCCTCTCTCGAGAGGATGCCACTGCGATAACTGTTTTGAATAGCACATGCCTCCAGGCCCTTGTGCTTCAAGGGCTCTAAGGAGGTAGTAGTGCTCTGGCATTTCTTATAATCTGATATATTTTACCTATCGCATCATTCTTTTTATATGCATCTATATGTTCATAGTACAAGTCATACGTCATCGCCATAATTTTATTACACATATTTTACGCACTTTAGAGCGTATATTTTAAGGCCCCTTTACAGCCACGTCACACCAATTTCATAGCAATCATAGTTACACTGCACACCCACTACCACAGACATGGCGCTCTTTGGCCATACCTGGCCCTTGCGCCATAAAACATCAAATATCATCATCAACACTACCATTTGTCATGGCGCTCTTTGGCCATACCTGGCCCTTGCGCCATAAAACACTACACATCATCAGAGCATCCAAAGCGGATAAATGTACTAACGATTTATATTTTACGTGAATTTGTTACATTAACTACAAGTGTTTTGCAGAAGGCTTACCACATATTGGTGGTTCATCTGAGAGCCATGTATATTACATCAGTTTTGTTCCCTCTAGATGTACTATTTCATGCAATTTACAGAATTCTGATACCACTTTTCATTGCTGAATTGCATAGTTGTAAGCTTGATAGTATCGTTTGCAGAGAATTTGCAATCTTTCACAAATTCTATTGTGATAGCAATTATATGGACACTCCAGGCGCATTTTTGCCGCCGCCTTCACCGTAAGGTTCCGCATAAAGTCCAATAGCGATCAAATTGTCGCCGCGCGCCGTATGCTGTACGTGCGAGTGAAATCGGGCAGGGTGAGCCGGCGATGGCGGCTTAATCTCCCGCACGCAAGGGAGGGAAGTGGGGAGGAAGCGCGTCCTCTTCCGTCGACCGCACGGCTCCGGAGGGAGAGGAGGGTTGGGGGGGGGGGGGGGGCGTTTTACACGCCAACGGCTCCTGCATAGCCACGCGCGCCAGCCCGGTGTCTTAAAAGCCATCTGCGACGGACACAAAGAGTCCGCCCCGCGCGGTGCTTTCGCCTTCACGTTAATGCGAGAGGCAGCGCGAAGGTCAATTCGCTCCCTGCCGCTGCTGCGTTTCCTCACTCCAGCGTTCTGACAGCGAATTTCCGTGGTCAATGGCTGCGATGTGTTCAAGTTTTCTTATGTGTGTGACACCATGCTTCTTAATTTAGTTAGTAAGTCTATGTTTACAAGTTTATACGGTCCACAATAATACTATCCTTACTACGTATAGCTGTCTACTAATTTGCTATCGCAATTGATGCTTCGCCTTTAAGGTGGAACTGCGACTTTCTATTGAAACATTGACAGCCTCAATCGAGAATTCGCTACGAACAGTCAGTGGATTTCATTATGAAACATCGTTCCAGCGCACAATTGAACACGGACGAGAAGAGAAAGACAACACGAACGCCGGTTTTCGTGTTGTCGTTCTCTTCTCGTCCGTGTTCAATTGTGCGCTGGAACGATGTTTCATAATGCTAATCACAACCGACTAGCCCAGCTGTTCATACTTAGTGGATTTCTACTTTTTCTTTTAAATCTAACAGCCTCATCAAATTTATTAGAATGGTTGCCGAGAAAAATGATTTCTCCTTTTTCACGTATTTTAATAGGAGCCCCTGAGCTAAACCTTCAGCTTAACAGATCGGTGTGCTTTCTAGATGCCTTTAAGATGACATTATATGCTCAGGTATTGTCTTGCAGGTCATTATACAAATGGGACAATTATTACCTGCTTATTCATATAATCTTCGTATATATTGACCCTTTTCTCGGTGGCCTAGCCAGGCACCGCCTTGTTTTATTACGCGTTAACGCTTCCATTGATTGCCTGAGCTGCCTCTGTTATCTCCGTGTTTACAGTGAATGTGCACGACGCCCGGTGTAGCTCAGCAAACCTCTCTTGCGGATAGCATCGTAGACGACGGCTGGGTCGACGACGCGAAGCTTTGGTCCCTGCTTCAGTGGGCATCTAGGCACCTTCGGTCCTCATTTCGCCTTGTCCGAAAAGCACGAGCAGCGTATACAGTGCTTGTACAAAAACTGAGGCTAAATATGCATGCCAAGCTCTCCAAACTTTCCGCTTATGATTTAAATCAGGATCGGTGAGTTTGTTTCTTCTTTCTCTTTTTGGCCATTGCATTGAATCAATGACTTGTCACGTTTCTGACTCCGTAAAGTTTCTTGTAGCAGTCACTGTCTGATCGTTTATTTTCTGCCTAATCGCTCGTGGGTGTGCTCAGTTCGAAAGATCTTTTCTTGCTGCGCACAACGCTTCGAATATAGATGATCTCTATTTTCTAATATAGCTTGTAGCAAAGACGTATTATCGCTAGTCACTCGTTCACTTTTTAAACTGTTAGGAAACGTTCAGTTTCAAAAGGTACCGTAAGGCTATGTACTTTCAGTGAATAAATCTAGCCGGTATATTGGCACGTGCACTAGTTTATCTTTCTTGGGTGACCGCTTTTCACCGGCTAAGAAATGTTAGATATTAAGGTCAAACTATACGTACGCGCCCATGCGCCTTGAGTTTGCCGCGCCTTGCGAGTAATGAGGGTTTGAACCTACAAGACGCGCGCCAGCGCGTCTTCACTTAGCCCACCATTTTTGCCTTGCTGGACATAGTTTTGTGTTTTCGTGAGGCAGCCAGAGTACCGATATTTGTCTGGAGAAAGTATCTGGGCTCACGCCACGGACGCGTAGGATCTGTCCTGCACCATCTGCGCATGCGTGAGGCTCGTGGGCGCGAGCTTTTGCGCGCCGGCAAGCGTACGTGTAGTGCGGCCTTTGTCGTTCAGCGCAGGACGCGCCTGCATGTATCGGAAGTTTCTCGAACGTTATCGATGATTCTATCCGTTCATGTTGTCACCGATGCTTGCGTAACCTGAATGTTGGTGTGACACGAATTGTGTAATACTTTCTGCAAGACCCGCAAGCACGAGCGATTACTCTGGCACCTTCGATAAGTCATGTATAATATCCGACGTTCTTGACCCCCAGATCAGATTTCGCCGATCGCCGACTGTGTCCGCCGCATTCGTTGTGGTTTCATTGTCACTTCCTTTTGTGGGCACCAGTTCGCCCAACAAAAGTTAGTTCCGTCATTCACAGTGTTGCTACTGTGTTCTTGACGCTCAATTCAACGTGACCATATCTCTAGACAGGGGAAGTTTTGGAGGTCGGTTGTTGCACCTTTATTGTTCGAAACCCCCGACATGCAATATTATGTAATTATTAGACGGAGGATTCTTAAGCACTGTAAACATGCGGGCTTCAGACGCCTAAAACAAACACACAAAACGTCATTTTAGGCACATAGGGGCAAGAATAGGCATTACAAATTGTTCACAAAGCAAGACTATCGTTTTCAGCATTGAATGCTCCTTGCCATTTTTCTTTTTTGGTAAGAAACCTGAAGTAGCATCCACTTGTGAGAATGCAACGTTATTCGGCAAGGACTCAAACCATCTGCTCTTTCCATAAAGAAATAAAGTTTCGGGCCGAATGATTCATACATGGTGGTGAAATAGCCAGCGAAGCTTTTGCCGCTTGGAGGCATAATCGAACGACCTAGCTTGGCGCTTAGGAGCGACCTCATGTGAGCGATCATGCGCGGGTTACTCTCAACGCCGACGATTATACTCACGCATATGCTCTCGCTGCCTTTCTTCGGGGGCAAAGTCACTCACCACTCTGTCCGCTTTTTATCGGGCGCGTTGCCGTTGGTTATCGACGCGTCCCTGCTGTCGACGCCTGTCCTCGTACTCAGCTTGTTCTTCGGCCGTGCGCACAATGCGTTGCCTTCGCATGCATCCAATTTTTGTTCGAGTTGCAACTGTTGGAGCAGTCTACCTCTGCAATGCACAATCAGGTTCTTACCACAGTGACCACAGCGGCGCACATCCCCGTGTTTTCCTGTCGCAACTGCCGCGTCATGGTATTAAGGGTAGACGACAGCGGACGCAGCCGGCAGCAAAGCCGTCTAGCGCGAGTGCACTCCCCCACTGTGCAGGTGCGGCACGCGGTGCAATCACGTGTTATTTCTTTCTTCCCTATATGGCGATCGCGCCATCATCTTTTTTGTTCCCTTGTTCACCCCCCCCCTTACGATACCACACATACGGCTCATTCATACAGGTCCGAGAAGGAAAGAGCTTGGCTGTAAAAAAGAGATCAAAACCAATTACACTTTCATTGCCTCAGTACGTTCGGCTTCTCAAGCAGGCATCGAAGCAATGCTCGTACACGCTGCTGCATGCATAATTCTTGTATGATGCAGATCTCTTATGCATTGCACACGGTTAACATATTGCAAACAGATAATTTCTTATTGCACTGTTCAAGCGTAGAGCAGAGCAGCCTTGTCTAAACGCGTTGCTGGGGCACCGTGGAGCAAGGCAGCGCCGTCTAACGTTAGCCGCTGGGTTCGAGATAGGTACCCACTGCGCACTCGGGACAAAAAGAAAAACGGGTGCATGCTCATCGCTTCCTTGTTCCAGTTACCACATTGTGCGTTCGCTTACCGCCGCCAGAGCCACCCTGCATGTCTATGGCAAACATATCGGGAGAAAAAAAATCTATGGTTCAAACGCTGGTGCAAGCAAAGATAAAATGTGAAAGTGAACGTTGGTTGTCAGAAATACGTGAGAAAAAGAAGGCCGCGCCTAGAATACTTTGCAACCACACAAAATTATTCGTCATAAAGTCTGGAACAATAGAACAACATATCCTAGACAAAGATGGACACAAAGTGGAAGGAAAGACGGTATTAAATTATACCCGAAAAATAACAGCCAAACCTTTCCAAGGCAATGAGGAGGTTTTATTTGAGCAGGAAAGAGCATGACAGAGAACCAAATGAAAAAGGAGCTGGTGCTGACAAAATACAACTGGAAGAATGCCTAAGCAAAAATTCCTAAGCGCACAGCCACAAAGCTAGAGGACGTTCCCATTAGGCTGTATAATAAATTAGGAAGAAAAAGTAAGAAAGCTGTATTGAAAGCAATGGAAACACTTTAAAATATAGACGAATACAGGACAGCTGGCGACAAAATAGAATGAATTTTATTTATAAAGGTAAGAGAGAGAAACATACATTTCACTCGCATAGACCGTTGGCCATTACATCGGTAATATACAGGTTAGCAATTAAGGCAAATACATTAAAGCTGCAAGTATGGGCAGAAAATAATGGCATCTTAGGAGAACTTCAGAATGGCTTCAGTATAGGTAGGCGTCTGGATGACACTTATTTCTTTTTCCGCAGTGTATTGAAATATCAAGAGTAATATCATAATCAAATGTCAAATCAATATCAAATAAATATAAAAAGGAGACCGTTATACGTACCCTTTTTAGACTTTACAGGAGCGCATGACAACGTAGACCACATCATTTTGTGGGATATTCTAGAAGGGGAAGACTTTAGAGGCAGATTTACCTAGAAAATACCGTTTGCGTTGAATGGGAATGGTTGAGGAGCGAGAGAAACTTGATGTCAACAACGGGCTGAGGCCGGGGTGCCCTTTATCCCCATAGCTGTTTATGATGTACAGTCAACAGCAAAAGTTTACGGGATGCGGTTTTCCCTTCAGATGTGAATTCCTGCACTGTTAAAGCATGCCACTTCGTATTGAATGAATCACTGTGTAGGTGGCGAAAGCTACTACAAGCTGCAACATTTAATTCGAGGCTGTGTGACCAAGTTTCGCGAGAATTCAGCTTCTTGGCAGATCCTGCATCTCGTAAACTTTTGCGGCTGACTACATATTCAGGATGGAAAGTACGCAAGAAGGAAGTAATATCGGGTTGAATCTCTCATAGAAACAGACGGGTACAGTAGCAGAGCAGCTTCCAGGTTTCTTTCATGAGGGCGACATCGTGTTGCAAGCTAACAAACAGAGTGATATGGAACGTCTTGCTAGTATCTGTGAACAGGTAGGCGATAATTTAGGTCTGAAGTTTAGCGTTAAAAATCAGGTGTTATTCAACAAGTATTCCATGAAAACAGTGAACAGACAGTGTCACTTCAGGTACAGGAAGTACCTCGTGTAAAAGTATGAAAATACCCTAGTATATGGGTAAACGAAGACAATAGATATATGGAAACACCAGAAAAAACAAAAAAAACAGCAAAGGGGAATTAAAAGAAATGCGGCCATAATAAACCGCAGAGCGCTGTGGGGATACAGTAGGTACGAGGTGCTCCAGGGTATGTGGAAAGGTGTGATCGTTCCAGGACTTACGTTTAGAAATGCGGCTTGCTTGAAATCAGGGGTACAATCAGGATTCGATGACAACCAAAGGTCAGTGGGACGCCTCGCATTGGGTGCTCACACGAAGACTACAAATGAAGCTGGGCAGGGTGATGTGGGCTGGACAAGGTTTAAAGTGAGGGACGCTCACAGTAAAACTGACTCTGAAGAACGACAGTGGAGTATTGAAGAAAGAAAATGGGCTGGGAGAGTGCTCAGGTATTTGTACAATTTATTCACAGCTGAGCAAAAGAACTAGGAAGCTGACCAGCAAGTATGCGGCCTGTATGGTGAGCATGACGTCAACAAAGAACGTCAAGCGGAAACTCAGAGAGGCTGAGAAAATTTCATGGGTGGCGGCAATGGAAACGAAGCCTGTCATGAGTAACTACTTAAGAGAAAAAAAGCTCAATTGGGACACGAACAATACATGATAACTCAAAGGGACGAGCCGGAGGAATAACTTTCATTTTAGGACCATAGATGTGGGACCTAGGCCTCTCTACCTAGATGTCGGCCTCGAGCCCTTGGGCCCGGGCGGCATCTTCGCTGAAGCGACTAGCGCAAGAGTGGACACGGGACACAAGAAGGCGACAAGGAGAAGCTCAAGAATTGCTGCGGCCTGCTGAATTGCGTTAAAGGGACCGTGAAATGATTTTGACGATTTTGTAGAAACGTACTGAGTCGTTAGAGTAGGTCCTTCTGATCATTAATAGATGCATATAAGTGCTCCGCGTAAAAAGTGTAATATATTATGAGGTTTTACAAATGTACATCACTGCAGATCGCAGCACACTGCTCGGCGGAATTTTCAGCCACCCCTACCCACATAACGTAAATCACCCAATTGACGTCAGTAGGGCGAGCTATCCGATTGGCTGCCCTGGGCGGGTCATCGATAATTTTTCCACTTTTATGGTAAGCAAATGATGTTCCTAATAGTTGGAATGTTAGTTGATTTGGTTCTATAAAAAGAAAGTAACAGAAAGAGAATGCATAAGAACAATTTCTCACTTCCGGCACACAGCAAGCGTCGTCTGCTTGTGTTACAACGTGCTCCATTTTGACGAGAACTCCGCGGTCAGAGTCGGTCCCAGTCTTTTCGCGAGCACTATGATTCGACTTTGTTGCGTTGTGGACTGCAAACGTGGCGACTGGCACTATGTCAACCTGCGACATCGTTTCCCTCTGCAAGGCAGCAGACGAGGGTACTGGCTGCAGCGCATCGGACTGCCGCTGGACGATCGGCGGCAGGATTTGCTTGTTTTGGGCCGTCACTTTGGAACGGAATATTACTAACGCAATAGCATTTCGCGAGTCGGGTATTGGGGTAAACGCAAGAGCTAGGGGACAGGGCCTGGCCGTTTTACTGTGCCGTTTCGCGGGATGTGCAGAAGCGCAAATGTGAATGGTCCCTTGATAGGAAAGAAGGAAGGAAGGAAGGAAGGAAGGAAGGAAGGAAGGAAGGAAGGAAGGAAGGAAGGAAAAACTTTAATGCTCTATTTACAGCTTTCAGCGGCTAACAGAGCTCTTCGCGTTTTACTGAAGTCTCCGTCGGCTTGAGTGGTCGGCGCCCCTATTCCAGAGCACCGCTGAGCCTGGCCAACTTGAGAGCGTGTTGCACCAATCCTTTTTGGACTGTGAGCACGCCACTGGTGAGCAGGTCCTCCCACTGTTTCGCACTGGGTGTTTTTTCTTTGTGGAAAGAGAAGTTATTTCTGCACTCCCATGTGATGTGATATAGTGTTGGGATGGCCCCACAACATGGACATGTGTCCTGTATTGACTGGGAAACATTTTATGTAGGATCTGTATATTGGAGAAGGTTCCTGTCTGTAGCCTTCGCCAGCCGACTGCTTCGTGTTGTGTTAAAGATGGGGGGGGTGGTGGATATATTATCCTTTTGCCTGGGTGATGGTTTAGTATTTCCGCGTATGTTGGTTCCACCGTCATAGTGGTATGCGGGTCCATTAACTGTCCCACTCGGTATGTGAGCTCGCGAGCTAAACTGTCGGCCCTCTGGATACCCTCTATTCCGGTGTGACCCGGCACCCAGAAAATCGTATGCAGAATCTTTTCGCTAGGAAGCCCTGCGTCGAGGAGGATTCGCAGCGCCCCTTTGCAGATTCTACCTGCCGTGTAATTTCTGCATGCTTCTTTGGAGTCTGTGAGTATTATCAAGGATCTGTTTCTTCGGCAACCCTCCGCCGCTGCTAGAGCCAAAGCTGCTTCTTCCCCCTCTGTTACCGTGCAGCTCCTTAGGGTTGCGCTGCTTATCAGCTTTCCCATGTGATCCACGGTCACTGCCACAACTTTATGTTCTTTGGTGTTGTGGTCCCATGAATATAGGGCTGCATCTGTGTGTTCCACATTGTTTTTAGCGGCCAGGTGTTTTTCTACGTATTCTGCTCGCGCTTGTCTTCTGGCCGCATCCAGATTTGTGTCCATATTCCTCGGTAGGGGACTAGCTTTCAGTGTCTGGCGAAAAGAGTCTGGTATGTTAGCCATCCTATCCTTCGTCGCTTCTATGTTTTTATAGCCTAATCATTTAAGGAGCGCCCTGCCGGTGGTTGACTGCTGGAGCCTGTACAGCTGCGCACCCAGTTGTGCCTCCTTGAGCTCTTCAAATGTGTTGTGGATACCTAGCTTGAGTAGCTTGTCGTTTGACGTGTTTCTGGGGAGATGCAACGCCGTCTTGTATGCTTTCCTGACGAGAGTCTCGGCTTGTTCTCTCTCTTCTTGCGTCATGTTGTGGTACAGGAGTGAGTACGTCACCCTGCTGACCACCAGGCTCCTGACCACCTTGATCGTGTCCCCCTCCTTCATGCCGCTCCGTCTTTGCGACACTCTCGTGATCATCCTACTGACTTACTCCGTCGATTGCTTGAGCAGGCCTAGCGTGTGTCCGCACCGTTTGCTGTTCTGGGTCAACATGCCGAGGATGCATATTATGTCCTCTGGTATGACTTGACTTTCCAGATAAACTTCTATCTTTTCCTTCGTTGTGTTCCTTCCAATCCTCAGAAATTCTGATTTCTCGGTTGAGCACGCGAGGCCTCTCACCTTGACGAATTGTTCAACGCATGTTGCCGCTGTGGGGGTACACTTCATTGTCTTCTAGGTGTCGCTGTATTCCTCTGGTAACCACTCTTTCGTAAAGGTTGCCGGGACACGAGGTTAGCGAAATGGGCCGCAAGTTTTCTATCTGTAGCTTCTCGCCGGGTTTGGGTATCATGACCACTTCCGCGTGCTTCCATCCTTTTGGTACTGGGCCCGCTTCCCACTGCGTATTGAGGTAGTCCGTGAGATGGGCCACCGCTTCATCGCTGAGGTTGCGGATCAAGGAGTGCTTAATTTTATCGGCTGCTGCTGCCGTGTTTTTGGTGACTGCTCTGATGTCGGCATACACCTCTTCTCTTGTAATTGGCTTGTCGAGTTCCGGGTTCTCCGTTCCCTGGTAGTCGCCTTCGTATTCTTGCGGCTTGTCCCGGCCATCGCACTTGATCCGAAATTCCTCTAATAATTCCTTGTCTTCTCCCTCATATCGGTGGACGAGCTTTTGAAGTGCCTTGTTGCTCGCATATTTGATTTTGGTTGGGTCCATGAGTGCCTTGAGCATTCGCCACGTTTTGGCTGTGCTGAGCGTGCCGTTTAGTGAGCTGCTAAACTGCTGCCAGCCTTGTCTTGCCAATTGCACTGCGTATTCCTCTGCCTTCTGGGTGACTTCAGCAATCTCCTTCTTTAGCTTCTGAATTGGCCTATGTTTTTTCCATCTCTTGGTTAGCCCGCGTCGCGCCTCCCATAACTTGAGTAGCCGTGGCTCCACTTCCGGTGTTTGTTCCGTTCTGTCTACTTCTTGCGTGTATTGTTTTTGTAGTTGCTGTAGCTGTTGACACCATTCTTCTATTGAAGTAATCTCCCCCTTCATGTGTTCACTGTTCTTCAGAAAGGCGTCCCAGTCCGTTATGTGGGCTGTGCCAACTTCCTCTTGATATTCTATACTTATCTTCAGTACGTAATGATCACTGCCTAGGTTCTCGAGCAAGTTTTCCCATTCGACCTGTTTTGCTCCTCTAACGTACGTTAGGTCGGGGCAGGTATGTGGGCTAACGCTGTTAACTAGACGCGTTGGCTGATTTTCGTACGTTATGAGGTTCAGTTTGTGTTATCCGCGGCCATGCTAACTACTTGCCCTTTCATGTCTCCTTTCTTATACCCGCAGCTGGGGTCCCTCGCGTTAAAGTCCCCAGCTATAAAAAGGGTGTTGGATTTTGCTAACCTGCCTGCCCCCGCGAAAAGTTTGCTAAAGTTGCCATCTTTTTGTCTCGGCGGGCTGTACAAGTTTACTATGAACGTGCTTTTTGCATTGTGCTTTATCTTGGGTATCACCTCAGTTATCACGTGTTCTATCCCGGTATCTCATATTTCGCAATGTGCTATGGTTACTAGTTTGTTGCTAATTAGTGTCGCCGTGCGGCCCTTCTCCTGGCATGTATATCCCCTAAGTGTTGGCGTGACATTTGTCTCTTGCAACATGATGATGTCCGGGGGTGCGGTTTGTGTGCTTATGTACTGCTGCAGGAGTCCCTGCTTGCGCCGGTATCCCCTGCAGTTCCATTGCCATATGCTAGTGTGTTTTTTTCCGGCCATGTTGCATTGTTATTGTTGTTTGGGCTTTCGCATACGAATCTTCTTTCGTGATAAAGCCTGTCCCTGGCTTCGCTCGTGATTTTCTGTGTGTTTTGACTTTTTATGTAGCTGCGAAAAGTGTTTTCCTGCAGCGCCATCTTTTGTTGCATCTGTGCAACCAGCTCCTGCATGGTGTGCATAAAGCTTTCCATCTTTTCTTCTGGGCTCTTTTCCCCTGACTGTGTTTGTTGTATCTGTTGCTCGGGCACGGGGCTGGATAGCGGTATGGCTGGGCTGCCCTTTCTTTGTGCCTGTAACTCTATTAATAAATCATCGATTATTTTCTTTAGTTGCCTGGTTTCCTCGCGGCTTAGCTCTAGCTCCCTTCTGAGCGCCTTGTTTTTCTCTACTAGTTTCGTGTCATTGCTCGATTGTCTCGAGTGCGGAAACAGTGATTTGGGAGAGCCCGTTCCCCAGCTCACCTTGACTCCGCCTTTCTTCTGCTGTTGTCGTTGTTTCGGCGGCCCTTGGTTGTTTTGCTTTCCGAGGGGTGGAAAGGGCTCGTCCCTGGGTCTGCCTCCGCCTTGGCTGCGGCTCCGTCGCCGGCTCCGGCTCATGCTCCGGCTCCGTGATGGGTTCCAGGCCCCGGCCTGGCTACCACCTCGGCTCCGGGACTGACTCTCTTCACCCTCTGAGCTGAACCATCTCGGTCAGCGTCACAGGCTCCGGCGCCGTCGCTGCTGCTGCGGCTGGTCATGATTGCCCGGCGACGGGCGCCCGCGTAGCTCCTCAGCGGCCTTGAGGCGCATCCTGCAATCTCTGGTGCCGGTCACATGTTGGCCTCCGCATACCATGCTTTTCGGTTGGCATTGGTGTCCGTCGATGGGATTGCTGATTCCGCAGCTTCTCCAGGTTCTCGCCTCGGGCGTTGGGCATACGTACGATCGGTGTCCCTGCAGGCCGCATACATAACAGCATTGTGTCGTTGGCCTGTATGTGTAGGTTTTGTACTCGCCGGCGCTGAAGATGACCCACTTCGGAATGCTTGGACCATCGAAGGTGATGAGTGCTGTCTCGGTCTTGCCCAGCATTCGTGCTGCTAAGATCTCGACTCCTTGCGTACGTAGTCTTAGCTTCGATTCCAGTACGTCCGATGGCGTGTCCACTGGCAATCCGTTAATTACCGCGTGCTTTACGTCGCCTGGCATGGCCACGTATGCCTTTACTGGGTCGCACGTTCCTCCAAAGGGAAAGTGCTTGATCTTGCGTATTTCGTTTGCTGCTGCTTCTTCGGAGGTGCTCGCGATCATTATGTTCGAGCCCGGTCGGAGCCTGACCAGAGAATCTTCTTCCTTGATTTTTCCTCCGCATGCTTCCACGACGGCACACGTGGCTTGATACGGCTTCATTGACTGAACTTTGAGTCCTCCACGGGGTCAGATAATGATCTTGGCGTCGTCCATCGGGAGCGGCGGTAGCTTCTTCCTCGGCTGCCGCTGTGCTCCTGCTTTAAGTCATTGAGCCGGCGTGCGCCCTGCACCGGATTGTGTCATTCCGCCGTCAGCTGCGTCTGCCGGCGCCATCTTGCAATTGTTCTTCATCGCTTGGGGCCCCTCCGGCTTCAAAATGGCGTCGCCCTTGGCAGCGTGCTTGATTCTTTTCTTGTATTGTCTGGTATGGTATATCTGCCAATTTCTTTCTTCATCCCGCACCAGGCTCTCGTCGTCGCTGACGTCCTGTTACATGCTTGCGTCTTCCATGGCTCCTTCGGGGCCGTTCCCCGCTCCCTCCGTGCCGGAACTCGGGGTCGCCGGCGTGGCCTCCATCTCTTGGGTTTTCGCCTGATCCTGGGCTGGACCAGCTCCAAAATTATTTGTGGCAAGGTTGTTTGGTGCCGGAGATGCCATTCCTGTCTTCCCCGAAGGCCTTCGGCTTGACAGGGCACCCGCTCGGGGCGGGGTCCGCTAAGCCTCGCGGTGGATTTGCAACGTCGAAAGCTTCGAAAATACGCGGAGCCCTTGCGACATGCGTCGCATGCGACATGCTCTTCGATCTTCTTCGTCTTCTCCAGTCCCTTGATAATTTGAAAGTAGCGAAACTCTTTGAACTATGCCGCCGCCGCGCGACCTCCTCGCCTCCTCCTCGCCCCTTGCGCGTTCCCCCGGGGCAACCAGTTTTGCCCCAGTTTTTCTGCGCGACGATTGGTCTCCCTGCCGTTGCCCTTGGAAACGCGCGGATCTTGAGTTTTGCTTGTGTTTTTCTTTTTCGTTCGCGCCATTTTCCTCCTGAGCAAGGCTGGCTCGGCGCTTTAGCTCGGCTTTGCGAACGTTGTACGCTGTGTTTTCTGCTCTATGTGCTAGTGCTATGGCGAGCTGTTGTGCATATAACTGCAGCAAGAAGCCTGAAGATGGTTATGCCGTTTTTATGATACCACAAGGAAAGCGTGACGGCTTGCGCAGGAAACAGTGGCTGCATGACATTGGCCGAAAGAACTTTGTTCCGACAAAGAACAGCGTTGTTTGCGAGCTGAGGCGTCTTTCTTATAGCTCGTAGCAAAGCATCCCGTAATGCTGCATCTTTTTTTTCATTCTTCCGACCTGCTCACCAGCGTTTGTGTTACGGTTGTCCTCAGTATGCTTAATATTCTGGGGCGGCTCCATCACCTCGCACGTCGCTAACTGATGTTCAGCCGGAAGTGCAGCATTATAGATTCTGCTTCGCGGCCTGAAAAAATTAGTGGCAAGAATACCTGTGGTATTGCAGGTGATGAGCGTTAGCTAGTCAACATTTTTTTTTTAGTTTTAAGGCGAAAGCCTTTAAATCTCTATGGTTCAAGGTCGCGTCGTAAACTGAAAGTATCACGTGACCCAAGGAACGCCAGAGGCGACCCAAAGCATGTCCACCCCTGTATAAGAGAATGATTACCCAAGGTAATTTTGAATCATTAGCGATTGACATAAGGTAGATTAGGGGGGATTAAGATTGATTAGAGTGTATTAAAGAAGATTAAGGTGGATTTGAGTGTAAAGAAGTTTGAGGTGGATTACAATGCATTAAGAAGGATTAAGATGCATGAATGAAGGTTAAGATGGGTGGAAGAGGATTAAGGCGGATTATTGTGGATTAAGGTGAAGGGTTGATGAAATGGTATCAAGACCGAATAGGGCGGATTAGGGTGCATGAACAAGGATTAGGGAGGACTAAGGTGGATAAAGGAATATTAAGGTTGACTAATGCGGATTAAGGCGAATTAGTTTTGATATAGGAGGATTAAGACCGATTAAGATTAATTAGTGTAGATTAAGGTGGATTAGGGACCATGGAGCTGAATTAGGCTTGATAGAGGTGGATTAGGGTGTACTAAGGTAGATTGGGACTATTAAGCAGGATTAAGTTAAATTATGGTGCATGATTAAGGATTAAGGTAGATGAAGGAGGACTAAGGCAGATTATGATGAATTAGAGTTGATAAAGGAGGATTAAGACCGTATAGGGTAGGCTAAGGTGCAGTATGGGTGATGTAGGTTGATTAGGTTGCATTAAGGTGGATTGGGAGAATTAAGCTGAATTAAGGTGGATGAAGGAGCATTAAGGTGGATTAGAGTGGACTAAGGTGAATTAGGGTTCACTGATTATAAAGGCCGATTAGTCTACCATAATCCTCCTAATGCACATTAATGCACCGAATCCACATTCATCGACCTTAATTCTTCTTCATTCACTTTAATCCACCATAATCCACGTAAATCCTACTTAATGCACCCTAATCCACCTTCATCGACCTTAATATACTCTAACTCTCCTTAATGCACTTTGATCCTCCTTAATCAACCCTAATGCTTCCTCATTCACTTTAATCCACCATAATCCACTATAAACGTCCTCAATTCACCTTAATTCACCTCAACCCACCCGAATCCACATTCATCTACCTTAGTCCACCTTAATCCTCCTTAATCCACCTTCATGCACTTTAATTCACCCTAGCCCACCATAATCCTCCTTAATGCACCCTAATCTTTTTTAATACACCCTTATCCTTCTTCATGCGCTTTAATCCACCCTAATCTACTATAATCGTCCTTAATGCACCTCAGCGCACCTTCATCCACCTTCATTGACCTTAATCCAACCTAGTCCTCCTTTATGCACCTTAATCCACTTTCATTCACCCTAATGTACCTTCATCGACTTTAATCCACCTTAATCCTCCTTAGCCGTTCTAAGGCAGCCGTTCTACAACCATGCTCAAGGGGTGCCGACGATCGCGGCTCAGTCTTCCGTTGCACGCAAGGCGCCAATAGGAGAGGGGGTGGTGGGAAAAGGGAGGCGGTTTACACCGGCAGCAACTGTGCATTCAGTGGCCGCAGGCCTCGCTGTCTTCAAAGTGATATGCGTTGGAGGCTCATACCTTTGTGTATGCTGCATTCTCGGAGCTCAGTTGGTGTTGAAGAAAATGTTTGCAAGTTTATACGGCTGATAAAACTACTATCCTTACTTTGTGTAGCTGTCTACACATTTGCTATCACAATTGATGGTTTGCATTTCTGGCGAAACTGACTTCTTTGGAGGTGTCCACGGAAAAAAATTGTTACCCACGAAAATGAATGCACCCCCCAACTTTGCACACATCTTTCGGGAGAAAAAGTGCGTTCATTATGCAAGTAAATTTGGTAGATGTAAGCATGAAATGGCTACCGGCAAAGCAGATTGCTAGGATTAATTATGACAATTGTTCATGACCACTGTATATGCTCTTGAATGTCGCTATTGGAAATGACAAATAGTAATGCAGCGTGCTTGAAGTTACAGCTTGAGGGATATTGTGAACAAACATTAGGACGGACTCTGATGCAATATCTTTAAAGCGAAAGCTCTACTCCTCGAGGTACAACTCCCAAGGTCAATCTCGGCGCGCGTTCAACCTTCAGCCGCCGGTGTGAAGGTGCAACGTCAAGTCACTTGATCCGCTGCAGCGATGCATCGCAGCTGCACTCGCTCAACATCGCCGCTATGTACCACGTGAATAAGCGAGGGCTTGACAGCTGCTTGGCCGGTGCGAGTGCATCAGCTCTTTACCACAGGTGCCAGGCTGAGTCTGAGCACCCTGCCGATATAGCTCACCGGGAAGAAGCACTAAAGAACCGTGTCTAATCATGCATAAGGGGGGACACTGCTATTAAAATAATGTTCATCATCTTTTCCATAAATATTAATGAAACTGTCCAGTCTTGTTAAGATTGTTGTGCTGATTTCAAATATGTAATTATTTTTTCAATAGGCTATTTAGTTCTGAAGACAAATGAGATTCATATTTCATCATTTGCAGAAATAATAGAAAAAAAAACTGCGCTACAAAAATTATATTGGCACATGCCTAGGCACTAGAAAACATAAGGAACACAATGGTAGGAATACTTTTTTGATATACCAAATATTAGTAATATGGTAATTCAATCTTCACTGTTCCAATTGTGGGTGCACTATTGTCTGATCTGAAGCAGAACTGAAAAATTCTAAAGTATAAATTCCAATATCTGTTCCTACCATTGTGTGCTTTGCACACTCAGCTACGAGCAACAATAAAAATTATCCCTCTACCTTCCTTGAAGGCAGAGATATCGTTGCTGCAAATCAGCAAGAAGTCAAAAATTGGTGTTTTGAGAAAACGGGAAAAAAGAAATAAATTCACTTTAAATCAAAAGTGCAGAAAAAATTCTGCACTTTTTCGCAGTGAAAATGGCTAAAAGCCATCAGGAATGTAGTCGCTTTGACTACGGCCACCCAAATGGCGTTTTCTGAAAGCATTCCGCATGTCCGTAATGGTCTTGCGCATTTTTGCAGAGGCAACTGCTCGGCGGTGGTCCTTCTCCACCATGCGCTTCATGCTTGGTATTCCAGGGTTGAGGTGCAGCTCTTTCAATATTGCAGCAGAGGTCGTCTCGCAGCCAGCGTTCAATCTCCTCACTGCCCCAGCTACTGCAGCTTGCACGGTGAACAGTGAAGCATGCTGTTCCTTTGGAGCCAGTGCCCATATCAGGGAGTGGAGACTCGTTGCTGTTCTGAGTACCGCTCCGTAGGCACCGCTCAAGGAGCTCTTCATCAGGCAGGCGCTCATAAATGGGCAGCAGGGCTTCACAGACATGAGGAGGTAAATTGTAGTGGTGCTTAGGGGCTGCCTCACCCTTTGCGCTCACTGCGTTTTGCCGGCACCACGAGCTTGGTCCTGGTGGACAATAGCTGTGGTCCGATACCATGTCATTTGATGTTGTGTGGTGATAAGCGGCCATCACAGCCATTTTCATTCCCTGCACATCACCCTTGTGAGTCTTCGGGGCCCAGCCATAATATCGTGTCAGCTTTGTGACAAAGTCGATGGTCAGTTTGCCTTTATCACCACGGCTCTCCAATCCATGTCCCTTCTGCTTTGTGATAAGGTTTCGCAAGCTTGTGCCCATACTTTTCTGTGCATGGTTTGTACAGTCTTCCTTTTCCACTGAAATGTATCCATACACTCTGGCCTCCTGCAGCGCAAGGAAAGCGCGACTGTCCCGATCCGAGAGTAGAGTGGTGTACCTCAGGTTAAACCGTTGCAGTGACCTCTGGAAAAGGATGAGGGCAGCTTCAACTTCCATTTCGCCAGCATTCTTGCAGGTATTTTTCGGACAGGCATGGCTCTCCTTCCAAACTTTATAACTCGGGTCATTATGCTTTGGCCCACGCTCACAACCAGTGGCGTGGATCATGATTGAAAAACAGGTTCCGACATTGGGTGATGTCCTGAGGCAATAGGCTATAAGACTCTAGCACTTCAAATGAGTGTTAAATGTTGTGGGGATCAAGGAATGCACTAGTGCCATTGTGCGGGCATTCACCTGTTCTGCCATCCCTATGCCTCATCCCCTTCCCTCTCGCGATGGTTTGCTGTGACGACAGAGCACTGACGTCACGACACGGCTGCTCTCACGGGAGGAGCATGTGTCTTACCTCTGGGACATCGCTGGATACGTACATGCTTCCTCTTCTCCGCCAACACCTTTGTGACGAGGACTTCAGCTCACTCACGGTGCCTTTGCCCGTGTGGGAATCGCATACTTTGTGTTGATCCGTTCCGGACGCTCAGCCGAAGAAAGGTGATACCACACCAAGCTACCCTTATCGGGGGCCCAAGTCGAAGGCGATTACCCGAGCTCTCTCGAGTTGGCCAATTGGTTATCGCGAGAGCAAGTAACATAGCTGCTGGGACTTTTTCCTAGCGACGCGTCCCAGCTTGAGCCCGTGCTCTCGCGGCAACATGCTATACGCGTTCCTGTCTGTCTTGTCGCCTTTGGTGCTGGACCCCTTTGGTTGCCGCGCTGCCCCGGGACTGGGCGTTTGTCCAGTGTTGGGTGCCGCCAGAGACAATAAACAGTTTCCATTAACTCGGGGAATGCTGTGTTCTTCCGTATGTCGCTCGGCTTCCCTTTGCTGCCTGGCTCACGCACTAGAGGCAATGGCCGACATGGCCCTGTGGCTCGCTAAGCTCGAACCCGCGGTGGTTGATACTCCTGTGAGATCCGAAGACTCCATTCTGGCGTCTTGCATCAGCCATCACTTCTAGCGCACTCTAGCGCTTGTCTTTCTCGTTTCTTTTTTCATTTAAAATGAGCAGTTTCATTAGGCTTGGTCAAAACAAGAAAAACATCTTCATAACCATCTCTCCCTTTATACTGTAGTCATTTTGCTTTCATTGAGCTAAAAGAAACATTCATACCGTCTGCACACTGTTTATTGCATTTCATATACCGATGTTCAAGGATATTGTTTGGCTGTCAATAAATACCGCCTCTTCACATGCTACATATCTCGTGCTGTCATATGTTTCAGCATCCACAGAGAAGCCACATCTGTAGTGATGCTAGAATCAAAGAAGTTCGCTTTCTTTAAAACAGTTAAATAGGCATGACTGTATGCCATAATTTCATACAAATTTTACGGTAATTTCATTATAAAGCATTGTATGAATTATCCAGTGGGCTATTTGCTGACCTCGTGGAAGCACACTTCATGCTTAGGCGCACTTGGAACGTCTATCTGGGTCACTATTACGTTAACCTATACCAAAGTTTTCTATTCTAATTGTGTAGTCAGCCCTTCATGATTGGTCGAAAACATTTCGGGCCACCTCCACTTCGCCTGTATCTCACGCGACGTCGCGAAAACGCCCCATCTGGTATGATGTGTGCACATTGATTATGCATGATTAAACTGAAGGAAAGAAAAATCATTATTTTGGATTCGACACCGTTTTTCGCCATAATACGCTGCCATTGATCAAACGTTTTCGGGCTGCGCCCACTTCACTTGCCTCTCATGCGACATCGCAAAACCATGAGAACTCACCGTGTCAAAGTGATGTGTACACGTTGGACACATTAATATGAGAAACAAAACTGAATTTTTTTCTGAATAGCCGGAGAGTGCCTCGTTCCGAAAGGAATAGAAGATGGCTGTACGCCAATTGCTCTGGCACTAGCTACTCGGAGCAACCAGGGAGCGTAGTTATTTGCATTCAATAAAGGATATTGCGTGGCATTGTGTGGCTATCAAGACCTTTTAGCACGTATCCGACGCCAACCATTCTTTGCCGAGAATCCATTCTGGCGACATTTTTACCATTCCGTTGCATGCCACCGCAATT
The DNA here is from genome assembly GCF_023375885.2 of Dermacentor andersoni. Classification (NCBI taxonomy): domain Eukaryota; kingdom Metazoa; phylum Arthropoda; class Arachnida; order Ixodida; family Ixodidae; genus Dermacentor; species Dermacentor andersoni. The sequence goes on from NC_092820.1 coordinate 59,640,519, forward strand.
TTAGACCAGCCACCGCAAGGTAAGTAAGAAGAAACGGATGAATTGCAGACCCCGGCACCACCCTCCTCATCGGTTATCTACTTTCACTGTAGTGACTCGGCCCGAACGAAACCCTTTCAACTATTGCATCCTTCTCGCATCTTGTCAGACAGTGCGATAAAAATATCTGTTCAATATAGGCAATGCTATTCGCTTTGAAGGCAAAAAAAAGTGACCTCCTGTGAACGAGAAGCGCATTTGATTGGGGTTTTCAAACAAGGCTGCGGGTTAGTGCCCGATGCTTGCGTCGGTGGTTATGTAAACTTGAAGTCAGGAGATTGGAATAAAAACATATTGGAATAGTTTTATGTTATAGGGCCCCTGCTTTTTTTCTGCTAGCTGGTTACACTGGGGAGGCTCTAGTCGGCAACATGTTGGTTTTGGTCGTAACATTTAAGGCGATAGCTTTCCTACTGAATTCCTCCGGCATTCCTGGTTGAGGTATGTAGCTCTGAAAGCGCCGCCACATATAAGCACACTGATGGTGCCAGAAGCAATGTCATAGTATGTGGAGGTAGCAGCGACTCTGTGCACAGTCTAGGTTTGCAAGTGCTGTGAGAACTGCCATCATAACAAGGAAAATTAACGAGAGTATGCATCCTGCACACTGTTCAGTGTTATTAGACAGTTATAATATAGCGTACGCTAAGCAGTGCATGTTTATTGCAGTTTTCGTAGCCTGGTTAGACCTTCGTATCTCAGAGGCCATACATCGTTGATGGGGCTATCTCCCAACTGTAACGATAGATGAAGCTGACATCTCAAATGTTTCTTTGATCGGCTTTGACTCGTTGGTAACGAGAAGCGATCTCAAAAACCCCACAAGCTTATTCATAATACTGTGCCGTTGAAGCGGACTGACACTAAGCGAAAGCCGCTTACACAGTGATTTGCCATGAACGAAGTGAATTTTCATAAGGACCACCAAATTCGATTCAAAGCAGACAGCCCGGACCGCCACCATGTTCCCGCAAGCTACGCAAGCCACGCAAAAATGCTAACGCTAAATCTGAGAGATAGCGTGCGTACGCTATACACTGGGTCGTTTAGCATCCTGTGCATGTTCAGTAATGACCCCCTGTATTATAATGTACGCTAAAATAAAGCTGTGTATTGTTTCCATAAATGCTAAACCTAAAACAGCAGTTTTAGTGGCGCCCATACGGGTCGTAAACCATAGGAACTACATTACAGGAAGTAGCACTCAGCTGTAACTGTATTTTACCACCCCACTACCCAACTGCAAAAGTGAACAAATGACAGAAACCAAGAAACTACGGTGGCCACCATGTGGGTGATGGTTGTCTCATTAAACCGATAGCTTCATGCTGCAAGCCTACCAAGACATTCATTAGGTGGCATTGGATTCCAAAGGATAAGCAATGGATATCTCTGCAGATTTGCAGTACTAAGCTACTTACATAATCATCCCCCGATGGTTTCTGCGCAACTTTTTTACAGTTTTGACTACAGTCCTCTAGATTCTGCTTATGCTTGTCCTGGTATTGAGGTAAACAGAATAGCGATTGAACTGTGACGAGACAGTCCTTGGGCGCATATATTTTTAAGGGACAAACATGCGTACTATGTTCAATGACAGTGACCCTTTTTACACTTTTAATATGCTTTTACAACAAATCTGCATATGCTTCACCGGTTGACAAGGCTCTATTGCGGCGAAGCTAACTTTACGGAACCGGCAAAAACCACAATAGTGTCGATTCATGGTAATCGAGACTGACAATCGCTTACTTGCGCCATATCGAAGTAGGGCCATGGGTGGGGCTTGACAAGCTTAACCGCAAGTACAGTGCAATCTTGATATGATGAACTTCAGGGGACTGCGGGAAATTGTTCCTTATTCTGAAAGGTCCTTATAGTGAAAGCACCAATATTAAACATTTTGCGCATCAACCCGTCAGTTGTCACCTTATGAGCTATCCCCGACAATGTTGGGGTTGGCTGTCTGCCTGCGCTGTTGCTACTTTCCATAGATTCTGTCACCACATATCAGCGCAGCGTTGTACATAGTACAGCGACGCGCAAAAAAGTGATTCTGACGCCAAGAAAAACACCAACAAAGAAGAACCTCCATGTCGCCTACAAAACATACTGCTTCTCTTGGCTTGTTTGTTTTTCAGATTGCTTGCCGTGGACACCGCAGCTGTTTCACTTGAAGCAGACGCCTAACTATTTCAAAGTGCGTGCACGTGTAAAGACACCATTCGGAAAGTGCTACCTTGTGGCCTCCCCGCAATAATGGAGGTTACATTTCTCCGTGCAAAAAGCTATTACGGGTAGCCGCGTAAAGAAGCACATCCTCAGAGAGAATGGCAAAAGAAAGAAAGAGACGTGCCTCCGTTGCCAGGTGACATTTGTCTGGGCAGAGCACGCACGCGCTCGCAAAACGGGATGCATCATCCCTGCGAAATTTTTGCTGCTCCAGCGCCATCTTGGTTTTCCCAAACCCATGTGTCACGGCATCCACTTTTTGCGTCTTGTCTGCTAGCCTACTTTTCTGACTGCGGTTTACGATACACTGAAATCTAAGCATCCCCACATTTCGGAATATTAGTTTGTAGTGCTGAGGTGTTGCTAAGATGACGTGGAAGCTGAATAACAATCGTTATTCTGAAAAGCTTGGTATTCTGCAGTTCGTAGTACTGAAATTTTTACTAGGAAACTATGAACAGCCTGCGGGGGATTTCTGAAGTTTGTTAATGTGGAGTTCCTAGTAACGAGGTTTCACTGCAATATATCATTTGTGTCTTCTAGCAATGTGCGAGAGTGAGTTTGCACCACTAAATTTACGTGACCGCCATGTTCAATCAAAATGCAAAATGAGGGAACGTTGCTGAACGGAAATGTATCATATGGGAACACAATACATAGGAGTCAGCGGGCTATTTTTGGTGACGTCCTCATAAACACGACGTAGTAGCCGGGAAAACTCAACAGCAAAGAATATGTCAACAGTGTACTAATGTACTTTGTTTACCTCAGTGATGCTGTGGGCTTTGTAATGCCGTTGTAGTGCACTGACAAGCTATTCTTTTATGTCTTAGAACCCTTTAAAAATGCCTTAGATGTGTCTACTATTCTCCCAGGGCTGGAGCGACGAGGACAAAGCGAGCTTCCTTGACCGGCTACGGTCCCTTGACCCGGAGTTTGTGGACAAGCTCTCCTCCGTCCCCAATGGCACAGCAGACCACAGTCCAAGTACGCCACTGCCACCAGCAACGACAACAGTCTTGGTCAATCACTGCACGAGTGTAACAGTCAATGAGTCCTTGAGGATGAAGAGGTGGAGGAGGAGGGGGAAGAGGAAGGAAATAGAGAGGTAGTCTCGCCAACGGAGGAACTACAACCTATGCCGAGGAATGTCGTGTCACCAAGCAGTGGCGCCGTTGAGGAAGGGAGGGTTTCGCCCATTGGAGAAAAGAGAGAATATGAGGAACAAGAGGAGCTGGTGCTCTGAGGTTTTCACAAAAAACGTTCAAAATGTGGCGCTACAGTAACATCAGTCCAGCATACGACTGCTTGTACTTGTGTCAGTGGTACAGGACGTCTTCCTTGTGTATTTTCAAGTTGTCTGGCCCACTTCGTCAGGTCAGTGACAAAGCGCTCGCCGAATGTGTAACCTTTCCTCATTTCGTATCGACGGCTTAGAAGGTGTTGTATTGAATGTGCAGAGGCAGATTCAGACTGCGAGCAAGCTGCATAGTGGCTTTGAAATGTGATGTGTGAGCAGCCTTCTTTACTTTTCCATTTAGTTAATAGTAATAGACATAATTTCGCCAATATATTTAAGCTGTTGGCCAGATTTGGGTGACGTGGTGCACAGCGATGTGAGTCGCATATGAATTCTTGTGACAATAGCTCAAGAGCTTCTGTTCACAGGCTGAGATAATTAAACCCTATCAGTCTAATGACTGCTGAATGTGGATTTTGCGTGCTTAATGAAAATATTGTGTGTCTGCAGTATGAGCATTCCGAATGGAAGTCCCAAGATTGAGGAACCACCCCTTTTGTGTTTGTGATGTCTAGAAAATGTACTGGTTGCACTGCACGGTAGGACTGGACTTGGGTCTTAGCAGCATTGAGGCCACTGGGTCACTTTGAAGCTCATTCGTGGCTGATATGTTAGGCCGTTTTTGATGCATGTGCCAAGGCCATTCATTTAAGAGCATGACATTTTTCTTAGCATTCCACCTGACAGAACTGTCAGAAACCAAGCCTTCCATGGGAAAGATTGCCATAAGCAGATTTGGTGGCCAATGTATCTTTTTGGCGTGGGATTCGTGCCCAGTGTTTTATCACTGCTGCAATATATTTTAAATAGAGTGAAGTGGTGGCTTCTCTCTTTTTCTTTTTTCCTACTGAATTCACGCGAGGTCTATCTACCTCTCACTGAAGAAATATGTTGAGAGTTGATTTTGTTTTTCTCTATGCTTTGCCTTCTGGGACAAGCTTTGACTCCAAAGCCTGTGCGCATTTTTTTGAAAGCACCATTCCATTTGCTTTTCCATTCCATTTTGGCAAGGCCTGTATGGCTATGTTGTACGGCCAGAATCTTTCTTTCCCCAATGTTTGCTTTGAAGGGCCCCTCACCAGGTTTGGCCATTTCTGACAGATGAGTGCAGATTACTCGCTAATGATCGTGTCTGCAAAGTATTAAAGCGCTGCAAGCCATGAAAGTAGCAGAAATTTCAAGACAAGCACCACGCGTCCTCCCTCTTGAGGAAACTCCACCACAAGCCACAGCGTCAAGGTAACATGCATAAAGGCGCCCTAGTAAAACACATTGTCACCTACGTCGCCCGCCATGACACATGACTTGCGTAGTCGTCCTATGCAGAAGGTTCCACGCCACCGCTGTAAATACAACATGCAGCATGAAAGGAAGAGAAAGAAAGTAATATAGCAAAAGAAGGAGGCGCGACTCGGATTCGTGGACTTGGTCTCTTGGCTCCGTTGTGGGAAAAGGCAGGGAAGGAGCATCGCTTGCGAAGGCTGGTCTAGGGAAAGGGAGAGAGTGTCACCATTGGTAGTGACACTTGCTTCCTGGTGGCATGTTAACAAGAGAGTTGATTTCTTCTATTTCCTATAATACCAAACTGATTTGAAAAATTATTTTGGTGCAACACTCCTTAGAAGGCACTTTACAATTTTCAGCGTGTAACCAGAACTTCAACTAGGGCCTGGCGAGGGTTCCCTTAATGCACACGTTCATGCTTGGCAGCTCCGTGCAATCTGTTTAGCTCAACATTTTTTGTTAACTTGCAGCTATGCTACTGTTCAGTCTCCAAATCTGTCACTGATCGGCATGTATGCTGCAATAGCAAACTACTAAAAATAGGAACGATGCCGTATTTAATAAGAGCCAATACTTAAGCTTTGGTTTGACGAGTCTATTCGTATTCATTTCTGTTTAGGCATAAAATGAGCTCTGCATTGTGTTCTGTTGAGTGCATGCTCTGGAAAGTTTAAAATTATTTGCAGTATGATACGCTTATTCATTAGATCACCAAGTTTGTCAAAACCACGTGTGAACCTTTTCCTTCCTCCGTGCAGTTAACTTTTTCGGCACAAATGTATGTCTTTCAACTGCTCAGGCACCTCAGGCCTCAAAACACTCGTGCTGTGTTCAGAATCTCGTGTCTGTCATGCTTTAGTAACGGCAGCATGCCTATGCAGATGGAGCGCTTTGTGCATGGCCAGTGTGTCGTGATGAGTCGTTTGTAACGATGAGTTACTTTGTACGGGCAAAAGCCCTGCTCTTGAAGAATGGTTGAAGGCAAACTTCACCTGTGGCTTATAAGCCCATGTTGTAGTGAGTTTAAGCATTTTGACAGAAAAGGAACACCTCTTTGTGTTTGCAGATTACCATGTTCCTGTGGTCAGGCCTAATAGTATCATGGGCATTTAAGAGGCTTGGTTTGTGCCAGAGGCCTCAGAAAAGCTTGGTAGATGGGTCAGGTGATGTGTTGAGTGAGCAGTCACTTTTTGGCACTGAGCAGCCTGGCCAGCTTTCTGCAGTGCTGCCCAATTCTTGGTAAGGAAAATCGCCCTCCTACACCCTTCCCAGCTCTCTCCTTTTGACGTCACTGGTTGGTGTGCAATGGCATCTTTCAAATGGAAAGTGGCCTAAAGACATACAGCTTCCGAGAAATCCCATCCCTTTATGTATTGATTGGCATGTGTTGCGTGAGCCTTGAAAATAACTCTCGCAAATATTAGTTGCTTGAAATATGTATGACATGTGCCTTGAGTTTTTCAACGCTGGTTGCAGCAAACAGCTTTTGTAGCCAACTCCTCCAGCACTGTTTTTCAGTTTTTCGCTCTTTCTCTGTTTCAAAATGTTTTGGTGTATTGCATTCCATTGATGCTTGTAACAATTAAGATCACGTTTTGCTATATATGTCTATATTTCTTTTGTGTGTGTATTTGTGCATTTGTGTGGCATTCATGTGTAGTATGCTATAGTTGTCTTTGATAAGAGGACGAACAATTTTTCACATTATATAATCATCACTGTTGCTCACCCAAAAACTCACGCGCGTGCAATCATTTTCCAAGGTCTGTTTTTTTGTGTATGCCATGCCTCCTGCAAGGTACAGTGTGGCCCAACATGTCAAGGAACATTCCATTAGAGCTGAGCTAGCAGGTCCTGCAGTGTTCTATTCAACCCGTAGTCATTGAAGCTTATTGAGTCGTGTTTTTCTTATACGTGTCTCATAGTATCTTGCCTTTTCTAGCTCCCTGTATTCATAAGGGCAGCATGACTCTGTAGTGGTGGCTGACTGTATCTTCCTTGTCAAATCAGTCCACACTGTACCGGTTGTCTTTTATTATACAGTGTAAATGAAGTTTACGCTGAAGTTCTAGGCCTGTAAGAGAAGTGGACAACAGTTTTTTTCGTTTTAGAAAGTTTTCACAGCGCAGCTGTATATGCACTAGGGTTGTTGGGCAGGTACCATTTTACACATTTGTACTCTTCAGGAAACTTTTCTTCTTTCTTTTTTTTAAGAACCGATGTCTATCCTTTCTCCTCTTGGCACCATGGTTCTGTTGACCCACTGTCATCTCATTTCATACTGTCACGCAGGAAGCGAATGTGCATAGCAGGATAACAGGTGAGGATTATGAAGTGGAAGTAACGACCTATTTATGCAGCACACTTGGGCCTGAAAACAGAACTGCAAATTGACAATGGAAGCAGCAAGCATAGTCAATGGTCATTGAAACCAGACAGGTTGCTTGAGTTTGTCTACTATTTTGTATCATCGTCATCATCATCATCAGCTTGGTTACGCCCACTGCAGGGCAAAGGCCTCTCCCATACTTCTCCAACTGCCCCGGTCATGTACTAATTGTGGCCATGTTGGCCCTCCAAACTTCCTAATCTCATCTGCCCACCTAACTTTCTGTCGCCCCCTGCTACGCTTCCCTTCCCTCGGAATCCAGTCCGTAACCCTTAATGACCATCGGTTATCTTCCCTCCTAATTACATGTCCTGCCCATGCCCATTTCTTTTTCTTGATTTCGACTAAGATGTCATTAACGCGCGTTTGTTCCCTCACCCAATCTGCTCTTTTCTTATCCCTTAATGTTACGCCTATCATTCTTCTTTCCATAGCTCATTGCGTCGTCTTCAATTTAAGTAGAACCCTTTTCGCAAGCCTCCAGGTTTCTGCCCCGTACGTGAGTACTGGTAAGACACAACTTTTCTCTTGAGGGATAATGGCAACCTGCTGTTCATGATCTCAGAATGCCTGCCAAACGCATCCCAGCCCATTCTTATTCTTCTGCTTATTTCACTCTCATGATCCGGATCAGCAGTCACTACCTGTCCTAAGTAGATGTATTCCCTTACCACTTCCAGTGCCTCGCTACCTATCGTAAACTGCTGTTCCCTTCCGAGACTGTTAAACATTACTTTAGTTTTCTGCAGATTAATTTTTAGTCCCACCCTTCTGCTCTGCCTCTCCAGGTCAGTGAGCATGCATTGCAGTTGGTCCCCTGAGTTACTAAGCAAGGCAAAATCATCAGCGAAGAGCAAGTTACTGAGGTATTCTCCATTTACTCTTATCCACAATTCTTCCCAATCCAAGTCTCTGAATACATCCTGTAAACATGCAGTGAATAGCATTGGAGAGATCGTATCTCCCTGCCTGACGCCTTTCTTTATAGGGATTTTGTTGCTTTCGTTATGGAGGACTACAGTGGCTGTGGAACCGCTATAGATATCTTTCAGTATTTTTACGTACGGCTCGTCTACACCATGATTCCGCAATGCCTCCATGACTGCTGAGGTTTCGACTGAATCAAACGCTTTCTCATAATCAATGAAAGCTATATATAATAGTTGGTTATATTCCGCACATTTTTCTATCACCTGATTGATAGTGTGAATATGATCTATTGTTAAGTAGCCTTTACGGAATCCTGCCTGGTCCTTTGGTTGACGGAAGTCTAAGGTGTTCCTGATTCTATTTGCAATTACCTTAGTAAATACTTTGTAGGCAACGGTCAGTAAGCTGATCGGTCTATAATTTTTCAAGTCCTTGGCGTCCCCTTTCTTATGGATTAGAATTATGTTAGCGTTCTTCCAAGATTCCGGTGCGCTCGAGGTCATGAGGCATTGTGTATACAGGGTGGCCAGTTTTTCTAGAACAATCTGTCCACCGTCCTTCAACAAATCTGCTGTTACCTGATCCTCCCCAGCTGCCTTCCCCTTTTGCATACCTCCCAAGGCTTTCCTTACTTCTTCCGGCGTTACTTGTGGGATTTCGAATTTCCTCTAGACTATTCTCTCTTCCATTATCATCGTGGGTTCCACTCGTACTGTATAAATCTCTATAGAACTCCTCAGCCACTTGAACTATCTCATCCATATTAGTGACGATATTGCCGGCTTTGTCTCTTAACCCATACATCTGATTCTTGCCAATTCCTAGTTTCTTCTTCTCTGCTTTTAGGCTTCCTCCGTTCCTGAGAGCTATGTTCAATTCTATCCATATTACACTTCCTTATGTCAACTGTCTTACGCTTGTTGATTAACTTCGAAAGTTCTGCCAGTTCTATTCTAGCTGTAGGGTTAGAGGCTTTCATACATTGGCGTTTCTTGATCAGATCTTTCGTCTCCTGCGATAGCTTACTGGTATCCTGTCTAACAGAGTTACCGCCGACTTCTATTGCACACTCCTGAATGATGCCCACAAGATTGTCGTTCATTGCTTCAACACTAAGGTCCTCTTCCTGAGTTAAAGCCGAATACCTGTTCTGTAGCTTGATCTGGAATTCCCCTATTTTCCCTCTTACCGCTAACTCATTGATCGGCTTCTTATGTACCAGTTTCTTCGGTTCCCTCCTCAAGTCTAGGCTAATTCGAGTTCTTACCATCCTGTGGTCACTGCAGCGCACCTTACCGAGCACGTCCACATCTTGTATGATGCCAGCGTATACTATTTTGTATACGCTTACATATACTGCCCTCACTTTGTCATCTGTGGGCATTCGTCAGCATCAACTTACATTATCATCTCTAGTGCACACTTGGTTTTGGAATAAAGCACTGGCTCAACCATTGCTACAAAAGTGGTGGAGGTGCTCTAGAATCCCGTCGTCGTCTGCTACTCACTCCTTACCTGGAGTTGCGCTCATGTTGCCTCTTGAGCCAGCTGTCCAGCCGTTCATGACGAAAGCCATCGGCACCTTCATGCGTTACAGTTGACACTATCTGCACAAGCCGTTTTTCCCGGCACAAGTCTCGCCCGAGCCTGAAGGTACGATGCTCGGGCCCGGCCTGGGATCCAAAGATTCGGGCATGCAAAGTCAGGGTGTCTAACCGGCAAAAGCGGGAATGCTCAGGATATTTTCAATAGTCTGGAAATACTCATGAAAAACTCAGCGATATTGTGCTTCTATCAGGAAAAATTAGGTGTAATTTTATTGAAAGGGAACTAAACTCGCTCTAATGCTGGCTCGATTAACAGCAAGAAATCGTGACGCATCGCCATTGACGCCGTGTCGTCGGCTGGAGGAGTTACCAGCGTACAGGCAACGACCGATTATCCGGACGACCGATTTTTGGGACATGCCTGATAATTCGGGCAGCTTCGTTGCTCTGCCACATACCCAATAGAGCGAATGTTTAAGAACGTCTGAAATTTAGGACGCAAGAACTGTTCGCCATCTGATTTTCGTGACTTCTTGCCATTACCGCAGGTCTCAAATATCATAAATCATAGCCACCACCGCTGCCATTTTCATTATCTCGCTGTTTGAACCAGCGCTCTCACACACAGATCGGCTGGCAGCTGTAGCTACCACCGCGGCAACACGAGGCCTAGCTGCTTCGACGTTCGCTATTAAGGTTCTTGCCGTTGTGCCGTGTTTTTCATTTAAAGAATTCGCCGCTCTCTGCAATGGCACCGACTCCGCCTTTGTAATCCTTGGAATTGGCTTCAAAGCTCGGAAAGCAAGGCGCATTGCGTAATGCCGGCTCCCGAAAGTCAGCTTCGCCTCAATAGAGAAGTGTCACGCGGTGAAGCTTAAAACGCCCCTCGCCAGGCCCCATAGCAAATTTTGGTTATACGCTGGAAGTTACATGTCCTCTAGGAAGCGTTGAGCCGCAAACATTTTTCAAATCGGTTCATTAATACTCTTAAGCAAAATTACACCTTTTGAGTCGTATCTTGCCACACAAGAATAATCATCTGTCTTGTCCGCGTTTCCTTTCTTTAACGCTGCGAGCCCGGTACTTCTTAGTCATGAATAGCATGGGCGTTGTCAGCATGACAGAGCTTTCTCGACAGGAAAGTAGCGAGCGCAGCGTTTTCAAGAAAAGAAACGCAAGCAAGACATGACGATTATTGTTGTGTGGGAGATAAACAACCCAAAGGTTATACATTTCTTTAAGAGTGTAGCCGAGATAGAAATATTTCATTGCTGCGAACCCATGATTTCAGGAGGCGAGCATCACTGCCAAGCGAGACTGTCCCGTCTAGCCTCCGCAACTGAAATTCCTTCTTTGCGTTCTCCCACCCCGGAGCACGAAGATCGCGTGACGCATACTTCAAGGGCCCCGCCTTCATTGTTTTCCTCCGCATTTTTGTTCTTTCTTTCTTTCTTTTTTTCGTCGCGCACTTTTCCTGACGGCGTTGTGCGCGAGCTGTTGCGATTGTCTGGTTTTGCGCAGCGCACGATTTTGCACGCTGTGCACGAAGACACATGACTAACGGTATAATTCAGTGCAACACAATACTGAGGCAGAAGAAGCGGATCTTGAAGCATGATCACGTGCCGGAACACGGTAAAAGATGACATAATTTCGGTACCTGCGGGACGGCATGACTGTGCGAACAAGCAGATGAAGCGGAAGTACATCTCTCTTGCTTCATTGCGAAAACAAAAAACACAGAGACACTCCGTTTCGTGCGTTTTATTATTTATGTAAACTTCAATTCGTCAATTCAAGCAACAGATCACACAAATAACAGATGTTGCCTCGAATAATTCTCAAAGTCACGGGTCACCACGAGCGACGTCACACTGCGGACACGAATACGTCACCCTCCGGCTTGGAGCGCGGTCGCCGCGAGGGAAAAAAAAAAACGCATTTGGATTGAAATGTCAGACCTTTCCATGCCATGTAGCGATGTAATTCTTTGCAACATGATCGTTAGCGCGCATTGTATCCAGACCTACTCTGCAGGGTCGCCTCCCAGTCCTTTCGAGTGGGGTGTGAAATAGCGGTGGGAAACAGCTAGTAGAGGAGAGCTGGGAAAATCATTGACATTAAATCTCTATATATTTGTTTTCTCGACACTGTAGAGATATTCAGGACGAAGGCGAACCACGAGGAATTGGACAGGGGAGTATACATCGTCATCATCAAGCTATTTTTATGACTATTGCAGGACAAAGGCCTCTCCCGGCAAAGCAATCAACAATTACCTTTGTCTTGCGCTAGCTCATTCCAACTTGCGCCTGCAAATTTCTTAATTTCATCACCCCACCTAAATTTCTGCCATCCTCGACTACACTTCTCTTTCCTTGGCACCCATTCTGCAGCTCTAATGTTCCACCGTTTATCCGTCCTATGCATTACACAGCCTGTCAAGCTCCAATTTTTTCCTGCCATGTCGACTAGAATATCGGATATCCCCGTTTGCTCTCTGATCCACACCGCTCTCTCCCTGTGTCTTAACTTTACGCCTAAAATTTTTCGTTAAATCACTCTTTGTGCCGTCCGTAACTTGTTCTCAAGTTCATTCGTTAACCTCGAAGTCTCTCTCCCATATGTTGGCGCCGGTAGAATGCAACGATTACACACTTTTCAATGAAAGTTGTTAAAATGTTAAAACTATGAATGTCACTGTACGTGAAAATGTTTATGCACAATGGGTAAATAAAGGGAATATAGAAGTGGCGATAGCGGGCAACCCTGTTTTACTGAGGAAAGAATGTATCCGTCGGCTCAGACACATTACCATTAACAACGATACGGGTAGAACAAGTACTGAAGCACATGTGAACGCCTTTGTAAACAATGGCGGCAACATTTACGGTTTTAGAAGTTCGAAAAGAAAGGCGTGGTTCACTCGGAAGGTAATAAATTATGCGGTTTTACGTGCCAAAACCACAATCTTATTATGGGGCACGCCGTAATGGGGGACTCCGGAAAAACTTGGACCACCTAGGGTTCTTTAATGTGCATCTAATGCTAAGTACACGGGTGTTCTTGCATTTCGCCCCCGTCGAAATGCTGCCACCATGGCTAGGAATCGATCAAGTGCTTTTGCTAAATAGATCTGACGCAGTGCAAAGTGGTCACAGTGGAATGACCAGTACTGAAGAGCTGTCTGGTCCAGGTGTAGGCTGGTTTGTATGGAACGGCCTTTGAATCCGCACATCTCGTGAGGTCAAATAAGTATTGACATTACATGCCGTAGTCGATTAGATACGACATTTGCATAAATTTTGCAGCCTACGTTCCTCAATCTAATGTGTCTATAGCATTGTGCAGACCAAGAGCAGCAGCGCGCGACGTGTCCGCAGCGAACGCTGCGACTTTGCCGCCCCCTTCCCGAGAGATGCGCCGGCCGCGTCGGTGGCTCTAGCAGCTACCTCGGAACGATTTCAACATCATTCTGTGCCCCCAAAACGGCCTCGCCAACAAGACACTCAAAATGCACCAAGTGTCCCGGGCGTAATTTTGCATTTGCTAGTAGGTACAGCGAATGTGACGTTTCTCGCGGTGCTCGACGTTTTTGCGCAGGCGCGAGTAAGAGCGGGTTCGAGAGTGAAAATCTGGGGGCCTTTGCTCCTTGAATATGTGACTCTGTCTAGGCACTCCGGAGGAGGTTTCTTAGCGTGTGTTGTATGCGTGTGTCCCCTGGACATGCCGCATTGCGGAGTGCGCTCGAGTTTATTTACGGTCCGCCGCTGGCGGCCCGCGCGATGAGGCAGTGGGCACGGACGCCCCATTTGGTGATCGCTGTGTCTGAAGCGGTAAGGTTCTGACTGGTGTTGTATAAGTCGCAGGTAGCTTTTTTCGTAACGACGATATATTGTATTTTTACAAGCACTGCTCCAGGAGGGAACATGAAACCGGCAAACAGAGGCCTCAGGAGAGCACCTGAGGTTATAACGAAACAGGCGCTGCTGGATCTCCATGGAGCCCAAGGGGTAGTGCGGGGGCGATCAAAGCTGGAAGCAGGGTGACCCGTGGGTTAGGGCCGCGGAGGCCGAAGCGTGCCAATTGAGGGATCTTCGCATAAGAAATTGGCTGTCCGCTGGCGCGGACAGCCGATCTTAGACACTCCTGGCACGCGCAGGCCTTCGCGAGCCCCAACACACAGACCAGTCTGGGTTCTAGCTTCGGTGTCCCCATTGCCGCTTTGGTATCCTGGAGGCGCCACCAATTATGGCAAATAATGACACGTTATTTCAATTAGTAAAAAACACGATTCAATAAATATAATTACGCCCGGCCGCCAACTTTCGACGCTAAGTTCAGCACTACCGCGTCCCACGACTTGGACGACAACCTGCCGGAGCCCAGATGCCAGCCACGGCGCTGTCTGCCCCGAATGCACGGCAACGCGGCCGCTCTCCACCGCCGACCAGGAAGCGCCCGCTTCCCCGCCTGCCCTCGGACGACCTCAAGAGAGTCCTTCGCCCGCAGGGCACACTCAACCTCCGCACCATCGGCCCCGCCCGATTGGCTCTTGCCATTTACGCAGCAGCCAACATCGACCAACGCCTGGCAGTTACTGCCGACCAGGTTAGAATCCACCTTACTAACAACACAGTGACAGCGAGCACGCCTGACAGTGCTCGTGCAGTGGCTTACGCCAAGGTCCGCGCCATCACCATCGACACCACAGAAGTCCCGGTCGCCGCCTACTCTCCAGCCTAAGACAACTCCGTGCGGGGGATTCTGTACCGGGCTCACAGCTATGAAAGCGACGCCGAAATCTTCGCCGAGCTTCGGGCTAGCAATCCCGACATCCCTATTGTTGCTGCACGGCGTATGGGTCAGCACGACACTTTGTCGTCACGTTCGCCAACACCAAGCTGCCCCGATACATGCGGTATTTGGGCTTCACTTTCGAGGTCTTCTTTGGCAAGCGGCGCCCGGAGGCTTGTTTCAACTGTCGCTAGCTAGGTCACAGAACAGATGTGTGCCCACAACCGCGCCAACCCACTTGTCGCTGCTGCGGTGTGACCCACGAACCTCAACCGGTCGGCCAACCACCCACTTGTCAAGCCACGTGCATCGTATGCAGAGGCCCACATCCCACTGGCAGTAGACGCTGTAAATACCGTCTCGTGCCTGCCAACCGACCTAAACCTTCCAAATACTCCACGGACACTGAAACCGACCCGACACCTTGTCACGTGGCCATCAGTCTCGCTGTCGAAGCCGCGGCCGCCAACAACGACCCCAAGGAAATGACGCTTTCCCGCCACTGCAAAGCAGCAGCTCTAGTCACAACAGCCCTAGCCGCTCCCCATCGCGCTCTCGGGACTCCCTGGCAACCTCCCAGGTCGGGCCGGATACCAAGTCCACAAAACAGGTCGCGTGGAAGACCCTTCCACCAGCCACAAGCCAACTGCCAAACTCCCAGGTAAGGGAACTGGTAGACATGGTTAAACAACTACAGCTACAGTTAGCACAAGCAAATCCTAAAATGCATACCCTTGAGTCTGCACAGGCGCACCCACAACCGCAGCCGAAGCAGGCGGCTCGCGCTCCCACCTCCGACCCCACCAATGACCCTAACATGGACACCGACCAGCCCAAGTGCAGTAAGCGCAAGGCGCCTCCCCCCTCCTCTTCCTCTGACCTTGACGAAAAATTCAAAACTTTTGACGCCCGCTTATCTAAAATAGAGGACTTCGTAAAACGGCTGACCCCCACTATCGACCAGCTCATTGAAGGCTGCCCCAAAATGGCAACCAATATTCACACCCTAACCACACGCCTCGACCGCCTCACGGGCCCTCCGCAAAGTGATGCCCTCACTACACCAAAGCCCACTCAGTCACCTGGTGCGCTTCCCTCTACCGAGAGTGCGGCCGCGCGTGCGTGTGCTGGCGGTATTACCAAACCGACGTAGCGTTTCCGCAGCGTCCCGAACCCTACAGGAAACGCGATGGCTAGCGCGCCCATCACAGTATGGCAGTGGAACTGCAGGGGCTTCAAGGCGAAGCGGAGAGTCTTGGAGTGTACCCTGCAGGCTCAGCCATTTACACCCCACATTACAGTGCTCCAGGAAACATACACCGACACCAAACTCGCCAGCTATACCGCTTACAACCAATCGGTGGCGCCGGATCTCCACCCGAGCACCGCCATCCTTGTACACCGCAACCTCACCGCCAATCAACTCGATCTTGACTACTCCGAAGTCCCACACACTTCCGTGCAGGTCCTTTGAAACAGCCGAACCGAATCCCCACTCAACATCTTAAACGTCTACAGCCCCCCAAGTGACAAGAGCACTAACGTAGCCACTCTCCTCCGCAAGGCGTGTGCCACCGCGCGGAACGAGGTGCTACTTATAGTGGGTGACTTTAACGCACCACACGCCGAGTGGGGCTACCCCAGCAAGGCCTGCCGTCGTAAAGGAGCCAAGATTTGGGACACTGCCCAGACACTGGCTCTGACGCTCCTGCTCGACCCCAAACGGCCCACCCGTTTCGGTAACAGCATCACGAAAGACAGCTGCCCCGACCTCACTTTCGCCCGCAACATCCCAGATGCGCGCTGGGACAATCTCGGTATGAACATAGGTAGCGATCACTATGTTCTCAGCACTACCTTCACAGCCACACACAGCAAGGGCCCCCGCCGCACATTCAAACACACGAACTGGGACGCTTTCTGGTACGTACGAGCTCAGCGTCCGCAAAGCCCCATAGGCGACCTCGACACATGGACAGATACTCTGCTCCGCGATGCAGCCAACGCCACCTCCACAGTCACCCAGGAGGAGGGTGGCCCTACCACAGATGCTAAACTCATGCATATGTGGGAGGCCTAGCGCAGCCTCCACGCTCGCTGGCTCCGACGCAAGCACAACCGCCCTCTCAAGCTTCGCCTCGCTCGCCTCGAACGAGAGATCGAAGCCTACTCCACCAAACTTAGTCAGGAACAATGGCATCAGACTTGCGACCGACTCGATGGGCAGTTGGGATGCAAGAACACATCGTTTCTGCTCAAGAACTTGCTTGATCCGACCCACACCTAGTCTGCATCACACAAGAATCTCAACCGCGTCATACACGCGTTTCCAGGCACGAACCAGGAACTCCTCGCTACCTTGAAAGAGAAATACATAAACACCTCCACCGACATTCCCACCCCCTTAAATTACAAAGGCTCCCAGAACCCAGACATGGACAGAGACATCATGGCATCGGAAGTCCGCGCCGCTCTTAACCGGATCCAGACTACCGCGGCTGCCGGCGATGACCATATCACCAACAAAATGCTCCGCAACATCGACGACCAGTCGGTCGCAGCACTTGCGGGCCTTTTCAACCACCACTGGCATGAAGGTCGCCTTCCAGACTCCTGGAAGCATGCCAAGGTAATCTTCATACCAAAACCAGGCAAACGACTCGATCTGGGCGACCTCCGGCCCATCTCGCTCACGTCTTGCCTGGGGAAGGTTATGGAGCACGTAGTTCTGAACAGACTCCACACTCACGCAGACAAGGAGGACCTCCTCCCACCCCCCCCACCATGTTTGGGTTCCGGGCTGGACTCTCTACCCAAGACATCATGTGGCAGATACAACACGACATACTCGACCCTGTCCCATCCGGGCGACACGCACCATTCTCGGCCTCGACGTCAGTAAAGCGTTCGACAACGTGTCGCACGCTTCTATACTGACCAACCTCTCGCAGAAGAATGTAGGCACTCGCACCTACAACTACATTGCCAACTTTCTTCACAACCGCACTGCTGAACTCCGCATTGAAGACCTCTGCAGTCACAAAGTCACCATGGGCACCCGGGGAACACCACAGGGAGCTGTTTTGTCCCCGTTCCTAATCAACATTACTATGCGAGGCCTTCCCACACGTCTCGACACCATACCCCACATTAAGCACTCAATATACGCCGACGATATTACCCTCTGGACAAACTCTGGCTCTGACGGGGAGATACAAGATTCACTTCAACAGGCAATCGACACCGTCCACACTTACGTGCAGGCAAACGGTCTCGTTTGTTCGGCCAACAAGTCTGAACTGTTAGTTATACGAGAAAGACGTGTTCGCCGACCCGTCCCCGACCCTCAAGAGTCGATCGCGCTTCACATTGCCATCCACCCCATAGCCCCCGTACAGACCATCCGCGTGTTAGGCATGCTGGTTCAGAAGAACACGCAGAACTCGGAAGCCATCCAACACCTCCGAACCACAGCCCAACAAATCAACGGCCTAAGCCGCCGCATTGCCAATCGCCGCAAGGGAATGCGGGAGACTGACCTCTGCCGCCTCACTCAAGCCTACCTCATTAGTAGGATTGTCTACACATACCCTTATTACCACCTCCGCCGCAAAGACGAAGAGGCGGTAAATAGCCTCATCCGCTCGGCGTACAAGGCGGCAATGGGACTGCCCCAGTCCGCCAGCACACAGCGTCTCCTCCAGCTTGGAGCATACAACACCCCCACAGAGCTGATAGAGGCACACAAGACTGCACAGATACACCGTCTTTCTCGCACCGAACACGGTCGTTGTATTCTTAATCGTCTTAATATCAACCCTACAGGTGACATTCACCCCACTGCTCCCCTCCCGACTGGAGTCTTCAGTCGGCTGGTCATCAAACCCATGGCCAAGAATATGCTACCCGGCCGTCAAGATAGGCGCCGCCAACTGAAGGCACAAGCTTTAGACGTCACCTACTCCGCCGACCAACATGCCATGTACGTGGACGCGGCGAAATGAGACTGTAACACATACGCAGCCTGCCTAGCGACGCCAACCACCTCTCTCATCAGTGCCGCTACAGTGCGCACACACTCCTCCATCGCTGCCGAAGAGGTTGCGATCGCGCTAGCCATCGCGGATCCCCGCACAAGCACGGTTCACAGTGGCCCTAAACAAGCCATCCAAAATTTCTCAAAAAAACTCACTCTGTCTCCCCGCCGCACACATCCTCCGCGGTTGCGCTCTCGACAGAACTGTAAGCTTAGTGTGGGTACCTGCTCACGCGGGTAACTCTGGGAACGAAGGGGTCGACCGTTTAGCCCGAGACCTAACTAACCGGGAGGCTGGCCCCTCGAACCCAGATGCGCTCGCAGAGGCCCCGAAATCCTATTCTGACATCACCAACTTCTACAAGGAGACGAGACGCGTGTACCCGCCTCCCCACCCCGACCTCGAACGAGCGCATGCCACCATGCTTCACAGACTGCAGACCGATTCAATACTCAGTCATTCTAGGCTTTATTTAATCACTGGAGGGGATTACGACCCCGTCTGCACTAAGTGCGACCATGGAGTCTTCGCCACTCGGGCACACATTCTCTGGGGATGTGAGGTTAACCCTCCCCCACGATCATTACTGCCAGCTCCCTCCGAGGAGGGTTGGAACCAGTTGCTGACAAGAGCAGAGAAGGAAACGCAACTCGCACTCGTCTCGTGGGCACAAGACGTCGCCCCCACCTGGGAGCCACAGTCGGCCTACCTGCCCTAACTTCCTACCTTGCAGTGGCAAATAAAGTTTTTCTCTCTCTCTCTCCCACGACTTCTCCCGGCACGCCTAGGGACAAACGCATACGACACGCGCTAAGAGATTCCTCCGAGGTGCCTAGGCAGAGTCATATATTCAAGGAGCAAAAGTCTCCACATTTCCTCTCTCCACACGCTCTTACTCACGCATGCGCGCACACGTCCAGCGTCTCCGCAAGTGCCACGCCCCGCTGTACCTACTAGAAATTGTAAGCACGCTTCCCGGCCTGTAGTGGCAGCCTGCAGCCACCATCAAAAGTGCAACTCCAACGACATTATCATGCAGATCCGTACAGGGTGGAACGTTATTATCGCAAGCACTCTGCAATCGAAAAAGCTGAGCTCCTTCGCCGGAGTCCTGCGCTCGCGCTCGGCAGGAGCAACCACGACTTCAACACGTATGTGGTTGTCCCTGAGAACTCTCTACGGGGGTTATACGTGGTCTGGACCCTGGAACTTCTCCGGATGAACTCAAAGCTAACCTTCACGTGCGGACACAGGGCTCTGCTATGTTAATGCCTGCATGCTCGGGACCTCGAAGACGGCGGTTATAACTTTCAAAGGCCTCCTTATTTCCCACTACGTTCTCTACTACGGGGTAGGTAGCGGCAAACCGTACCGTCTAACGTGACAGGTGTGTGACACCTTCGGCCCCCCTGAGAATCACCCCTGCAATCCTCAGTGCAAGTTCTGCGAGGAGGTGCACTTATCAGGTGCCGAGGAGGGCCCTCAACGTCTCAAAACCCTTCGCCAGCGGGTCAACCATTGGCCCGCTCAATCCTCCACGCCAGCCTTTTTCCGTAGCAGCAACCCACAACGCCAGGCATCGAGCATGCGGCACCAGTGGTTCAGCACCGAGAACTACTCTTTAAGGAGACGTTCCCGCTCCCGGTCACGGTCCTTTCCGCCGGTTCCACCAGCCGGCCTGGACCACTTTACACCCTCCCACCCAGAGCAACGCAGCTTCCGCGCCCGTCCGGAACGCAACGCCACTCAGCATCGGAGCACCGGCCTGCAAGAGCAGGGCTCTGCTGGACCCGCCGTCCGGCAGGGCGGCCAAGGTAAGTTGGCCAACTGTGCCAGCTACCTCCATCACCCAACGCTCAGACCCCTCGCCCACACATCAATATGAAGCGCTGCCCCATGAAAGCCAGCAGCTTAGGAAGGAATTCACACAACTTAAACATTTGCAGTCAAGTAGTGTGTGCTGATGGAACGCTCTGTGTTTTGTAGGCAAACTCACCCACATCAAGAGAAGATCTCCGGCCAGCGACAGCCTGCCGCGCTGATCAGCTTACGACAGACAAGGCTGGTAGCAAGTCACCGACAGAGGATTCAGAGACCTCGTGCCTTGATCAGCAGCCACCTTCCCAGTGAGTGGCACGACTACTGAACCAGCTAAACGTCATCGACGGGAGTGCCCTCTGAGTCACCTATAAATATCCACTGCAGCCATCATCATGTGGGAGTTGCAGCCAAGTACTGTGTGCTGACGGAACGCTCTGTGTTTTATAGGTGAGTGTATAAAATCTGACATTTGGTTTCCTTGCTGGTACTGTCCGTTGGCTGCAAATCCCAAATAGTGCTTTTGTTCAAGTAGTGTTTTTGTTCCAGTATGGGAACTGAGTTGTGCACGTACCGTGCCAGAATCGGTTGTTTTGTTGTGCATAGTAAGTCTAAAGAGAATCATTCACCCTTGTGGATGCAACCAAGTGCATTTTCGGGATGTTGGCGTCGGAGAAGGCGAATACTTGTGGTCTTTTTCTGTGTCACGCGCTTACTTATTTGCGCTGGTGACGTCGAGACGAACCCAGGCCCGGACAAGTCTGACCAAATCATTACTCTCGTTAAAGATCTAGCACCGTTGAATGAAAAATTCCGCAAAGACATGTCTAGTAAGATTAATGGTATTTAAACGAACGTAACGGAGATCAAAAGGCGGCTTTCCAAAACAGAAGACAGATTTGAGGTCGTGAATACCTTGCACGACGTCGTCACCAGCCTCAACGGCTACGTCTACGATTGCATCCTGTTGCGGCCAAAATCAACGTACAACTCCCGAAATTGGACCAGATATACCAGAAGGCGTAAGGATGCTGCCGATACCAAGTTTTTGGTGATGCGAATCCCAGTTTTTCAAAATCGAAGATCATCGCCTGCACGTCGACTCGCCACGTTAAGCCTAACAGCCGATGCGGAGAGCGTGGCTCCGGGAGCCCGTACGCGGTTTAACCGCTACGTGGCGAGCAGCACTCCACCCGATATGGATCCGGACCAACCAGAGGCCACAATGCACAAGGACCAAGACTCCGAAAGTCAAATGGAGGCAATCACGAGTGTTGATGACGACTTTCTCTCGCCTTACGAGGTGAATTATGAGGAGTTCGCCACGGACGATGAGAACACCGAGGACATCAGCAAGCAAGGTCAGTGGCAAATTGCATTATCACTACGAACGCGCAAGAAAATCAGAAAAGAAGCGCGGACAGCCGAGCCGAATGGCGGGTCAACCACCGCAACCACGAAGCGAGGGCGGAGGAACGCGCCGGAGACGCTCGGCGCGTCGCGCTTGCACAAGGACAACGGGGGCGCCCTAGCTCCGGAGGAGCAAGCGACGGGGCTCGTGACGCAATACTACCTACAGGAGAGCGAGCTATGAGACGACGCATGGCGGAAAGGGGCCATCCATGCCGAAAAGCACCCACTCTACCCAATAATGACATGACAATCATTATTAGACCGAAACCAGGATTGGCGATTCAGGAATTACGGGCGCATGAGGTATCCAGAGCCATACATAGTCCAGGCGTGTGGCGGACCTGCAAACATCACTGGAGACGATTTCTTGCTGCGCATGCAGCCGGGCTCTAACATCATCATAGCGAGCACACCCGAAGAACGAACAGCGGAACGCATCCTGAGGATCAAGAAGCTGGAGCTGCGAGGCAACAGTCATTCTGTAAACGCCTACATCTCCACGCCCGACAACCTGCTTAAGGGAGTCATACACGGACTGGAGCCTGGAACTGCAGAAGACGTACTCATCAACAACCTAAGAGTGCGGACGCAAGGGGTAAGAATACTCTACGCCCTTACGCTTGGCAAATCGAGGACGGCAGTGCTGACGTTCGATCGCTCCATCGTGCCATGCTACGTATATTATTACTAGGGTGGCGAGACGCCATGTATACCCTACCAACCCACTCGACAATGCTGCAAGATATGCCAAAACCAAGGACATAGGACGGATGCCTGTCCAACCCCAACTATCAAGGCGTGTGTGAAATGTGGCCTCCGCGACCCACCAACGGACTACGAGTGTGAGCCCAAGTGTTCCCTGTGCGGAGAAGCTCACCCTACAGCAGCACCGGAGTGCACCAAAAAACTGAAGCGCGTCCCGCAAAGGGGAAGACAGCGTATGAGACAACATAACCACGTCATAGGGATCCCCAACAAGAGGTGCCTCAGTTCGGACCGAGATAACTCTGACTCGCTGGGGAGATCCCGCTCGCATACCAGGTCGACTTCCCGAGGCCGATCCAACTCTCGGGGCAGAAAACAAGAGGAGAAGCAAAGCACCAACCAACAGAAGAACACGAAAAAATTTCTAAAGAATGAAGGCGACAAAAGCAAGGTGAGCTAGTCAGCAATAGCCTCCCAACACACACCTCAAACAACTGCCCAGATAACGCGCCTAGAACAAGAGCTAGAACTCATGAGTTCGCTTAGGCGACTTAGAGTGTGAGAATGCGACACTAAAGCAAATGCAGTCGCAGCAACAGAACACACAGGCTAAACCGGCACAGCCAGATCAAGCTTCGGGGCAAGCGGTACCAGCACCCCAAAAGCGCCCTAGATTACAGTCGGTCCAAACACTCCAGACACAAATCCAAGAGATTTTCCAGCAACTATTACCCTCAATAGCGGAACAGATCACCCAACAGGTGTCAGCCCAAATAACACAACAACTAACGCAACAAATGACTGAGTTTGAAATAAAGTCTGACAAGAGGTTCCAGACTCTGCAAATTGAAATCATGAAAACAGTGCTGTAGTATAGTGTCGCCCCCTGTCAGATCTCTGTGTCATCGCACATGTATGTTTTGTAATTGCTTAGCTAGATGGCGTACCCCCCTTCTGTCATGTGACAAGCTTGGACCAATCGGGAGGTGTCATCTAGCATGTGAAGCCTTTATAAGTAATAAACGGCCGTGGGTCGGTCGAGTCTTCGTTCCGGTTTTCATCGGGAGCAGTTAGCTCCGTGTCTCCTTTACTGCGCCGGCGCTAGCCGCGCGTTCGCCCGTCGGGGCACCCCGCTTGCCTGCCGCTGCCGACACAACATCTTTTGGCGACGAGGATGGGATTCCCGCAGCGGTTCCGACCGAAGCCCCGGGACACCAACGAGCTTCGTAAGTGAAGCGACCCTTCCCGTGTCCGCACGGCAGGCAAACGCCGCCGACGCACTCGGCGTCGCGAGGCTTCCGAGCCTAGGCCTACTCGCCCCTTTGTTCTTGCCCCATTCCTGCGGCGAGCTCCGGCTTGCCTCCTGCACGCTACCCGGCATGGCTTTTACTGCGAACCTTCCCGTTTTTCTTGAAGTGCCCGGCCCACCGTTAATCCCTTGGTATCGCTGGAAAAAAATTTTTGAGGCCCACCTCGAAGCGGCCGGCGGTGGCGACTGGACGGACGCGCGACGAGCGTCCGCGCTCGTCAGCGCTCTCGGGCGTGAGGGACAACGGAAGTACTTTGCAGACGAGGAGCAGGAAGCAGCAAGGCAGTTAACCAGCGCAGCGTCAGCTTCAAGCGAAGCAGCAAGGCAGTCAACCGGCGCAGCGTCAACGTCAAGTGATGCGGTCCCGCCAGCGTCAGAGTTTCCGAGACTCTTGGAGCGGCTTGACCGGCTGTTCGCCGCGTCAACAAATGTCCTGGCGGAACGGCACGAATTCACCAGTCGGAAGCAGTTCGACGGAGAAGGATTCCTGGAATTCGTGACCGCATTGAAGGAGAAGGCGGTACAGTGCAACGTCGGCACAACCTATGGCGAGCGCGTCCGAGACCAAATCATACATGGGGTAGCGAACGTCAGCGTTCGCGAAAAGTTGCTGGCTCATGGCGAAACCCTGACCTTGGACAAGGCAGAAGAAATTGGACGCTCGTTAGAAGCCCTACATCGAGCGAACCACGCGTTCGACTCGGAGAAAATACAAAGAATTGAGGCAGCTCAACTTGGCGCTCCATCGACGAGCCAAGATGGCCGACGTAGTCCGGGAGGCCATGACGATGGCCGACTTCTTCCGGGGAGCCGCCAAGATGGCCGACGTAGTGCAGGAGGCCATGAAGATGGCAGACTTCTTCCGAGGAGCCGCCAAGATGGCCGCCGTCTTCCAAGAGGCCGCCCAGATGATCGACATTTTCCGCGAGGCTCCTCCGGGACCCGCAATGAAGCACAGGATGCGAAGGACCCTAATTTCGAGCATAGTTCATGCGACCGGTGTGGCAGTACGAAGCATATTGCAACGTACAGGAATTGCCCCGCAAGGAACCGGCGGTGCAACGCCTGCCACACGTTGGGCCATTTTGCATCAGTATGCCGAAAAACCCGTACTGTCCAGCACGTCTCTTCCGCAGAGACGCGGTCTTCGTCAACTTCCGCAGGACAGCCGTCCGCGTCTGTCTTGACGGTGAGCACCTTGGAAGCTAAAAGGGATTTGCAAGTCCCGGTAGTGGTTAACGACGTCGCCATGCGGCTGCTCGTGGACACAGGAGCGTCTGTCTCATTGATGACGGCCGAGGATTTTGGAAAGCACTTTGGTCGACAGCACAGACTGTCAAAAGCAGCAGTGGACTTGAGGAATTTCTCCAAGCAACGCATCGACATTCAAGGCCTTTTCCAAGCCACTGTCCAGTTTCTTCAAAGGTCGTGCTCAGTCACGTTCCATGTAACGTCCACAGGAACATCACTGCTGGGTCTTGACGCCATCCAGCGCTTGGGGATACAAATCGACGGTACTTCGCTGACATGCTGCCTGGCTACGCTTCCTCCAGTACAGAGCCCCACAGGTGTGCCTCCGGGTTTTGATCACCTCTTCAGTGGCGAGTTGGGACTCGTCAAAAACTTCGTGCACCGAATACATCGGCGGAAGGTATGAAACCTGTATCTTCCAAGTTGCGCAGGCTACCCCTGGCTCTCCGTGACCAGGTGACAAATGAACTGCGGCGTCTCGAGGACTGCGACGTCATCGAGCGCGTCGAGGCTTCTGAATGGGTGTCTCCACTCGTCGTGGTGCGCAAAAAGGATGGAGCCATCCGGCTCTGTGTTGACCTCCGGGAACCGAATAAGGCAATTGTCATTGATGGGTATCCTTTGCCGCACGTAGAAGAGTTATTGCAAATGTTTCATGGTGCCACATATTTTTCTAAGCTGGATCTAGCATCTGCTTACCACCAGCTGTTACTGGAAGAAGGTAGTAGAGATCTCACCACATTCATAACTCATGAAGGCTTATTCAGGTTCAAGCGTGTCTGTTTTGGCTTGGCATCCGCGCCAGCAGTGTTTCAGAAAATGATGTCACAAATCTTGCAGAATTGTAAGAATGTTGTCTGTTACCTTGATGACATTTTGGTATGGGGTCAGACGAAACCTGAGCATGATGCTAATTTAAGAGAAGTCTTGCTTTGCATTTCAAACAGTGGTATGAAACTGAATGAAAAATGTGTCTTCTCTGTGAGAGAACTGACTTTTCTGGGCCATAAAATTTCAGCTGAAGGCATTTCGCCTACAGAAAGCAAGGTAAAAGCAATCCTGAATGCGCTTGCTCCTACAGATATTAAGTCATTGCAATCCTTCTTAGGATTAGCTGGTTACTATGCCAAGTTCATTGATCATTATGCAGAACTTGTAGAACCGCTTCGCCTCATGCTCAGGCAAGGGCAAAATTTTGCTTGGTCTGATGACGCACAACGTAGCTTCAATCAGTTGAAAGCTCATCTTACATGTTCCCCTGTCATTAAGATTTTCAACCCTGAATTGCCTGTGGTAGTCACGACTGATGCATCTGATGTTGGTGTTGGTGCTGTGTTACAGCAAGCGTATGGTTCCAAGCTAGAAACTGTAGCTTTTGCATCTAGAACTTTGTCTGTAGCTGAACGAAAGTATTCTGTAGGAGAGCGTGAAGCGCTAGCATGTCTGTTCGCATGTGAAAAATGGCATGTTTACCTCTGGGGTAGACGGTTCACTCTTCGAACTGACCATCAAGCAGTAGTTGCATTACTGTCCGCTGGCGACTCAGGTCGTCGACCTCTTCGCATTTCAAGATGGTCAGCCAGGCTCCTGTATTACAACTTTCAGATTGAATATTGCAAAGGATCAGAAAACCTAGTAGCTGATGCCTTGTCTAGACTTCCAGTAAAGGATTCGCAGAATGTAGTACAGGAGGAAGAAATAGTATCCTTAGTCACACCGGTTGTTGACAAGGAAACAGTGCAACTTGCAACGAGTGCAGATGAGACGCTTTAGAAGGTCAGTAAATGCCTAGCAGAAGGTTGGCGTTCTAAGAAAACCATAGACAATGCTTTAATAGCTTACTTTCATGTAAATGAAGAATTGTCCTTTGTAGACGGATTACTCATGCGTGGTGATCGTGTGGTAATACCCAGTGTCCTAATGCCTACATTTCTACAGCTGGCACATGAAAATCATCAGGGCATAGTACGTACTAAGCAGCTTCTTCGTGAACGCTATTGGTGGCCCCAGATGGATAGCACTGTTGAACAGTATGTAAAGCACTGTCATGTATGTAAGCTGGTAGACAAGTCTGCAAAGCCTCATGTAGCTCCACTGCAGCCAGTCGAATGGCCGAACGGGCCTTGGCAGAAATTGGGAATGGACATTATTGGCCCATTAAACATGTCCTACCCTAGGTATCTAGTCACCCTTGTTGATTACTACTCAAAGTGGCCAGAAGTACTTGGTACTAATTCCATCTCCACAGATGATGTCATTAAGCTTCTTGATTGGGCTTTCAGCCGTGAAGGATTGCCAGACTCTATAGTTACAGACAATGGTCCACAGTTTGTCTCAAAACAATTCAAAGATTACCTAAAGGAAAAAGGAATCGCTCATTTTTTCTCCTCCAACTATTATCCTCAGGGAAATGGTCAAATAGAAAGGTTCAACAGAGTCATTAAGGAACACCTGCAGGTAGCAAGGCTTGAAGGTCGAGATGCTTCGAAAAGCATTTCAGAATTCTTGGGTTCTTATAGGATTACGCCACATGCTACAACGGGTCTCTCCCCAGCTTTCCTACTTCATGGTCGTCAACCCCGTTCAAAGGTAGATA
This sequence comes from Dermacentor andersoni, assembly GCF_023375885.2. Taxonomy (NCBI): domain Eukaryota; kingdom Metazoa; phylum Arthropoda; class Arachnida; order Ixodida; family Ixodidae; genus Dermacentor; species Dermacentor andersoni. The sequence continues at coordinate 59,668,166 of NC_092820.1, forward strand.
TTAGCAACTTCAGGTTGCCTAAGCACACAGCGGTTCAGAACAGTAAAGTTCGCGAGAGAGTCTCGCAGAAACAGCAGCAAACTAAACAGTATGTAGACAAACGGAGAGGTGCTCAGGCAACTCGTATCAAGGTGGGAGACACCGTCAAAGTAAAACTTGCCAAGAAAAGATTTTTTAAGTACAGTACGCCTCGTACAGTTAAAGCCCAGGTAGGACCATCCTCTTTTGTACTCAGTGATGGGAAGACGTGGAATGCCTCTAAGTTAACCACAGTAGTAGATAATTCAAAACATAGTACATTGTCCACAACGGATAAAGATTTTTTGTACTCGTATTCAAACCTGGATAGTCATTCCGATGACTCGTCTGGCGTGACATCGTCCTTTCATAGGCATCACTTAAGTACTGCATCTGACGGTATCGCTTCAGAGTGTACACAGTCGGCAATCATTTCTGATTCCGTGGGGGAATCGGTAGCATCCCAGGACTTGTTGGGACTTCGAGAGGAGCTTCCTGGGCAACCCTCTCCAGCTTTGCGCGACAACCACATTCAATTTTCCAACCAGGGGGAGGGAAATAGTAGTGGGACGACTGGGTCTTTAAAGTGGACCGAAACGCGTCGCAACCCCCAAAGTTCTTCTGAGGTACGCACGCGTCCTCATCGTGTCAAAAAACGGCCTCCGTGGCTTGACGATTATGTTTCTTGAATGTAGAGCGTTTTGCCGTCTTCGAAATGCCACGGCTAGGGGCCTCGCTGTGACATTTGGGAGGCACTTCACATTTTTTCGTTCACACAGGTAAAATGTGTTCCTTGTTGCGGTGCAGTGAGTTTTGTGCCGTGTTCTGTGTTGGACTTTGTTTGAGTGACTGCCCATATTTTGGTGCCCAAGACTGGTGCGCGTGTATGTGAACTTGGGCGGGGATGGATTGAATTTGTTGTGGACTTAAGTGCGTGCTTTGTGTGCAACTGGTGCGCGTGTGTGAATATGGGGGGGAATGAACTGAAATCGCCTTTGGACTTAAGTGCGCGTCTTGTGTGCGCGTTTCACTGTATGCTTGCTTTGTTTCCAGGGGGGGATGATGTAGTATAGTGTCGCCCCCTGTCAGATCTCTGTGTCATCGCACATGTATGTTTTGTAATTGCTTAGCTAGATGGCGTACCCCCCTTCTGTCATGTGACAAGCTTGGACCAATCGGGAGGTGTCATCTAGCATGTGAAGCCTTTATAAGTAATAAACGGCCGTGGGTCGGTCGAGTCTTCGTTCCGGTTTTCATCGGGAGCAGTTAGCTCCGTGTCTCCTTTACTGCGCCGGCGCTAGCCGCGCGTTCGCCCGTCGGGGCCCCCCGCTTGCCTGCCGCTGCCGACACAACAAGTGCGTAAGCAAATTACCGGAGCTAACATTAGAGAGAGAGCCTAGAAGCCATATGCCAGACCCGGGCTAGCAGCCATTGCACAAAAAAGCAACCATGCGTAAACATAAACCATCTATAACAGAAAATTGCGAAATCTGGCAGTGGAACTGTCGTGGATACCGGCGGAAAAGGGGACTTTAATACAGCTGGTGACCTCACAGAGTGAGCCACCAGCTGTCGTAGCCCTTCAGGAAGTCGGATACCCTCCAAACCTTCAGGGATACGAGGTGTACACACACCCGGATTCGGAGAAAGCAATAGCGACTTTGGTAGCGAAATCGATTACGGCGATCAAATACGATACTTGTACCGACACAGATATTAACCATTTACAAATAGAAATCATATATAAAGGCCTGAACGAAAAGAGTGCCATTATACTAAACATTTACAATCCACCAAGCCAGAGAAAGACAAAGTTTGACAACCTCCTGCAGGAAACTGCCCGCGTGGTAAAGGGAAGACCACTGGTGATAGTAGGTGACTTCAACGCCAAAGATCCTAGTTGAGGATACCCGAAACAGGACGTTAAGGGCAGAAACATTCTGAAACAAACGGAAAAACTCGACATGATAATTATAACGGATCCTGCAGTGCCTACTAGACAGGGCAACAGTGTGAGCATGGACACCAGCCCTGACCTCACGATAGTGCAGAATTGTGAAGATGCGCAATGGATAAGCACCCTAAATGATTTAGGCAGCGACCATTAAATGATCAGCACTACAATTTGGACTGGGAAAATCAAACGACTCATAGGAATAGCCAAAATTACCGACTGGGTGAAATACCGCCAGATGCAGAGCCAACAAAGCACCACAATCGATGATTCAAGTAAATGGTGTGAAATTTTAAGAACACGAAAGGATAAAGTCACAAAAGAACTAGCCCGAATATGTGAGATACCTGAGATAGACCCTCACTTACTGCATCTCTGGGAGGCACGCAGAGGACTAAAAGTACGCATTGCAGAAATCACCCGCAAAGCGGAAAAGTACGCAACGCAACTAGCTACGTCCAATCGGGAACGCTTCTGTGACTCCCTTAATGACACACTGAGTACCGCGAAAACTTGGCGCATAATAAGAGCAATTATGGAACCAACCAAAACCAAGAACGAGGGCTGTAAAGCAGCGGAACAGCTAATCCATACGTACCCAGGGACGAAACAAGAACTCAAAGAAGAATTATATAACAAGTGCTTCGGAACAGACCCACCTCCTCCACCCTGTGAGACCAAATACGGGGGGGGCGGGGGGGCGCCTCACCCTCAACTCGATGAAGCCATCTCCATCGAAGAAGTTAGAGCTGCCATAGCGAAAATGACCCAAAACACAGCAGCAGGCAAAGACCGCATAACTAACCCCATGATTAGAAACTTAAGTGATGAGGCTTTGCAGGCATATACTTCATCTATAAATGAACATTGGGCACAGGGTACTATTCCAGGGCAGTGGAAGCACGCTCAAATAGTTTTAATTCCCAAGCCTGGCAGGGAATTAGCAATTAGTAACCTTCGACCAATCTCCCTAACTTCGTGTCTGGGGAAACTATTTGAAAGGAAAGTCAACTTTAGATTACGAAACAACTTAGAGGACAATAAAATCATTCCATACACTATGTTTGGATTCAGACCCAAGCTCTCAACTCAGTATATCCTCCTACAGTTGAATGAAGAAGTCCTGAAAAATACACGAAGGTCAAGTGAACACGTTGTTAGGGCCATCGACATAAAAGGAGCTTTTGATAACGCAAGCCACCAAGGAATACTCGATGGCCTGGCTGAAACAAACTGCGGAGAGTGGATATGCAACTATGTTCGCAGCTTTTTAAGCCAACGAACCGCTTAGATTAAATTTGGTGCAGTAGAAATAAACACTTTCAAGGTACCCAACAAGGACACTCCCCAGGGCGCACTGATCTCGCCAACGCTATTTAACGTGGTGATGATAGGCCTTGCAAGGAAACTACAAGCCATCCCGGGTATCCAACACGCCCTATGCGCTCATGACATTACAGTCTGGAGGGACCGCTAGGTGGCGTCGACTAGAGCGGTCAGCTCAGGATGGGCTTCCATCTCTTTTCGCCTTTTGAGAGTGATCTTTTGCTGTGACCTGAATTTCGAGGACTTTACGAGGTTCGGCAACCTGTGAGGATACTGTGGATACCAAACTTTCCGCTGAGCACCTCGCAAAACCTTTGTGACGGGCCCAAACGTGCGTGAAGTGTGAACGCTAACGGCGGCGGTGAGGCGGGCGCCGCTGGTACGCGGAACGCGTCGGCGACGCGGCCGCGACAGATGGCGACGCTTACGCCGGCTCCAGCTACGGAAGCGCCGAGAACGCCGACGACAACGTTTAACTAGACAGGAGGCCCCGAGAGAGCACCCAACGCGCAACTCACCTCCTCGGACTTAGACCGAGATGGCATGGAATACCAAGAAACCGTTAATAAGGAGTGCATCGTCCTCCAGAGTACCGAAGAAACTGGCGGACCCCAAGGACGCCAAGACGACGACGGAGATTGGCAAACGGTTTTGACCGTGCGCCAAAAGAAGGCGCTCGCACGAGCGGGCAAAAAGGCCAATCATCGGGGCCATAGTCCAAGCCCCCGGTACAACCAGCGAAGAAAAAGAAATCCAAGACAAGGCGGCTTCCACCACTGCCTAAGGACGACTTTAAAGTGATCGTGCGCCCTCACCAAGGTCTCCCTATCAGGAAACTCACGGCGCCCCAGATCGCAGAAGCAGTTATAAACGCCTGCCAAGGAAAAGTGAATGAAATCCAGTTCCTGCTGAGATTGAAACCAGGATCAAACATTTTGATTATCTCAACCCCTACCGAAGAAGTGGCAGATACTACAAGAATTACAGGCCTCATCTTAAGCTGTCGCCTGCACGCAGTGAGTGCGTACGCAGCAGTAGGCGACGACACAAACAAAGGAGTGATACATGGCATTGCTCCTCACACAAGCCCTGAAACCCTGCTGGCCAACCTACGTGTTCGTACGCAAGGCGTCAATATACTAAGAGCTAGGATGTTGGGTGAAACGAAAACAGCGGCAATTACCTTCTTTGGCCCCATCATGCCGCGATACGTCTATTATATGGGAGGGGAGCTTCCCTGCTTCCCATACAAGAATACCGTACAATTCTGCAAGACTTGCAAGCAAGCGGGTCACAGAACGGACGTCTGTCCGAAACCCCACCTGCCGGTATGTCACAACTGCGGCACTCGGGAGCCACAACCAGACCACGACTGATACCCTGCTTGCGCCATCTGCGGAGAAAAGCATCTCACGGGATCCAAGGAGTGTAAACGTCGTTTCAAGCTACCACCACAGCGACCGCAGCCAAAATCACCAAACCGGATGACAGGCAAAACGCCGGGCAAGACGATCAAGTCATCGTCACCAAAACGGAGATGGTCTGACACAGACGATACGGAAGATGACGACTGGCCTCCACTGCGGACTCAAGGGGACATTCCAACGTCGCAAGCCCAAATTGGAAAATCAAGATCACAAGAACGACAGAAGAGTCGAGATCAAGGACTATCTGACCACTCCGCCTCCAGACACCGCCGAATGTCCTCCCCTACCCCATCCAGGACTTCAGTGGCAGTAGGAGACTCGACCCAACACAAGGTGAGCTGGGCGGGGATGGCATGAAAAGGGGCTCCAATAACCGCCAAGCCTGAGTACCAAAGAATCCTTTCTAAAAATCACCAGCTTAAACAAACAGTAGAAGAACTTAAAATCGAGATGGCAGCGCTGAAGGCACAGTTTCAGAATACCGAAATTGGGCAGGCTAAACCAGCAGAAGGGGATAAGCCTGCCGTCCAACAAACAACAATTAGCAACATTGAAAGAGTGATGAATCAGTTAGTAGAACAAATTCAGGCTCTACAAACGTTTCAACAGCAATTATTTGCTGAGGTGCAGAACCACAACGTTTATGTGGACGAATAAATGTCTAAACTGCAGCAAACATCGCGTAAAAGAGCCAGCAGTAACCCTGGAACACCGACGGCGAGAAAGGTAAAAAAACGGGGCTGTTTCCGATTCGACGGATACCGAAATCGTAGCTACCCATGGCCAGTAACACAACCCGAACTACGGACACCGCTCAGATATGGCAATGGAACTGCCGCTCTTTTCAGAAAAGAGCGGCAGCGCTAGAAGCTTATTTAGACACCGCCATCATTCAAGCGGACGTTATCTGTTTTCAGGAACACTCTAAGGCAAAAGAGAGTCAAATGGGTGTGTGGGTCATCCCATAAGGGACTAAATGAGCTGCCACAACCATTAATCCCTTTTGTGACTAACGGGGCCATGTCTAACCGATTGTCTCATTGGACGAACGGTACCAGGTTTAACCGTTAGTCCCAATGCCGTTGCACCTCACGAGATGAACGGTTAGTCCACATGCTATTGCACCTCACGAGGTGAACGGTTAGTCCACATGCCATTGCACCTCCCGAGATGAACGGTTAGTCCACACAGATCAACAGCGAGGATGATCCATTTGGGATGATTTGTTCATCCCCAGGCATCAAGTTCAGGAATTACACCTAGTTGACTAAACTTGCCATTTTGTCCCTCGGTGCAATTTCCGCATTAAAAATGTACTATATATATTTCCAAAGTGTTCTGCTACTTCAGCAGACACCGGAAATAGGAAGCAGGAAGTGACTATAATGAAAAATGCAATAAAATATGTTTTTATAATACATAATATACAATACAGACAAAAAAAAATAAAAGAGCCTGATTAAAATGCGCACCTGGCCAACAAGTAGGTAAATAAAGCAATGCATATGTCTTTAACAGAAAACACTTAGGCAAATATGAATGTATGCAATGACATGCTTAATTCTCAACTGAAGCATGCTTTTAACACGGTGTACGCAACACGCGCTAGTGGTGACATGTGCGCGTTGCTTGGTACATTCAAAAGTTTAGCGATGACTTCCAGCGTTTTGTGCACCCCTTTTGCAAACACGATGTCAAACGTCCAATAAAGGGTGAACAATGTTGACAGGGCTTCTGGCAGCGTGTTCTCTTCAATCGCAATATCCTCCAGAGAAACCGTAAAGGGTGTCGAATCCCATGCATCAACACTGCATATCACGGTAGGCATTCAGTGCGCAGTGCTCCAGTCCTGCGAAAAAAGAATTTGCAAATACCAAGTGACACAATTTGTTAGATGCACTGACTTTAAAAGAAATAGCAATAAGTGAAGATACCCTTGCAAGTAAATGAACTCGCATGTTAAAATATCTGCAAGGTGAAACAAGCATGAGCTCATAATTTTTATAGACACTGCAGCATTCTATGTATGGCAGCAACTAATCCTGACGAGGCTCAAGAACATCTGTTGAGTTATTACTGCATGGGCCTTGGTTCAAATAAAATCTCTTGAGCATGCCGAGTTCAGGTGAAAAGGGTGCAAATGTGTCCTAATGCCATATGTCCGACTAGTTTGCTGTGCACCATGTTTTTCTTTTATAAGGCGTGTTTATTGCCAAAATTTTGGTCGCTGTCTTTGCCTACAGATGTCAGCTCCGACAGTTTGCCATGTGGGCAGTGCAGCAGCCGCAGCAAAGGCCGCCATTATAGGCTCTGTTATATAGGCCCCTCCGTGATTGAAGGCGCCTTTACATCACGATTTTCACTGTTACATTGCAGCACCCAACTAAAAAAGGGCACCGCTTGTTTATCATTATGGTTATCATCATCACTCACATACGCGAGAGGTCTCAGCTGTCTAGCGGTAGTCAGTGCTACCGTTTTCCAGTCGGCATTTAGCTTTTCTATGTGTGTGTATTGTGTACGTTGGTACGCATGTTCAGGCATGATATGAGCATTGCTTGCATGTTAAATTCAATTATGGGGTTTTACGTGCCAAAACCACTTTTTGATTATGAGGCATGCCGTAGTGGAGGACTCCGGAAATTTTGACTGCCTGGGGTTCTTCAAGGTGCATCTAAATCTCAGTACACGGGTGTTTTCGCATTTTGCCCCCATTGAAATGCGGCCGCCGTCGCCGGGATTCAATCCCGCGACCTTGTGCTCAGCAGGCCAACACCATAGCCACTGAGCAAACATGGTGGGTGCTTGCATGTTCCCCCTGACCACGTTACGCTACAGAGGCAACGCCAGCGACGTGCTTCATCATGCTTACATTGTTGCGTACAAGTTATTAAGGTGCCGACGATGGTAACCCAGTGATGCTGCCAGCTGAAGAGGCAGATCTTTTGACAGTGCATGGGAGGATTGAGTGGTAAATCTGCTGTTAGTGTCCCTTAGTTGCAGAGTGGCCAGTACAACACCAAAGAGCACCACCACTTATTCCCTTTGTCCGCACTGCCTTACCATTTGCAATGTCACTGTCGTTCATGCCGCCGTAACCCAATCTTCAATTGTACTATTATCCTCTCACGTCATCGCAACAAGCTACCAAGAGAAATATTTGAAGCATTCCATGTGTACAGATTAAAGAAATAATGCATTAGCCAGGCTTTAGTGACCCTTTCATTCAAGGAAATTGACCAGCTTGGTCACACAAGTTATAATGTAGCGTGACACTATGTGTTCTTTTCATTATTTAACCTGTCTCCTGAGTTTCTTTTCTTTTTACATTTGTCTTGTCTACATACTCAGTTCCCCAATTTTTTTATCACCCGGCTTTGTACATCTACATGTGCAATCTTTTTCTTGCATATTGATCCATTTGGATTTACATAAGGCTTCTCTTCAATAAGTTTATTTGCGAGTACAGCACATGCCCTGTCATTTTCTGTCTTTACCGTTATGTTTAGCAGTGCTGTCCAGCTAAACTTGTGGAGCACAAGTATAAAGCATATAAACAACCAAAAGAAAATAATCGCTTAGTCACAAGATTTTCACTTTTTCTTTTCAATGGAGCAAACCTTACTAACATTGGAGCAGGGGTTGCCAAGAAAAACGTTTTCCTTCCCATGTATTTAGACAGGATGTTCAGACTAAAGCTTCCCCTCAAGGCAAGGCACTGACACACATGGACATTTTTTCTCTGAGGAGCCCCTGCTACTGTCTTGACCTGACACTAGCTATACATAAACAATACTAGGAAACAGCGAATCTTTGAGGTAACTTAGATAGCCTTCGGCTCCCTCTTAAGGGTGATAATACTTGCCATAAAGTAGTGAGTTGAGCCTGAGCCCGAGTCATAACCGTGCCAAAGTGGCGTGGTTTATCCCACAGCTCACTACACTTACTGCTTACAGTTCAGGTGCATTTACAGTTGTCAAAAATGCTTCCTTGCGCTCTTTAACGTGACAGGGCAGTAAACAAATTGCAGCAGTCTCCATCAAATCTGGAAGGAAAAGTGCTGAATGTAAGCAGGTCAAACAGGGTAGCACAAAAGCAATACGCTGTCACCCCACCAGGATAAGTAGCTATAACAATAGTAGGCCTGACAAACGATACATTGCACCTTAAATGCATGTCTATCTAGGATTCGTATGTCGATACTTCAAACAGCTAATTAAAAAGAACCAATTTCAAGAATCCCTTTCTGTTTTGTTGCAAACTTTGGCCTTTTAAATGTTTATACCCGCAGCACCTACTTGGAGATGTCTGGAAAAGATATTTAAGCAGCGGGTGTGTGCGAATAGTGATTTCTGAGACCGAGATGAAAATGAGTGGAGTAGTGCCAAAAGAAAATATATTTTTCAAATATCTTTTTAATACAACACAGGAATTTTCACAATTACTATGAAACAATGTGGACATCCTAGTATTCTTTATGTTAGAGAGTTTCCATCATCATTACATAGCAGATTATGAAGGGCTATTTGTTAGAAGCACTAATGGAGCATTAAGATCAGGTAAGCAGTTTCTTCATAACAGGACTCTTTGGATTGCAAACGATCTCTGTATAACCGGCAAGTATGGCTCCTCCAGTGAGTAGTTTGGTCCACTACATAAGCTATCATGTTCTATGTCTATACTATTCCCACACGGATGACATTCGCCATACCTTTACTTCAGTTCACTCATTAAGTACACTTTCCTCAGCATGATCATCATGATTAAACATATATTAGTGATTTCGAATCATCATGCAGTACAGCCTCTTTACCATTTCTTTTGTCCTCAGTGGCAGCCTCCAAGCGACTGTTAAAGTCCGCAAGATATGCCTCAAGATGCCGTTTCTTCTGGGCTTTTTCAATTACCTTCTTTGCAACTGCACGCAGTAGGGGTCGCAGTGTTGTACTCAGGTCAACACCTGTTTGCAGCATAAACTCGTTGGGAAGCTTAATGGAGGAAAAATAAAAGATAAAATGGTCAGTCCTTACATTAGCGCTTTGATCTAAAGCAAAGGAAATTAAAAAAATTGCAGTCACTCGCCTCACAGCCTGCTTGTTTTCAAGTTCTTTGGCTGTACAAGCAGTGTATTTTGCCTAAAGCAGTTAGCACAATTTATATTGCAAGCTTTGAGCTACAACTCGAACGCACAAAACTAACCGTGATGGAAATAAATGCATGCTGCAAGAACTACTAGGAATGCGTTATCTGTGTGCTAACAAGTGGGTTAACTTAGTCTTTACATGGTGCAAATTGGACGATAAGGTACTTGAACAATAGCGTTCACCTGAAATATCCTAAAATATTATATGCCACAAAATACCCTAGCAGCTTTCAAAATTAGAGAACAGGCTATGCAAAGCATAAAATAAAGCAATGAGGCCGGCAGCAGCTTTAGTTTCTCTTTTGAAAGTTACACTTAAACTTTGCGTAGACGAGGAGTCCATTGCATGTACAAGGACTGGTCATGGCATCACCATGCATTGCATGGAGCCATCGCATTCCATATCACAAATATGTCATGCAAAGTATAAGACAAAGATTTTCTCAGAGCCTTTCTGCAAGCCACTAACATGACAATGAATGATGGGGAAATTTTACGGACACCCTATACCAAAGCACACCATGTTCTTCCTCTCCTCTTTTTTCTAATGGCTCACAGGATCCAAGCAGTGAACAGCGAGCATGAGTCCTTGAAATAGTTTTTTTTTGTCGTGTAACCTTTGTGATAAAGCTTGTTCGGCTGCCCAAAGTAGCTGCGACATAGCACAGAGCTGTTTGGAGGGCACATAGCCATTTAACCCCGACAAGGTTAGCTTGAGTTCATATTGCAGCAAGCCATGTGTGTAGCCATTCCAATTACTGCAGTGTTGCAGAACGCTAAAAATTGGTGCATTCGTGCAACTACTAAACTCACAATTTGTTAATGAAAGATTGATGGAAGCGCAATGAATGCAAACAGTACAGTCCGCATACTATTATGCTTACTAAACAGAACATAAGTTCACTGTGACTTAAACTTATTCAGAGGCAGTTATTGTGAACATGTAAAACTTCCACAGTACAACACTGATGCTACAGTGAAACCTAAATAATAATGCAATACGGCAAATGTATTTGGTAACCAAGCATACAACAAGACATTTAAAAAACGCAGTAGTAATTACCATGGCGCTTAATTTTAGAGCTGGTTATTCATCCGTGATAGCCTGGATTGATAGGCACTTCTTTTCAATGCAGTCCCGTCGAGTTCTGAATGTCCGTAGCATGCAATCTGTGACATATAAAAAGTTAGCCTTTGGTTTCAGAAGCTCCTTTTCCATGGAAGTGATGTGGCTTCTGATGCTGCTCTCATCTTCGCCATCCCACACTTCAACAACCTAAGGAAGAAAAAAAATGTGCCAGACACCTTTCAAATTAAATGATTTCTTACATGCCAACGCCAGGCAAATGATGCTTACAGCAGTAGGTCTTCTCATTCATTTTGCCGCTGTCTCGTCACTGGCCAATGTACTTGTGTGAGTCCTTTTGGTAGGCACAATTTCCCCACGCTGTATCTTTATCTTTCTCCTTTCATACTTCGCCTTGAAGCGCAACGATTCCCTCCAAGAATCCTGAAAGTTTAAAATGTCAATATTTTATTACATCTCACAATATGGTTCCTAATATGTTTTGGTTATTACTGCAAAACAGTGCTAGAAACTGGCAGATCTGCCAGTTTATAGCATTGCTTTGAAACATTCTGAAACATTAAGACAAAATGTGCATTTTTTTCTAAAGCACTCTGCTGTTTTCAATAACGTTTTGATTACTGGGGTATTCTAAAGCATGCATCAAGACATTAAAATACGCAAATCAGTGTTCAGAGTGGTTAGGGCATGTACAAAGTGCCACGGGTAACTGTAACATGCACATACTCTCTCAGGTGTTCACATTACGTGCATGAGATGATCAACACAAACCTCATTACCAGCCATGTTGAGTGCTAGCAGTGCACATGCTAGCTAATCAAAAGCCTACATGTGAATGTACCCGCTAGTAATCGCGGCAGTTATGGGAGAACAAAAGCTACGTGCTAAATATATTTGACCAAGGCATACTTCTGTGCAGTACCAAATGCAACAGATGAAAGGATATTGCACAGCAGTCACTGATAAGCTGTAATTTTCAAAGAGATCAAGTGCTGTGTCACTAACAAAAACACTGTGGCAGTACTGCACGCACATCGCGCATGAAAGTAAAATTTTACCATAAACATAAGATGCTCCATCTATCTTACTTTATTTTGCTGTAGATGAAAAAAAATTCTGATCAAAGGACGATCTGCTGCAGATATTACTTAGTGGAAATCAGCAATACGTAAGAAGTAGTAAAGCTTACATATCCTCTTCCAGTGCTGTCAGCCAAACTGGGGTATTTTGCTACAAGCGCTTTGCTTCCTTCCTCTTACAGCTTTCCTGGATGCTTAAACAAAAACCAGTGTTACCAGAGCGGTCAGCGAGTCATGTGTATCAAAATTCAAAAGAAGAAAGTGTACGCATTCTCTACTAATAGTGTAATTGATGCAGGTAACTGGGTTTCGTTGCAAGAAAAGCACAATCACACTACTACAGGACTTTGCTGACGTTGTTAACAGTGAAATAGATGAAAATAAGGTAGTAATTGGGCTTTCTTTAGATGTGAAGAAAGCTTTCGACACGTTAGATCACGAAATACTCCTTGGAAAATTAGCTCAAATAGGATTCCGCGGGCCGTTCATAGAGCTTTTTAAAGACTCCTTCAAAAATCGTTATCAGGTCGTTCGAATTCAAAATATAGACAGCGATTTAATACACATAAAGCATGGAGTGCCACAAGGATCCGTACTAGGCCCACTACTTTTTAATTTGTATGTGAACGATTTAGCCCATCTAGCGCTGCACTCAAAGTATACCAATTTGCGGATGATACTGCTTTAATATTACCCAATGAAAATATTAATTAATGCGTTACTTTGTTACAGGACGATATATACAATATAATCACATGGTTTGAGATCAACTGCATATTTGTGAACACAACAAAAACACAGTTAATCTGCTTTCACAGCCCGCACAAAAAAGTGCAGCTAACTGAACATTATACCTGCATAGTGAACACTGCATTGGATGCTCTTGCCAAAGTATGCAGTATGCCACAAAAATAAAGTACGTTGTTGTTATTTTCGATGAATATTTCTCATTTGTCCATCACATACAACATGTAGCTAAAAGACTCCGAACAGTACGTGCAGTCATGTACAAAATCTGATCAGTATGTGCTGTTTGGTTAAGAAAACTCACATATAAAACTCTAGGGTAAACCGTATTACGATATGGCATTACGATCTACGCACTTGCTTCGCCATTTAGGTAAACGTGTTAAATAGAATAATACAAAAAATAACGAATAATATAGCATGCGGAACAAACAGCAACTCCATCGGCCACAGTGAACTGATAGCAAAACATGGTATATTTGATGTTAAACACCTTTTTCTCTCCGGGATATTTACGAAGCATTATTTTGATGAATCCTTTAAAACAAGAAATGTCAAAACTCGTGATCTGCGCAAGACTGCAACATTCGTTCGGGCTAAAGCATTCACGAACTACGGTAAAAGAACGAGATTATTTTATGTACCGTTCTCCTTCAATGAAATACAAGTTCCCAAAGTATCGTCATTCAGGAAAATAAAAGATTTTGTACGCCACACGGTTCTGACAACTGGCTGGGAATAGCCGAAGCAAACCATATGGCAGAAATTTTCTGAACTTTTGCTAACAATTGTGTAAAACAGACTACAGTGCTGTGTTCTTTCTGTGTGTACTTTGTTCTTTTTACTTTCCCATGGTGATTGATAACTGCTACTTTTCCAACACATTGACAACTGTATATGATAAAATAGAGGGATGCGCTGTACATATATATTGCTGTTGTAATATGTCTTTGCTTGAACTGTGGCTCGTGCAGGAACAAATACATGAAATTAGACGAGCGATGGAGGAAAAGGGTGAGAGAATGGAAAGGAGGAGGGATCGAAATTCTGTACTTGTATTGTGCCTTGTTGAAGGCAAATACACAGTGGTCCGCATAAAAGCATCGGTGCTTTCGCGGACTACAGGTTACGCTTTGTGGCACATACAAGAAATTTAATTTTGCTATTGTACTTTTTATTTTTCTCTGTTCCTGTTGTTTCCTCTGTTCTTAGAGCACAAGACTGTGCGATTTGGGCCAGAGCACTGCCCAGTCCCGCTCAAAAGCATCATTGCTTTGGCGGGCTGACAAAATATTTGACTGTACCTTTCGCGTTCTAAAAAAGAAAGAAAGAAAAAAAGAAAGAGAGAAAGAAAGACAGAAAAAAGTTCCAAAGGGCCACCATCCGACAAGCAAGACGGGGCGCAGAAGCCAGTGGGGCCCTTTTCTAGACGTTCCACCCATTGAGCGTTTTATTCTTCAATAAAGTTCTTCTTACTTATTTGAACCGGTGACGTCGAGACGAACCCAGGCCCGGACAAGTCTGACCAAATCATTACTCTCGTTAAAGAACTAGCACTGTCGAATGAAAAATTCCACAAAGACATCTCTAGTAAGATTAAGGATATTCAAACGAACGCAACGGAGATCAAAAGGCGGCTTTCCAAAATAGAAGACAGATTTGAGGTCGTGAATAACTTGCACGCCGACGTCACCAGTGTAAATGCCACACCTCAAGAATCGCATGCTCAACCTAAAGCTATCGAAAAGAAACAGGCTGAACATGCAAGCAAAATCTTTGATGGTTTGAACAACCGAATGCGGCGAAACAATCTCATCTTTAAGGGAATCCCTGAACAGGAAGCAGAGAAATGGAAAGACACAGAGAAATTGGTAAGCGAATTTTTGGCAAGAAAACCTTGGTGTCCAAAGAGGTGAAATCGAACGCACTCACCGAGTGGGCCAGAATCGTGCGCCCTATTGTTGTGAAGTTCCTGAACTTTAAGGATAAGAGCACTGTTTTGAAAAATGCTTTTAAATTAAAGGATTTGGATTCACCTCGTGTCTCGATCGAGAAAGACTTCTCACCTCGAATTCAACTGATTAGGAAAAATACTCAGAGATTTTGCACGCAGTGAGCGGCAGTCCGACGGTAAAAAGTACAAATTGCTGTTAAATAAACTTGTTTTTAATAAAAAAAATATGCCTTCGATGCTGCAACTCAGCAAGTTATTCCTCTTCCAGGAGACGAGGCGGATGCTAGCTCGGACTGATGCAAGAAACATGGTGCAGATAGAAAGCTTTCATTCATCGTGTGCAATTTTTGGAGTTTGCTTGGCAAGCAAGACACCGTCAACGCACTCATTGAATGCTGTGAAGCGGATATAGTGCTGGGAAATGAAACGTGGTTGTACCCTGATATCGACAATAGCGAACTTTGTTTCGTAATTTTTCGGTGTTTAGAAAAGACATGTGCACCTCACGTGGCCGTGGAATTTTGATTGCTGTGAAAACTAATTTCCAAGCCACCTTGCTAGACAGCCCTTCATGTATTGAAGTCTTGTGGCTTGCATTGCGACTGCGTGATTTTATTACCTGCATCATCGGCGTTTGCTAGCGTCCGCGGGATTCACCTGCAGAGTTTCTTAGGGACCTGAATGAATCACCGAGTTTTATATATGACAAATATCCGACCTCAGAAACAATTCTTTCCGGCGACTTCAACTACCCAGGTATAAATTGGCGGACGGGCACAGCCAAAGGCACTGCAAGGAAAAATGATTGTAAAGAATTACTTTGTTTGATTTCTCAGTTCAGTTTGTCACAGATTATTTCTGCGACTATTTATTAGTATAAACGCGGACATGAATGACATCCTAATTACGCAAGAAGGCATTGAGCAAGGTATTCATTGTTTGCCGAGTAATTCAGCCCCCGCACCCGATGACATATGTCCAATACTGCTTAAGTTAATGAAACCAGTGATAGCGCGCATACTCGTCCCAATTTTTCAGCAAACCATTGATGCAGGAATTGTGCCTGACACTTGGAAAATCGCACGCATTATACCTTTATTTAAATCTGGAGATACTTCTGCCCTTTCAAATTACAGGCCCATCTCATTAACGATTATACCTTGCAAAATTCTGGAACACATCATATCATCAGCAATAATCAAGTACCTCAGTCAGCAGAACTTTTTTGGGGGAACCAACACGGATTCTTCTGTGGCCGTTCCTGCGCGTCACACTTATTTGAAATCGTGGCCGACCTGCACGACGCAATACACCATTTAATGAGAATTGATGCCGTATTCATCGACTTTGCCAAAGTGTTCGACAAAGCTCCTCACAATCGTCTTATATTTAAACTTGGAAATGTAAACATAAACAGCAATGTCTTGAACTGGATTGTTAACTTTATAGCTAACAGACAGCAGTTCGTGTCTGGAAATGAATTTTGCTCCGCACTAACACATGTAAAGTCTGGTGTGCCTCAAGGTTCTGTGCTCGGGACGATCCTCTTCCTTATTTACATTAATGACAAAAGCAGCAACCTCACTTCTACAATGAGGCTATTTGCGGACGAGTGTGTTATTTACAGAAAGATTACGGACCCTCATGAAAGCAATGCTTTGCAATTGGATCTTGACAAAATCGCTAAGTGGTGCGAACAGTGGCATATCGAAATAAGCGTTTCGAAAACGAAACTACTAACATTTACGACGGCTAGAGTCAAAGAAACCATCTTTTATTCTATCGGTAACGTGGCCATTGAACAAGTTCCTGCAATGAAATACCTAGGTGTCCACATTTCTTCTGATTTGACATTACACAAACATATTAAATACATAACCACAAAAGCATCCGAAACCCTCGGTTTCATTAGGCGTAACTTGTACTTTGCAAATCAGGCGACCAAACTCTTAGCATGCACAACTATAGTCAGATCACAACTAGAATATTGTCACGTGGTCGTGACGTTGAATAACACAGTAGCAGTACTGTGAACGACAAAACTAACTTTTATTGGGCGAACCTGTGCCCACAAAACAGGCTACACTTATAGCACAATGATAGCGGCGAACACGCTCGGCGATCGTCGAAAATCTGCCCAGCGGGTCAAGCGCGTCGGCTTTTATAGAGCAGTCGTCGAACGTTCCAGACTAATCGTTTGGACCCGCGTGCTTTCCACAAAGTTCTACACCATTCGCGCTACGCGATGAAATCAGATAACACAAGGTTCGGCGACAACAGACAGCCGGGTAGAAGCACCGATAACTTTCCAGAAACGTCGGATACATGCAGGCGCGTCCCGCGCTGTGCGATTGCATTTGTTAAGCGGCGAAACGTGTCGCCCGATAAAGATAAGTACACGTATCAATACCCCCCTCTTAAAAAGCATCGACCCGATGCTGCAAACAAACGAAGGTAATAAACAAAAGCACTCGTAGCAAAGAAAAGAACAAAATGACGAAGTTCGTCAGCGTCCGTAAAAGGGTTTAAGGCGCACCACGTGGACCACTTCAGATCGTGCGCGGCGCCGCTGTGAATGCGAAATGCCGTCTGGCACGACCTCATAGTCCAGAGCGCCAATACGTCGGATGACCTTGTAGGGTCCGAAATAGCGTCGGAGTAGTTTCTCACTGAGTCCTCGTCGGCGTATCGGGGTCCAAACCCAAACACGGTCGCCGGGCTGGTACTCAACAAAGCGTCGTCGGAGGTTGTAGTGTCGGCTGTCGGTCCTCTGTTGGTTCTTGATCCGTAGGCGGGCGAGCTGTCGGGCTTCTTCGGCTCGCTGGAGATAGCTAGCGACGTCAACGTTCTCTTCGTCAGTGACGTGGGGCAGCATGGCGTCGAGCGTCGTCGTCGGGTTCCTGCCGTAAACCAGCTTAAACGGCGTGATCTGTGTTGTTTCTTGCACCGCCGTGTTGTAAGCGAATGTTACGTAAGGCAGGACGGCATCCCAGGTCTTGTGTTCGACGTCGACGTACATCGCTAGCATGTCGGCGAGGGTCTTATTCAGCCGCTCCGTAAGACCATTCGTCTGCGGGTGGTAGGCCGTGGTTCTCCTGCGCCTTGTCTGACTGTATTTCAGAATGGCTTGGGTAAGCTCCGCTGTAAAGGCCGTTCCTCTGTCGGTGATGAGGACTTCTGGGGCGCCATGTCGAAGCAGGATGTTTTCGACAAAGAATTTCGCCACTTCGGCTGCGCTACCTTTCGGCAGTGCTTTAGTTTCAGCGAAGCGGGTGAGGTAGTCTGTCGCCACGACGATCCACTTATTTCCGGTTGTTGACGTCGGAAAGGGTCCCAGCAAGTCCATCCCGATCTGCTGGAATGGTCGGCAAGGAGGCTCGATTGGCTGTAGTAATCCGGCTGGCCTTGTCGGCGGTGTCTTGCGTCGCTGACAGTCTCGGCATGTTCTGACATAACGGGCGACGTCGGCGGTCAGGCGCGGCCAATAATACTTTTCTTGTATCCTCGATAGCGTCCGGGAAAAACCGAGGTGTCCAGCGGTCGGATCGTCATGTAGGGCGTGCAATACTTCTGGACGAAGTCCTGACGGGACAACAAGAAGGTAGTTGGCGCGGACTGGTGAAAAGTTCTTCTTCACGAGGAGATTGTTTTGAAGCGTGAAGGAAGATAATCCGCGCTTAAATGCCCTGGGGACAACGTCGGTGTGCCCTTCCAAATATTCCACCAGGCCTTTTAGCTCCGGGTCTGCCCGTTGCTGTTCAGCGAAGTCTTCCGCGCTTATCATGCCAAGGAAGGCGTCATCTTGGTCATCTTGCGGCGGCGGGTCAATGGGGGCGCGTGATAGGCAATCGGCATCGGAGTGTTTTCGTCCTGACTTGTAGGTTACAGTGATGTCGTATTATTGTAGTCTGAGGCTCCACCGTGCCAGTCGTCCTGAAGGATCCTTTATACTCGCTAGCCAACACAACGCGTGATGGTCACTGACGACTTTGAATGGCCTGCCATAAAGATAAGGGCGAAATTTAGCTGTAGCCCAAACGATGGCGAGGCATTCCTTTTCGGTTGTAGAATAGTTGCCTTCCGCTTTTGACAGCGACCGGCTAGCGTAAGCTATCACCTGTTCGACTCCGTTTCTCCTCTGGACTAGAACGGCACCGAGGCCTAGGCTGCTGGCGTCAGTATGGATTTCTGTATCGGCGTACTCGTCGAAGTGCGCAAGTACCGGCGGCGACTGCATGCGTCGTTTGAGTTCTTCAATTGCGTCGGCCTGCGGCGTTTCCCACTTGAACTCAACATCACATTTAGTTAGACGTGTCAACGGCTCGGCGATGCGTGAAAAGTCCTTGACAAAGCGCCTGTAGTAGGCACACATGCCAAGGAATCTACGCACTGCCTTCTTGTCGGTGGGCTGCGGGAACTTTGCGATGGCAGCTGTTTTCTGGGGGTCGGGGCGTACTCTGGATTTACTGATGACGTGGCCTAGGAACAGAAGCTCGTCGTAAGCGAAGCGGCATTTTTCTGGCTTCAGAGTGAGCCCTGATGACTTGATGGCCTCTAGTACTGTGGCAAGCCGCCTAAGGTGATCGTCGAAATTTCCGGCGAATACAACGACGTCATCCAAGTAAACGAGACAGGTCTGCCATTTCAATCCCGCTAAAACCGTGTCCATCACGCGCTGGAACGTTGCAGGCGCCGAGCACAGTCCAAATGGCATAACCTTGAACTCGTAGAGGCCGTCTGGGGTGATGAAGGCGGTCTTTTCGCGATCTCTTTCGTCGACTTCTATTTGCCAATAGCCAGACTTGAGGTCCATCGAGGAGAAGTACTTAGCGTTGCAGAGCCGATCCAATGCGTCGTCTATCCGTGGAAGGGCGTATACGTCCTTCTTCGTGATCTTGTTCAGACGACGATAATCGACGCAGAAACGTAGGGTTCCGTCCTTTTTCTTCACCAGGACAACAGGGGAGTGCCATGATCTTTTCGACGGCTGGATGATGTCGTCGCGCAGCATTTCGTCGACTTGTTCTCTTATAGCTTCGCGTTCTCGCGGCGAAACTCGATAAGGGCTTTGGCGGAGTGGTCGAGCGTACTCCTCGGTGATTATGCGATGCTTTGCGACTGGTGTTTGTCGAATCCTCGATGTCGTCGAAAAGCAGCTTTTGTATCGTCGGAGCAGACTTCTGAGCTGCTGTTGCTTAATCACTGGGAGACTTGGATTAATGTCGTAGTCTGGTTCGGGAACCATGGTCGTCGGGGTAGATGCAGCGGAATCCGAGAGGACAAACGCATTACTTGTTTCCAGAATTTCCTCGATGTACGCGATCGTCGTGCCCTTGTTGAGGTGCTTGAACTCCTGGCTGAAGTTTGTCAGCAACACTTCAGTTTTCCCTCCATGCAGTCGAGCGATCCCTCTTGCGACGCAAATTTCACGGTCTAGCAGTAGACGTTGGTCACCTTCGATGACGCCTTCTACGTCAGCGGGTATTTCGGTGCCGACCGAAATAACAATGCTGGAGCGGGGCGGGATGCTCACTTGGTCTTCGAGCACATTCAAGGCGTGGTGACTACGAGGGCTCTCCGGCGGTATCGCTTTATCTTCCGACAGCGTTATTGACTTCGACTTCAGGTTGATGATTGCGCCGTGTTGGTCCAGGAAGTCCATACCGAGAATGACGTCTCGTGAACACTGTTGGAGGATAACGAAGGTGACAGGGTAAGTCCGGTCGTGAATGGTAATTCTTGCCGTGCACATTCCTGTCGGCGTAATCAGGTATCCTCCAGCGGTCCGAATTTGAGGGCCTTCCCATGCAGTCTTAACCTTCTTCATCTGGACGGCGATGTGTCCACTCATGACTGAGAAATCGGCACCTGTGTCGATTAAGGCGGTGACTGCGTGGCCGTCTAGAAGCACGTCGAGGTCGGTGGTTCTTTGTCGTGCGTTGCAGTTGGGTCTTGGCGTCGGATCACGGCTACGTCGTGTTGAATTGAAGCTAGTACGTCGCGTCGTGAAGTCGTCTTTCGTCGGTGCAGTCTTGGCTTCCTGACTTCCTCGGGACGGTGGCGTGTCGTTATGTCGTCGAGGTAGTTTCTTCGGCGTCTTCGTCGGCGGCGGAGGATCTTCGACAGTTCGACGGACAGCAACCGCACCTCCATCGGTTGCTGCTTTTAGTTTTCTGGATATGGGCTCGCTGACCGGCCCCGAGCTGGGCCAGTGTATGGTCGGCGCTGCGGCGACAGGTAGCGGCCTGGTGATGGTGAACGCGACGGTCGTCGAGAACTCCACTGAGTAGCCGCGAGGTAGTCAGCGATATCGCGAGGGCGTTCACCTTGCTGCGGGCGCGGAGCGTTGACGGCGAAACCTCGCAGTCCCATTTCCCGGTATGGACATCGTCGGTAGACGTGACCCGCTTCCCCGCAGTGGTAGCAGAGCGGGCGGTGGTCAGGAGCGCGCCAAACGTCGGTCTTCCTCGGGTAGCTCCGCTGGGCGACGGGTGGGCGCGCTGTCGGCGGCGGCGGCGCTGGTCGACGGAATTGCGGCGTTACAGGGCCCTGGCGCGGTCGCTGAGGAGGGCCTTGACGGCGTACGACGGCGGCGTAGGTCATCGCTTCGGGTTGGGGTTGCGGTAATTGAGGTTGCACCTCCGGAACTCCAAGCGACCGCTGAACCTCATCTTTGACGATGTCAGCGATCGAGGCCACTTGAGGCTGCGACGACGGGAAGATCTTCTGAAGCTCCTCTCGTACGACTTCCCTGATAGCCTCGCGCAGGTCTTCGGAGGCCAGTGATTGAACTCCGGCATAGTTTGTAGCGTTGGTGCGGCGGTCGAATTGCCGGTTTCGCATCTCGAGTGTCTTCTCGATGCTAGTGGCCTCGCGAAGAAACTCGTCGACAGTCTTCGGTGGGTTTCGTACCATACCGGCGAAAAGTTCCTCCTTAACACCACGCATTAGTAGCCGGACTTTCTTTTCCTCGGACATTTCCGGGTCGGCGTGGCGAAATAGGCGGCTCATTTCTTCTGTAAAAATCGCGGTGGTCTCATTGGGCAGCTGCACTCGAGTTTCCAGTAGTGCTTGGGCTCGTTCTCGGCGTACGACGCTTGTGAATGTCTGCAGGAAGCCACTTCGGAAAAGGTCCCAGGTCGTTAACGTGGCTTCTCTGTTCTCGAACCACGTCCTGGCAGCGTCTTCCAATGCGAAGAAGACATGTCGCAGTTTGTCGTCGCTGTTCCAGCTGTTAAATGCAGCGACCCTCTCGTACGCCTCGAGCCAGGTTTCCGGGTCCTCGAATGTTGAACCGCGGAACGTGGGGGGCTACCTGGGCTGCTGCAGCACGACGGGGGATGCTGGGGCTGCCATTGGGGAGGACTTGGTGGCAATCTTCCTGCACGTCTCAGGTAGGAGTCCGTGCTCTGGGGGCAGTCCTTGCAACCGGCGGCTAGCTCGCTGGTCTTGGGCGAAGTTGGTTTTGTCCTCGGGCTTCGGGCTTGGATCGCGGCTTTGCGGCGGCGTTCGGTACATGAACGCACAAGCATCTCCACCAGATGTCACGTGGTCGTGACGTTGAATAACACAGTAGCAGTACTGTGAACGACAAAACTAACTTTTATTGGGCGAACCTGTGCCCACAAAACAGGCTACACTTATAGCACAATGATAGCGGCGAACACGCTCGGCGATCGTCGAAAATCTGCCCAGCGAGTCAAGCGCGTCGGCTTTTATAGAGCAGTCGTCGAATGTTCCAGACTAATCGTTTGGACCCGCGTGCTTTCCACAAAGTTCTACACCATTCGCGCTACGCGATGAAATCAGATAACACAAGGTTCGGCGACAACAGACAGCCGGGTAGAAGCATCGATAACTTTCCAGAAACGTCGGATACATGCAGGCGCGTCCCGCGCTGTGCGATTGCATTTGTTAAGCGGCGAAACGTGGTCGCCCGATAAAGATAAGTACACGTATCAATATGCCGGTTTCATCTGGAACCCGCATCAAGCTTATCTTGCCGATAAACTGGAATCACTTCAAAATAAGGCTTCTAGGTTTATCGCAAGGAAATACGCTCGCTACTCCAGCATCACAGATATTAAATCATCTCTAAATTTAAGCTCACTTGAAAAGCGAAGACTTGTCACCCTGCCATGTCACTTTCACAAGCTCTATCACAATCCTTCGCCGTTCACAGAATATCATATCAAATGAGCACATCGCATTTTCCCCCGATTAGACCACTGCTTCAAAGTGCAACACAATATAACTCATACCCAATTTATGCGTCATTCGCCATTGTTCCTTGCCATTTATCCTTGTAATAAAATACCTGCAGAAATCGTTTCCGAAAATAATTACGACGCATTTTTGAACAAACTGAAGTGCTTACTCTGTGCTGGTCCTTAATAGATTATTATCAGAAGCGTATTCTTTCTTGCATTGTCTTGAGCATTGTGGTCCACGTGTGTGCGTGTTCTCAAACATGTCTTTTATCCAGATATGTTCCCTGTTTTCCTCAGCGCATGCTTCATTATGCTTTTCAGATTTTTCACTGTGTTATGCAATATGACCATTTGATTGGGTTTCTTTTTTTAACCCCCTATGTAATGCCCGTAAATGGCTCTTAGAGTATGTGAATAAAAAGAAACACGCCCGTGAAATGGCTGAGGTACGTACCGTTATCACCCAATCAGCCAACTGCATCCCCCACACGAGGCGCCTCCCTTCGCGAAACCTCCTGTGCTTCCCCAGGAACCACCCATTACTTATTCCACACTACACGAAATGTTGGGGGAACTCACGAAACAACTCACACAACAACGACAGAACGAACATTAGCAACTCACGCAGAACTTCTCTGCCCAACTCTCGCAACTGGGCGAACTTCAAGCGGATGTCGAAACACACCTTGAGGCCGGCTGCGCGGGATAGGCGGCTCCCACCGCAAGAAACCAACGCCCCCCCCCCCCCAACCCCCCTACCTTCAACCCAGCCCGATCACCCCCGATTGGGCAGCTACCGGCCCCGGAGTTCTCAAGGCCACCCAACTCACCCTAACCCCACCTCTCGGAACTAAAACGGGCAGCACCACCACATCCAAACACAAATGCTTAGATATATGGCAATGGTACGGCCCAGGCCACCGTCGTAAGCGTAGCCTCCTTCAATACTGCATAAACACCCAGCTTGAAGCGCCAGACTTCATCGCCCTACAGGAACGAAGTGTCTCGCTGACTCTGTCAGGTTACGAGGCCTATGACAGCCCGACTGGAGGCAAAATGGCCGTTCTCGTCAGTAAGGCGTTCACTGTCACTGCCCATGACGTCATGTCGGGCACTGATATCGAGGATGCCATTGTCAAGCTCATGCTCCAGCACCGCGAACAGACTAGCAAACACTCAACACCTACAGTGCCCCTCCCCCCCCCCCCCTTGCTGCACCGCCACACATACTTTCACACCCTCATCATGGGTGCCTGCGCCCTCGCCATGGGTAAGGATCTGATCCTTCTCGGGGACTTCAACGCCCAGACACAAGCTGTGGCAACCGGAATTCTGGCCACAAAGGCAAGCAAATTGCCGCTGCCGTCGACACTTACTGGCTCGAGCTATTCACCGACGCTACCACAACCACCCCTATCGGAATCAGTATCTGCCGTGATACCTGCCCGAACCTTACCTTCATCCAAGGCTTTGAATGAAGGCACGTGTACTTTGGAGAACCTTATGGAAACCTTGGGTAGTGAGGACTTTATCCTTCGCACTAAACTCACTGAGGATGCCTTGTGGCATCCCATCGACAAAGCAAAAGTTACGGATTGAGATTAATTTGGCATCGATAGCGAGAAAACCGTCGACGCTGACACCACCCTTATGGACTGGTGCGAACAGCTTCGCCCCGCCCAATATCAGCATACAAAAAACATCACCCCTTCCACCCTAACCGCAAAGGAAGACGGCCAGCTGCTTCACCTGCGGGAAGCACGTCGCAGTCTACAGCGCTGCTGGACCCACTACAGGGACACACCTAGAGGAAGCTTAGCCAGCGCCGTCCTCCACTGCATGCCAGAGCATCACGAAGGCAGAAAACGTTGCCATCGCGCTTGCTATCGCTCACTGCAACAAGCTAGGACGGTCGCTTTACGTTCACAGGACGCTGGCGAAAAGCTGCACATTTGAACTGCCCCGATCGGGCATAAGATTCTGTGGACACCTGGCCACGCGGGGCTGGAAGAAAACCAGGTAGTGGACAGGGTCATTCGAGGGTATACAAGCCGAGCACCCGATCACCCTGCCCCTGAGGCATCCGTTCCAGTACCACGTGATTATTTGTCCATTGTAAATTGTTATAAGGGTACGTGAAGAAAATATGTTTAGGTATATGCATGCTATACAACATGCAGCATATGCGAGTTATATTGTCACATAATTGCATCACTAAAGTTGCTCATACCATGTTTTACATTCTTGACAACATTATTCCTGTGAATATTGAGACTGACAGCCCACAAACAAATGTCATGAAACAAAACACCAACAGCGCATGCATTTTATGTTAAATCTTCTCAACATAGAAGTGCGAAACAATAACCGAAATCTGGGGGTTATGTAAATTTTGTGATGCGGATTTGCACTACCTTCGAGATAGGCCCACGCAAGCGATCGCGTTTCTGCCAGAATGCTCGTATTCGTGCATAGCGTTGATGAAGGCCGGGCCCCGCCTGAAACGTCAGTAAAATCCTGTTAGTTTTCCTTCGTGCTTCTATTCTTTGAACTATTTCTTTGCCGGTGGTCCTGTGATTGTGTGTATCACTGATATATATATATATATATATCTTCAGGCGCTGTTGCTGTGTTTTAAATCTTAATGTAAAATTGGCGTCATGATTATAAGTTGCCATAGCAGACGACGCAGGACAACAAGATTTTGCGTGTCGTATCGCTGGCGCGGCGCACCCCTCACGCGCTGTGGATTGAACCGTCAACGTGTTACCAACATTGGTCAAAAACGCCTTGTCCCGTACTGCCACCAGCAAAGGTATACCACAGCGAGTTCGGAGATATAAGCGGTAGACATTTGAAATATGTTTATGTAAACCATATACACCTGCTGTGCCTGGGTGCCATGTGTCAATGTCATTATAGTTCTGGAAGCACTATACTCTGTAGGCTTGCTGCGGAGATTTCATAACAAGCGTATTTGGGTATTTAGGGCCTTCTTTGCGACACCCGTCTCTAGTAGCCAAAAACACGTGTGCTGAAGAGGCACAAGGCAACGCTACATCAGTGCGGTGAAGCTAACGTACCCACAGGGCGATTTTAAGTGCACAACGCGGAATAAAGAAAAAATAGAAAAGCAAAAATGCTTTGTTTAAGATGATTCCCCGAATAGCCTAGCTACAAAAATATGACACCTTTTATCAGAACCATCCGGAAGGAGGTGCTTTAACGCCGTGTAAGGCATGTTACGTCGAGACGTTACCTTTTTAAGCGCGGTAAGATCCAACCATTCGTTGGTTGCCCTACAATATAAATCTTACCATACACTCAGGCTCACAGCGTCTCTGATTCTAGTGGTCAGCAATGCATATTTAAGTAATACACCCTCAACAGTCTTAAAAGGAGATAAAACATATCGTACTTAAAAGGGAATTTCGGGTTAGTTCGCTTAGCACAAATATATTGCCGACAAAGGACGACAGAACCGACCAGACCCACACCATCTTGTGTGTATTGTTTCTTCTGTCGTTCCTTGTTTACAATGCGCTTTGATCTACTTGTATCTAACCAGAGTAGCTCCAACCTATCTCGGGCATTTCTCTCTGCTCAATAAGTACGATACATTACGAAAGAGCTAGAAGTACAGAACTTATGAGAATTGTCTGCTAATGCTTGGCCCGGCTGTGACTTCCTTTTAGAGCGCAGCTCTTTGGCGCCCGTTCCCGCATTTCGCGTCGCCATCGGCCTCGCCGTTGTGCCTCGTCGTAACCAGCTCCGTTGCCGGTGCCAGCGCGTTGCTCTAGCTGCGCGCTCCTGGCGCCATCTCACGCGCACGGCGCGGGCCTTGCTCTCTTCGCTCCCCCTCCAAAGCCGGATCACGTGTTCTCGCCTATCCTCTCACCCCCTTCCTCCGCGCAGCGCCATTACGGTGACTCTCGCCGCTACCGTCCACTCCGCTCTCGCCATCCCTTCACCCATTAGAGTGTTTTAGTGGAGCGTGTTTACGCTCCGCTAAGCAGTTAAGCGGAGCGGAAGCGCGAATGCGCATGCGCCGCCCGCTTAGCCGCAAGCGGGAGAGTGGAGCGAGGAACACGGTCCGCTTAGAAGCTGCCTGAGCGGAGCCTGCCGCGCAGCACGCGGCACGCTCCGTCTCGGCACTGCCGCGGCGTTGCTGGCGGGCGCTCCTTGCCGCCTCGCGCGAGCCACGGCTCTCCGCTCCTCCGTCTCCGCGTCGAGTGGCTGTACGGCTCTCAGCCGTATCTCTCGCTTCCCCGTTTGCGGGGCGCGTTCCTCAGTGGCCTTTGTCGCCTCTGGCAGTACTTGCACCTGGCTGTCCTCCTCCCGCCTCCACTCTTGCCCTATACCTCCCCTTACCTGGCGCAGTGCCGTTGCGGTGACTCGAAAGAGATTTGACGTTTCGTCCCCTTACTGCTACTTCCCACCCCAACCTTGTGCGTCCACATTGAGGCCTGTCTGGGAGTGAATGAGTGTGGGACCTCTACTCAGTACTCCTGGGGTGCGAGCGACCAAGCGAAACAACTTTATCAGGAATGCCTGCAGAACGATTAGCCTTCCCCTGTAAAGGAGGCGTCACCGTGACGCTGCCATGACGTCTTTCCGGCGTCTCGCGCCTCGACTCCGGCCGTGGCCGCACTACTCCCTTTGGTCGACCGTGCCTCCCCCTCTTTTCGTGTGGCAGCCTCCCTCCGGTTTCGCTCGGTCATTGCTTTTCGAGGGCCGCCGAAATCTGCTGGACAGCCTGGGCTTGGACCATGTGATCGTACCACCTCGTTGCGGCCTCGAGCCGCGGCGGGATCGTTGTCATCGTTGCAGCTTCATGCGGATTCTTGGCACAACCCAACAAATGTGAGCCGCAGTGTCTCTTTCCTTTCGGCGCACACAACACAGGTTACTCACATAAACACTCTGACACGCGTGCCTCATCAGCACCTGGGTGAATAACGACCCCGTCGGAAGTTGTCGATATAACACCGCTTCCTTACGAACCAAGCCCGGATGAGGTGGCAGCATAGTCCTTCTGTCTAGTCTGTACTACTTCACAATTTCGTTGTAGGAGGTCATTCTCTCCTTGCTTTCCCATCACCACGACGGGTTGACCGCAGTAGCAGCGGAACAGTTGGTTTGTGCTCGCGCCGCCGCGTGCCCCGTCTCGTTGTGCTTTGCGTTGCAGCAATCCGACACAACATGTGCGCCGCAAACCACTTTATCACGACACACCAATTTTCACTCGCAAGATTGACCGCACGCAACACATGCGCGGCTTCACCACACACCCTTGCTGTGGCGTAATTTCTCACTGCCATCCTAGAATCACATAGTACACTCGTGCACTCGGGTTCGCCGATAGTCAAGGCAATGGCCACCTCCTCGGCTCGATGCGCCTCTCTAGTCCGCACACTCGCCGCAGTTTTCGTTGCGCCGGTCGATGCCACGGCGACTGCTACGGCGAATGCTTTTCTGTCATCTGGATACTCTGCCGCGTCTATAAACATGGCACCTCTGTCTGGTATCGAGATCGATGAGCGCCTTGACCCTCACCGCCCGCCGCTCTTTGTGGAACTCAGGGTTCATGTTTCTTGGCACCGGACACACCCATAGCCGTCTACTAATTGCGTCGGGTACAGGCACTTCCGTATTTTCAGGTCCCCCTTTCTTTGGCCCCAGGCCTAGGGCACGCAGCATTTGTCTGCCCTTTCTTGTTTCCGATAGCCGCGCGAGCTGAGCGGTCCTCGGCGCCTCGGCGATTTCCTCCAGGGTGTTATGCACTCCCAGGGCCAGGAACTTGTCGGTGCTTGTGCAGTCGAGAAGTCCGAGTGCTGCCTTGTACGCTTTGCGTATGAGCGCATTGATCTCATTTCGCTCACACTGCCTCTAGTTGTGGAAAACGGCAACGTATGCAATGTGGCTTATAGCGAAGGATTCCACTATAGCCAGATGAGGCTTTCTTCCTTCATGTCTGCTGTTCTGTGTGACACCCTCTTAAGGTAGCGCACCCCTCCTCTACCCGCTTCCTCACCCGACCTCAGCAGAAGCATTACATGATAATTGCTAATCTCCTCCCCCCCCCCCCTCTCCGCGGCGGTGACCTACTATATAATACGTCGCGTCGCCGGAACGCCGGCTCGATAGTAAAGGATCGCGGCGTGTGCTGCCCAATCCGAAACGCAGAACAGCCTACGTTCCGCGCTGCGTGTTCTGTATGCGGTTGCCTGTTGTTGAAATAAGGTGGCAGCTGCACTCAAAGATCGCATTACCAAGAAGCGTAATCGTCGGCCAATTTTTTGTAGCAACTTTTCTCACTTCGAAGTCGCTCAAATGTCGCCCACTGTTCATTCAAGTCGCGAATAAAGGTCGCCGATCGTAAATATAAAGCTTTTTCCCTAAGGAGACAAGGAAGTAGGTAAATTTACTGTCGAAATCGTTAAAATGGCAACACATACAAGACCGGTGAATTAGGAAAAGGAAAGTTGGTTTTGTGTTTTCAGACGATTAGTTTAGACGGCTCCAACAAACACGGGATGATGCAAGCGGTGGAAGGTGAAACTTGTTTCGGACTGCCCGGCGACAGCCTCCTCGGCAGTGCAAGCGTGCAAAGCGCGTCCCACATGCGGCTCGCACCGGGAACAACCAGGGCCGATTTACGCTCGAACCGCACGCCGCACAGCCCATCTGCCGCACGCGTGCGGTCGTTGGAACTATTGCATACGCAAATTTCGGTTAGGCCGCACGCATGCGGTCGTGCGAGAAATTGCGCATGTTGCCCATTGGTGCATAATTTTCGCTTAATTTCTGTTTCGCTTCAAGCGTGCGGTCCTGTGAAAAATTGCTTAAGGGCCAAACAATAAAACCTTCCTTACCTCAGTAAGGAAGCCTTCATTGCGGTGGGGCTACCTTATGTCACTTTGAAAGCTTCCTTACTGAGGGGCCCTCGGTGAAGGCTTCCTTGGTGCTTCTTCAGCATAAGGTAGCTCCAAAGCTACATTCATAAGTCCTTACGCCGCTCCTAGCCCTGAACGAGCGCTTCACCTGACTGCTTAACCACGTGACGTTTGCTTGCGCATGCGTGCTGTCGCCAACCTGCGGAGAAGCGCGAGCACGGTACGTCTTGCCAGGCATGTTCGTTTCAGTCACGCGTGCGGCATGAAAGCGTTGCTAGGCGTAGCACGACGCCGGCGTGCCAGCGTGGATGGAGCACATCAAGTTTTGCACTGTAATGCGCTACATTTTTTAACTTTAGTAAACAAAAATAGAAGAAAGCGTCCACGCTTCTCTATATTAGCTCTTTAATTTAAAGATTGTGCGACGATACAACTTTTTTTTTATATAGAATAGTGGTGTTCGCGTAAAGATTTTAAAAGATAATCTCGAACCCAGGCATGCGGCAACCGCTCCTTACGTGAGGACGGGTGAAGGGAGCTTTCAGAGTACGCTTGCTTCCTCCATCGGTGCTTCGCTGTAAGGAGGCCTCACGTAAGGTTAGGAAGCGCTCGAAGGCAAGGAACGTTTCATTGTTTGGGCCTTAAGTCACATGACCACTCGCGTGCAGCCAAACCGAAATTTGCGTACCAGTATGCGACATATGTAATTTTTCGCACGACACTACGCGCGCGGCAGGCGGGCGGGGCTGCGTCAGGCTCGAGCGCAAATCAGCCCTAATTCGGACCTATATACTCGCTCAATCCGTCCGTCCGCTCCACCCGCGTGTGGATGGCTATCTGGTAGTCTGGGCGAATTTTCGCAACTTTGCCACCTGTGTGCTTGCTCGTCTCTCATTGGCTGGTGCGAGGTGGACGGCCTGTTACGTATTCTCGGCAAACACGACGCTTTCTAGACGTAAAGCGAAGCGAAGCGTGGACGTGAGATCCAAGCTGCAGCCGCGTCAGAGACAGTCCATTTTTCTCGTTCTTGTGATCTTAACTGGAGTTATCCAGCGCCCACGGATGTAGTAATTGAAGTCAGCTAGCCGGCGCGCCCTTCCAAGCCTCATCAGTGCGTGCGATCACCGACAGAAACAGACGAAGTGCAGGAAGCGTGTTGTGTTTACGCGAGCGTCGGAAGAAATATTTGAAGCCGTCGACTTCTTCACTTTTTGGGCCGTGCTTCGCGCATGCATTGAAAACGGGAAGTTCATCACATACACGTGCTTTCTAAGCACGGTATATGTTCAGGGCGTGGCGAAGTGAAGACTTTCCGATCGGTCCACCCAGCGTACGCGACTTGTATGTGTTCTGTGTATGCAGTTCGTCGCCAGCAAGGCGTGAACGACAGTCCTTTGAAACGTTCACAAGTGATGACACGATCAGCAGCTATATGCTTTATCACCTCGTTATCGCTGCCATTCCTCGTGTGTTATACTGCGTGCGAGCCCTTTTGCCTGCTGCCATCCGTCGTGGTGACCGCGACGTTCGAGCTGTACGTGTTCTTCCAGTTACGAAATGTGTTCACAAAATACAAATCTTAATATATACGTGCGATGCGTCGCAGCTGTACTTCGCGTAAAAGTGCTCTTTTTATGCGAGGTGCGTGTGCTCAGACGCGAACTGCATAAGTGTTGCCGATCGCGTTTTCTTATGTAGTACCCCAATAGAAAGAAGCTTTATCAAACCGGCCTTTTCTGCTTCGTACGTGTATCGTTCGTTTCAAAAGTTGGTAATGAACGTTTGAGGATGCTTCTATAGGAGAAGGAAATTTAACGAACATCTTAAAAGTTACATCTTACATACAGCGCTCTCATGAAACGTGGATGCCTGAGAGCATTATATGTCACGAATACAAATTTCAGCCAGCCTTGATTTTCATGACGTGAACATCGGCCGGAATAGCACAAATTGCTAGATTGCAGGAAGTAAATAGCTTTATATTTTGTGATGCAAGCGGCTTGTATACCCAAGAATCCCTACTGCTTGGTTTTAGCTGGCAACCAAGCAGTGTCTGCGCAGACACCAGTGGCATATTAGATGATTTTAAGCAAGTACTGGATGCTTCCTTCTGTTCCTGTTCAAATTTTGGTTTTCTGACAAAAAGCGATGTGCATGTAAAAATAAACAAGACTGAACAGATGTATGGTAATACATATTTTGCTAGCAACCAGAAGAATCGCATGAAAGAAATTTTGCCGACAGTTCTTCCACTCTGGCTAGCCATAGTCACGTTACTAATGCAGGCAGAGTAAGGGAATGTTTGTCATTACTTCGTAGATCCACCTTAATTGATTATATGGTTGGTGTCACTCATTCTGGAGTGAGCCTTGAATTCAATGCGACCAAAATTTATTACTTGTACCCGGACAACCTGCCTGGGAACCGCTTTAGATTCTATCCTCTTGTTGATTCTGCCGGCAGTCTGTGTCGAATAATGTGCCTTAAACCGACTTGCCCCTGCAAAGCATGTCCATTAAGTGTTCCTCCGGTGGTCTTTCATCTAGCTGTAAGCGCACTGCTAATAATCATCCGTAGGTGTAGGATATTGGGTGGTTTAAGTGGCCATTTTATTTATCTTTATTTTGCACACCACGGTTCCACTCATTAACCGAACCGTTTTGAGCTGCGCTGCCAGATTGTCGAAATATGCACCTCGCCTCTTCTAATTCTTTAGCATGTTCATGGCCACGGCGCCTTGACCTTGAGAATTCAGCGGCTACCACAATATGAAGGGTGCCTATTGGCTGTCTTGAAAATATTCTGAAGTGAAATTCTCACAATTATGTCAGCATTAGTTATGTGGTCGAAGACAGCCAATCTGGACGAACTACTGGCAAGAGAAAGAGAGAGAAAAAAACATTTATTCAAATAGAGAGGAACCACAAGTTCCTTCGACAGGCCTGCTGGCAAATTTTTCGAGCGACTCTGGAGGCAGAATATCTACTCCCTAGGTCATATCAGAAACACTGTTTTGTTCAACGTGTTACACTTTTCTTTTGACATAAATTTACTACCCAGGCAGTATTGTCAAACCATCAGTTTTAAACTCCTACACACGGACACTTTTTTATTTCATCATATTCTGGAAATGACACCTAAGCTCAGCCTAGATTAACATCAGTTTACCTTTTGCACGCAGTGGACTTGCTGCATGTGAGATATATAAATTGTTGCGTAACTAATACAAATTAGTCCTCTCAATATATAATACGTACTTATGTCTTGATTGTATAAGTTTTGCTGTTCATCTGACGCACACAGCGACATGAAAACACAGTGTATGCAGACCTTGCGTTTACGTACATGTGTGTGCATATAAAACAGCAGAACCTCTCCCATCAGGACATGTCGCACTAGCTCGACCCCATCAAAGACGTTCTGTACAGTATTTAGCTGGACTTACTGAAATTTTATCACGTGGTGCAGTTACAAAATTTCATACCTGCATGTAAACCAATTTAAAGAATACACCGCTACATGTGAGAATCCATATTTTAAACTAATGACAGCACTTCAAGCAGCAGCTTTTTATGCAGCCTTTGCCATCGCCCATTAGAGTGGTCTTGTTGATTGAGCCATCTAAACAACTCAAAGTTTTGTGTTTAGTGTATCAGCATTGAAATAGTCAACGCAGCTGCACTACATTGTACACTAGAGAAATGAATTCCACTCCTCATCATTCCTTCACCTTTTGTTCTTCACCCATACAAGTTGACCGCATTTGGTGTCGTGAGCTTTAGGCTAATTTTCCCTTTGGCCTTCCGATGAAGTGAAATCCCCCTCTTCAACAGTCAATTTAGTCGAAATTCACCACTGCACCGGTAGCTCGAAGACCAATTTCTGCAAGCTCTTGGCCAATCAGATTGTGTGCGGAAGCTCTGTGCGATACATCACTTCAGCTACACCAGTAATCATATAGCTCAACCCGCTACATGTACTTAACTTGCTGACAGAGGCAGATGAAGACGTTGCACTTATGCAACCGTTACTCCTCACTTGAAATTTTATTTGACCCAAAACTTCGTGAGCATGTCGGTCACAACCATGCGACAACTTAAGTGAGAACTAATGTCGAATTTCAATGGTAGATCCAGATCAAGTTTTTTCTGCTCTGCATGAAGCAATCCTATTCCAATGGCAGAATGAGAGCGTAAGTTGTGTGTTCCAATGGCAGACTGGGACCAGCCACCGATTCCAGATCCCTCTGCGGAGTAAAAATATTTGCTCCGCGGAAATCGGCAGATTTGACCGGACGTCTCCGGGACGTATTTCCTTTACCCGCCACTGCTTACTGCCACGGTCGCCTGTTTCCGGTTGCGGACAGCTATGGACGACATGGAACACAAGGACGCGGCGTAGCGCCTTGCGTTTTTGTTCCTGCTGCTGGACAGACACTATAAGTTCCAACTCAAGGGATGATTCTTCCGAAACAGATGCAAAACTAACACACGGAATGTTGAGATGATCTAGATGGTGGTAGTGATGGTGATGACACCTACCCGATTCACCTCTAGTTTAGCGCTCTCTCACTTACTTACCCTGTACTAAGCGCCCAGGCGGGAGCACACGCATTCCTTTCGCAGATTTGGCGAGAGCACTCTCAATATGAGCGACGAGCTCCATTCATGATCCAACCGAGCGGTCGCGATCTGCCGTTGCAATTCAACATAAGCTTTAGAATAGTGAAACCACCTCAGCTGCTTGTCATGATGCTATTGCTTGCAGGTTTCTTGTTTGGAACCTTGTTTGGAAGTGGCTGGCGGCGGATGGTTGAGGCACGTTTGGTGACCTGATCGAAGCATTTTTGTCCCTGCCTTGCGCTGGCATTGTAGATGCAATCAAGGAGCGTCCGCTGCGTAAATCCGTCTTGACACTTGAAAAAACCGCACTCTCCACCAAAATGTTAGGGATAGAAAAGACGCTTGACAATATATTTACAACATATATATATATATATATAACGGCCAGAAGACAGGCATACAAGATGTAGCCGTGCGCACGACTATCGGCGATCGTCGTCTTCGGCAGTCCGCTCATCATCGTTCGCTACTGCTGCCCAAACACATATCCACACCCAAAGTACATTAACAAAATCACCGGGGGCAAGGAAAGCGACATGTGTGGGCTGTATTCACAAACAGCGACACTCACACACGTAATGTGGGAATGCACCTCACTCCCGATTTCTCATCCCCCAGTCAGCTGCGAGACTGACTGAACCGCCTGGCTCAGGGCCGGGGACGTCGACCGACAGCTTGTACTGATGGACTGGGCGGGGAAGGCCAAGCAGGTCTAGGGCCCTACTTGAGCCTGATCCCGCAGCCCCTTTCCCTTCCCCTTCCCCCTTTCAATAAAATTTATCACCACCACCTGCGGCACTTCGTAGCAATACTTATTAGGCTTTCTATTTTATTTATTCACAGCTTTCATAACATTTACTGTGCTAATGAAGATTTTATTGAATTATTGTTTTACAAGCTTTTCTAACCTTTTTAACTTCTTTAAGTGAAATTGGAAATTACAACGTGAGAAAGACTGAAGAAGCCGTTAAAAATGGAAGCAGCCTGAAATCAGTGAGAAATAAACTTGGCATAGGACAAACCAAGATGTATGCACTGAAAGATAAGCAGTGTAACATCATCACCAATCTCGAAGGTATAAAAAAAGCAGCGGAAGAATTTTATACTGGCCTTTACAGTACCCAAAGAACTCAGGAGCACTGAATTCGAAACAATAATGAACAGTATAGAGAAACTCCTTCTATAACTAGACATGATGTCAGAAAGGCCTTGCAATGCATGAAACGGGGAAAGCAGCAGGAGAGGATTGAATAGCAGTCGATTTAATCAAAGATGGAGGAGACATAATGCTACGAAAACTATTGACTGCTAGGGTCCCAGAAAACTGGAAGAATGCAAACATTACACTAATCCACAAAAAGGGCGATGTTAAAGAACAAAAAAAATTATAGGCACATTAGCTTACTCCCAGTGTTTTATAAAATATTTACCAAAATATTCTCCAATGAAATAAGAGCAACACTGGACTTAAGTCAACCAAGGGAGCAAGCAGGCTGGCTTCAGGAAAGGTTATTCTACGATGGATCACGTCCACGTCATTAACCAGGTTATCGAGAAATCCGAAATAAGCATCTTTATATGGCTTTCATAGATTATGAAAAAAGCATTTGATTAAGTAGAGATACAAGCAGTCATAGAGGCAATGCGTAATCAAGGAGTGCAGACCGCTTACGTAAATACTGTGGAAAATATCTGCAGATATTCCACAGCCACCTTAATTCCACATAAGAAAAGTGGGAAGACACCTACAAAGTTGGGGTCCGACAAGGAAACACAATATATCCAATGCTATTCACTGCGTGCTTAGAAGTATTAAAGCTAATAAACTGGGAAGTCTTAGGAGTAAAGATCGATGGAGAATACCTCAACAACCTTCGATTTGCTGATGACGTTGTTCTATTCAGCAACAGTGCAGACGAGTTACAACAAATGATTGAGGACCTTAACAGGGAGAGTGTAAGAGTGGGGCTGAAGATTAATATGCAGAAGATAATGATAAATAACCTGGCAAAGGAACAAGATTTCATGATCGCAAGTCAGCTCTAGAGTATGTGGAGGAGTACGTTTACCTAGGTCAACTAATCACAGGAAACCCTGACCATGAGTAGAAAATTGACAGAAGCATAAAAATGGTTTGGATCGCGTACGGCAGACATCGTGAGTTCCTGACTGTGCTTACCATTATCATTGAAAAGAAAAGTATACGATCACTGCACTTTACCAGTGCTGACTTACGGCGCAGAGACTTCGAGACTGACAAAGAAGCTTGAGAATAAGTTAAGGACCGCGCAAGGAGCGATGGAACGAAGAATTATAGGCATAACTTTAGGAGACAGAAAGAGAGCGGTTTGGATCGGAGAGCAAACGGGTATACACGATATTTAATAGACATTAAGAGACATAAATAGCGCTGGGCAGGTTATGTAATGCGCAGACTAGATGACCGTTGGACCATTAGGGTGACAGAATGGGTGCCAAGAGAAAGGAAGCGCAGTAGAGGACGGCAGACTAGACGGTGCGAAGAAATTAGGAAATTTGCGGGTGCTAGTAGGAATCGGTTGGCGCAGGACATGGGTAATTGGAGATCGCAGGGAGAGGTCTTCGTCCTTCGACCTATCTCTTACGGAAGTGCAGGTTGCCGAAGACTTCTGTAAGAGAGTACGCCGTACCTATATATCAATATGTCCAACATTAAATCGACCGGTGCCCCCTCCTAAAGATGCTTGTCTTGACCTTCCTTTCACGATGCGGGAATTTGAAGTGGCACTTGCTGCTTCGAGACGATCTTCTGCACCTGGACCTGACGGTATTTCATATACTGCTCTGTGCCACCTTGGTGTGGAAGGTCGTAAAGTCCTGCTATCGTACTGTAACGCCACTTGGTCATCCTGTACAGACCAGAAGCAGTGGAAAACCAGCCGTTTGGGGGCCCTCCTAAAGCCAGGAAAATCGCCTTACGAAATGTCATCTTCCCGGCCAGTAGCTTTAGCTAGCTGTATCGGTAAGGTGATGGAACGGATGGTGCTCACTAGATTAGAATGGCTCATGGAAAATAATGAGCTTTATCCTGAAATGATGGCATAATTTAGGCGTGGACGGTCTATAATAGATTGATCTCGTGTCCACGATCTCGTGTCATTGATCTCGTGTCCACGATCGAACACGAAAATTAAGCCAAGAATGCGTTGCATATTTGGGAGTTGGGAGGAGCGGGAGTCAGGTGGTGGCTGCGGCCGCGCGCGACCGCGCAAGTTGGGGCCCAGCTTTTCCTCCGGCTATCGTGACGTCACGTAACGTAGTTGCACTAAAGGTCAATGGTGGCTGCCCAGCCGCGTTCAAGGGCTGAACTGAGTGATTGCAATATGCAACGCATAAAAGGCGACACCGACTTGTAGGAGCACTTTTCTTAGACATAAAAGGAGCCAATGACAACGTACTGCACGAAGCCATTCTTGATGCCCTCAGTAATTTGGGCATCGGCGGCGGTCTCTACGTGTGGATTGAAAATATCCTAGATGGTCGCACAGTCTTCGTGTCCACGAATGATGGCGAAACGAGAAGACACGTTGTGGTCCGTGGAGTGCCTCAAGGAGTGCTCAGCCCAACTCTTTTCAGTTTTTCCTTTATTGCCCTTGCGGAAAGAATTCCTGATACAGTACGCATCAGTACCTACCCAGACGACATATGCATATGGGCGTCTGCAGTCAGGCGACCGTAAATACGTGCAAGATTGCAGCGAGCTGTTTCTTTACCGTCTCAGTACTTGCAGTGCCAAGGACTGCAACTGGCCCCAGGTAAGTGCACTGTGATAGCGTTCACACAGAAGCTTATGTGTTGGTATCCAATTATGGTCAATGGCAATGTCGTCCCATATGTGACCCACCACAGATACCTCGGCGTTGTCATTGACCGCGGTGTTTCATGGTCGAAGCATGTGGCAATGTTAAAGAAAAAATTAACTGGGCTTGCTCGAGTTTTTCGCTTTCTGGCCGGTATGAAGGGGGGTCCACCTGAGAATTCGCTACTCCGGCTGTACCAGGCTCTCTACGTCGGCTATATTCGGTATAGCCTGCCAGTTTTATCAAATATGAGCCGCTGATGTTTGCGTACGCTGGAAAGTACCCAGGCACAGATGCTGAAAACATGTATCGGTATTCCACGTGGCACCTCAACCTACGGGGCAACTGAGGATGCTCGTGTGACCCCTTTACCTGTCTATCTACGATGCGAACCTCTTCGAGTATTCTTCGGAGTGCTGTGCCGTCATGGACGCCACCCCTTACCGACACTTCTCGACATACGGCCGGACTCCTCTTTTTCAAGTGCCATTAAATGCCAAGAATCTGCCATACCATCATACTTTGCCCCTGCTGAGCTTCCACGTATGCCCCCATGGGTAATGTCAAAATACAGGTACGTCTATCTATTCCCGGCATTTCTAAAAAATCGCAAATACCTACCGTCGGCCTCAGACATTTAACACTTGAATATATGTCGACAGAATTTGACTTCTCGGTGAATGTGTATACAGACGGATCAGTCTCGTCGTATACGTCTGGTGCGGCTTTCGTTGTGCCTGCGCATCAATTCATGCGACGGTTTCGTCTGTGTAACAAGAGCACTGCAACATCTACGGAACTAGTGGCAATCAGAAAGGCCATTCAATATATTTCGCGACAGCCTCCTCAAGTATGGACAGTTTTCACTAACGCAAAATCGGCTCTGCAACTACTTATAGTGGTGTTGAAAAAAAGCGCCTACAGAGTGTTGACTCTTCAAATTGCCGAGCTCTACACTTTAGCGCAAGAAAATGGCCACCACATCACATTTCAGTGGATTCCCAGTCACCGTGGTATACACGGCAACGAACTGGCCTATGCCGAAGCGAAGAAAGCACTCGAAGAAGCAGAGTTACTGCTTGCAATTGCTTTTTCAAGAGCGGACGCCAACTGCCTCCTCCCCAGTGTCATCCGAAAATCGACAGAAAAGCACTAGGATAATCCGGATAATAGCCACAGAAGACTACAGAGATCGGACCCTACCATGAAATTTAGGCTACCACCGAGAAAAAATTCAACGCAGCGGTGCCAGTCTTCTGCACAGACTAAGACTGGGGGTAGCGTTTACGCTCGGATACGTCCACCTCATGCGACGCACTGAGTCTCCAGACTGAGTTGTGTAATGTTAATGAGACTATAGGTCATGTGATTTGTAACTGCCCTAAGTACGAGGAAGAGCGTCAAAAGCTGAACAATGACCTTACGCGTCTCGAGAGCCCACCGTTGTCGGAGGACGTTATTTTCGACCCTTGGCTAGACGCTCAATCGAGTTTCAAGGCCATTCAGGCGTTACTGAACTTTTTAAAAAATACGGCCCTGGAGTGTAGGCTTTCAGCATGCCAAATTGCTTGCCATGTGTTTTACATACACTTCCTCTGGTCATCGTCATTCATCATGTCCCTCTTTCTTCAATCTTTCTTTCCCTCTTCCCATTTCCCCAACGCAGAGTAGCTAGCTAGAGGAATATACCTCAGGCCGACCTCTCTGCGTTCCGTATCATTAAACTTCTCTCTCTCTCTCTTTCTGTTTCTTCTTGACTAATTTTGCTTTCTTCATATTGCAGTAAATCCTAGACCTCACTAACCTATGATCACTGCATTTTACCCTGCCTTACACTTCTACATCCTGCACCATGTTGGTATAGGCAGAAAATATAAAATCTATTTCATTTCATGCTTCTCCACTAGGGCTTTTCCAGGTCCACTTCTTGTGCTACGCTTCCTGAAAAAGGTGTTCATTATTCCCAGCTTATTCCTTTCCGCGAATTCTACCAACATCTCTAGTGTTTCTAGAATCCACGCCGTTGTTGACAAATGCTTGTTCACCAGGCTGCTTTTTCCCCGCTTTTGCGTTGAAATCGCCCATTACTACAGTATATCTTATCAACATCATTATAAAACTGATTTACTCCGTCATCGTTACGACTGCAGGTTGGAGCGTAGGCTACATTCTATATCTCCTATTTAGCTTTATTACGACTACTGCTACCCTTTCATTATTGCAGTAGAATTCGTCAATGTTTCCCTTTTTACTTATGGATTAGAGGTTCTAACCCGTATTCGTTCTTACCTGCGAGTCCTCTATAGCAAAGCATGGGGCCTGTACAAGGCTAAGTATTGTGCTGTACGGTACAAGGCTCACCAGTTCTTCAAACCTCACTAAGACCAGTGGTGTCCCAGATAATGCCTGGTAGTTCCTCAGAGTCCTGCTAAGCTAGCTTCGCTCTGGAGGGTTCGTGTATTATGCGTTGCACGGTTCGGCTTCCAGTGGCGGCCTGTCCGGGTCCAGAGGTTCTTAGCACCCTCTACTCCGTTGCAGGTCTGACCACCGCCTTGGTCAGGTGCTGCGCAATAGCTGTGGACTTAGGGCCATGGTTTAGTTTTAGCAGTCGTGATGGAGGCAGTGGCCGAATACTGCACCGGGGAGGCAAATTCCTGTTGTGGTGAGGGAGTGTCATGTTGAAGCTTTGTGGGGATTTCTAATTTGGTTGTACCTGGACTAGTAAAGAACCACTGGATCTCTGCATTTTTTGCCGGTGTCAGGCGGAACTCTAACCCTGGAAATGTGTACTCAGGGAGGATTCGCGCTCGCGATCTTCAGATTAGAAGTCCGATGTTCTGCTTCTGCTCCACGCCCCCACCTCTGTCACATAGCTACAAATGGAAAATTTCTAATAGGAAACCTAGAAAAACTAGGATTTCAACTTCTGACCATAGCAATCAAGCAACCGAGGTAACTCAGTCAGATAACCCTGCAGGCGGCGAGGCCAGGTTATGGCGGAAAAGACCCGCCCACGGGAGCCTACATGTCTAAAAACTCACTTGAATTATCCGCGACCAGTCAGACATAGTGTCTACACTTCGCGCAGGGTGCAATAAATGGTTGCCTGAACGAGGCATGCGCCACATCTAGGGCCGAGCCTGTCAAATGATCAATTGCAGACGCAACATGTACACTTCGTGCATGTAGACAACAATTGTGGACAATCAAAGCGATTACAAGGAAGAGTTAAACAAGGACAGATCAGTCGACCGGCAGTAACGACTAAGCTGTGATTAATTTATGCTATGAAGAAGTAGAAAGTTATCGGAGAGCTCCTCACCGCGATAGGTAGGTGGATATTAATAATCATTCCATTGCCTGTGGCCGCGTCGAGAGGCGCGAGTGAAATGTAACCATAATGTTTACCGGTAAACACTGGCGGCGAACGATATGCACGAAGGCGAGCTTTCTGGCATAACGCGGTCTATTGCGTGGGCCGATCTTTTATTGTTTCGCACTTTTCCTATTTCAGTCTGAGAAGATTTAACATAAAGGGCATACGCAATCGGTGTTTTTTTTCATTACAATTGTTTGTTTATAGGCTGTTATTCTCAAAATTCCGAGGAACAACTTTGTAAAGAATTCAAGACAAGGTATGAGCAACATTAGTGATAGAACTTTAGTGTCGTATTCAGAAAACGCAACTTCAGGAGTGACGCCTGGCGTGAATGTCTCGTGCCGAGGGCGCTCATTGCGTTTCCTCCGGCGCGTTCACGATTTAAGTAAGCATGGGCTTCAGCTTAAGTTGCGTTCTTGAACACGGGAGCTAATGCCGCCTGGAATATTTTTCGCTCGCGCGATGCGAACGCCGGCTGTGACGCCGACAACGTATTTTCTACGACACTAAAATACCACAGAGTTTCATACAATAATTACAAGAGGGAACTGTGGCGCTAGTGTCTACGGGAGCTGCAATGAGAGCGATTGTATGAGCATGGGAATTATGGGAATTACATGGATTTGCCTAAACTTCGCCCTTTTTGCTTGAAACGTCTTTGCGACTTTCTAAACTCGTCATTCTCAATAATGTACTGCCCAATAAATTACTAACAACATCATTAAAAATGTCTCGCAGCATGATTCGAACACAGGAACTCTAGCGCAGAAGCCTGATATTGAAACAATTCACCCACGGACGCGTGTATCGACAAGTGAATGAAACGCCCTTATGAATTTATCGCGGGCATGCCAGTGTCTTGAAGCGTTTGGCTCGCTTCGATTTGACCACCTGGACAAGCTCAATCTTTGCCATGAATGGCAATTGTGCGTGTTCGCGGCGTCTTCTGCACTTCCAAGAGTATACATTGCGCTGAAATTTACGAAAATATAGACAGCGTAATATACAAGGCCACAAGAACGTCTGAATCCACAAGCACGAAGATCAGACAAATCCATGTACTTCCCATCATTGCCATGGTGGTACAATGAGTGTAGGGCCAGAGTTTTCTTTAGTAATTATTGTACGAAACTCTATGTAAAATACCACTGCGCCACTCGATATTAAGGCGCGCAGCTTAAGGCGCGCAACTCTCCGACATGGGCGGCGTTCGCACATTAAAAGCGTTACGACTGCCGGAATCGTTTACTAGTAAAAAAAAGTGCATTTCTCTGGCGGATTCATGGGCGCGTTCGCGGGACAGTGGAACACTTCTGCGAAAACGGGCGAGTTCTTCGCCGGAACGTTGCAGTCATCGCCCATGGTCTGCGGCCGCTTTGCGCACACTGCGTAACAGTGCGCCAGGAAAAAGATCTGGAAGTCTGTGAACGCTT
Source organism: Dermacentor andersoni (assembly GCF_023375885.2). Taxonomy (NCBI): domain Eukaryota; kingdom Metazoa; phylum Arthropoda; class Arachnida; order Ixodida; family Ixodidae; genus Dermacentor; species Dermacentor andersoni. Next base: position 59,711,280 of record NC_092820.1, read on the forward strand.
CCAGATGAAGCACCTTGAAGTCGTCCAGAGCTCGAAAGTCAACTGCCACGGCCGCCGAGAAGCCCTCGTAAGCAATCTCCAGCCCGGGCATGACGGGCAGCGCGCGCATCGGGCGCCACAGCGAGCTGTCAGAGCCGGAGTGGACTTTGCAGTTAGCCTTGATCTCGTGCACTGCTGCCGCCTCTGCTCCGAGCCACAGTCGGTGCTTGCCCAAGTTGTCCACCTTTACGCCGACATCGTCGAATGTCCTGGCCATCTGTCGAGCCGCGAAGGAGCCTAGGCCACCGTATTTCATCGCCAGCGTCGCCTCCTTGTAGTACATCGGCGGGCTCAGGGTCAGTAACGCGAGCATCATCAAGTCTGGCATGTAGAGGTAACGCTCGCGACCGAACCGGGGAAACATGCGAACGCTGTACACGTCCGCGAAGTATTTGTGGTTGCGTAGCGCCCGGTAGATCTCGGACGTCTTCACTAGATTCGTCATGAAGGTCTTGCCGCGCATTTCAGGAAAGATGGCGTACAGCCTATCGCGTTTCTTAGCGTCAAAGAAGCTGTCCCCTGGCAGTATGGTGCGGGTCATCTTGTCCAGCTTCGAGAAGATCATCTGTTTGCTATCGTGGTCCATCCAGCTGAGCTTGTTTACTAGGTTCTTCGTTTGCCCGTTGATCCGCTGCAGGAAACTGGCGATGTGCAGTCGGTTCTCCTTCGTGCCGAAGCGCTCGGTTAGCGTCGTCGCCCAGCCGAGCAGCCCTAGACGAGATTCGACGTATTCCATGCAGCCGCGCTCCTTCATCTGTGTCAGGTTCTTGTAGATGCCGCCGAATCTTAGTGAAGGATCCCCATTAACAGCCCAGAGGTGCGTCTGAATGAACATCCACGAGAGCCCGATGATCAGCTTGTCGTGGTTCATGTCCTTCAGCAGCTTCTCGATGCTCTCCAATATTTTGCAATCCTCGACAATCGCGGTGTCCCCGCCGGTCCATACGAACTGCCTGTCGTGCTTCCTCAGAAGAGCGAGCCACGAGCCCACCGGAAGAGACGGCGTCTTGTAGTCCAGGGCGGCGACTTCGAACCATTCTTGCCGAGGAGTGTCGTATAGGAACTCGAACTTCGCGTTGACAAAGGCCGTCTCGATGTCGAGGAGGTCAGCTGCTCCCACGCCAGATTGCGCACCGTTGGTGTTGAGGACTTTGTAGTAGCCGTTCACGTAATCCTCGTACGCTTTGACCGTCCTGAGACTGCGGAACCTCTCCTCCCACACGGCATCCAGGCGGCCGCGGGAGACGAGCAGCGCGGTAGAATTCCTTACGGTAACGGTGCCGAGGTCGAAAAGGAAGTTCATTTCCCAGTTCAGCGCCAGGTTCACCATGATGTCGAGCGGGTGCGTTGCGCCGCTGGGCTTACGCTCGGGCCAGGGCAGGCCCAAGGAGTGCCGGAGATCCGCGAATTCTTTCAGGTTCTCCTGCGCCCACTTACCGGCCATGGTGCAACTCTCGAAGAACTGGGTCGCCTTGCTGCGATACGTCAGGTCGGCTTTAGCTTCCGCGATCGCCAGATCCAAGGCGGCAGCCACCATGCGCGACTCGGTCGTCTCTCGTCGCTTGGGGTCGATCCATCCGCCGCACACGAACGCGTGGAAGTCTTGGCACGGGTCGACCGACCAGTTGACGGCCGCGCTTAGCTCTTGGCCAAAGGCAGCGCAGTCATCGCTCCTGCACGTGTCCACGCGCTTTCCGGGCTTTTCCAGGGTGATCACGTAGATGAAAGCCCCGACCGCGGCTATCAAGAGGGCCAGCGCTGGGACGACCACCAGCATGATCACCTTGCCGCGGTGCATGGTCTTTGCTTGAGCTTTCTCATTCGCTTCGACGTGCTGCGAGAGAGGTTGACATAATTAAACCATGGCTCTAGGAATGTAAAGCGTCAGGTGCCAAGCTCCACAGTAATGTGAGAGTCTCTTTGGCTTGGCATTAGCGCGTGGTGCGACAAAGTCCTCAAACAACGTCAAATCCATAGGCCGGTACGAAAAACAAACAATGAGCGTTGCATTTGGACGTCGTTCATGTTACGCACCCTTTTCAGCGAAAACAAGGGGTACAGGGTGGACTCTTGGCAAAATAAGCCTCCAAAGGCAGCATTGCAAGAGGAAAGCCCTGTGCGACGCTGCACAGCCGAGCTCCAGTGAAGCAGTTAGCTCAAATATAAAAGGCCTCAGCGCCCAGCGTGCGCTCCTCGTTCTTGACTCGAAACGCTTTTCCACCAAAGATGTATTTCCGGCTCTTGTAGAACTTCTTCGAAACTCTTCTAAAGCTTTCACACAAGTTGTGCGCCCAACCCCAACAGCTTTTGCGCATGCTCCGTTGAATTCGAGACAGCGTGCAAGAAAAGCCCCCGCGGTAACAAGTGCGCACTTAGAGACACTTGAAAACTTAGATTCAAGATAAGAGGGTATCCTATACGCGTGTGCGAAGCTTCAGCGAGAATTACAAAACCGCTCATTGAGAGTAAGACTTCCCACAAGTGACGTAATGGCTCCGACGTCAGCATGCGTATTACCGTGCTCCCAATTCACTTGAAGCTTTGAATTTTAACCAAGTCCCATATTTTTTTATGCGAGAGCATAAAATTGCTCACTGAAGTTAAAGCCGGTGTCTCTCGTCTGGACAAGCGAAAGATGGCACCTCTATTCTCATTGACTACGGCGCCAGGTCACGAGCACGTCTCGACGGAGGGAAGAGACCGAAAGGGAACACCTGCTGCTGCCATAGCACGACAGGTGTTGCGAGAAGGGAGAGGGCATTGTTGTGACGCCACGTCATGCTCGCTTTCGGAAGCCTGTGTCGCCCTTGCGTTCATTGCCCGCGCAAGCTCTCATCTGCGTTCTAACTGCGCCTCGGTAAGGCCAAATCAAAACGAGCCAAGGCTCCTGGATAGCGGGACTGTACACTCTGCTTTATGACGTCATGCTAACTGGACAAAAATTTCCATTGCCAAGCCCGGCGTGCTGGAAGCGACGATGTCAAAATCAGCGCGGCTTACTCGGGAACATACCCAGTAGATTCTGTAGCCGTCAGGCACGGATCCAAGTGCACCTGCCTTGTGCCATCTAGGAAGTGTTGGCCAAGCGTCTCAACACGCTCGCTTGCCCGCGAGCTGTTCATAACTCGAAGGACCGCTCAGCTGCGCTCAATTGGATAATGCTTTCGTATGCACATCTCATAAGAAGTTCGTAGGTGTCCTGGGTTATTTTTCAACAAACACTATACTTCAACGAAGCTTTGTCTCCGTAACGCGATTAGTCATTAAACGACAAGTGTTTTATTTCCTCAGCAAGCATTAAGAAAAAATCAAATTAGCACTTGTTTGATAACTTTGTGCGTTGTCCACGGAGAACGCCTTGAAATACGCTGCTAAGGAGCCTAGAGCTTTATTACTGCAGAGCTCAAAACATTGTGAAGCTGTTTCAAATATTGTTAATCCGAAGCATTGTTTGCGTCATTCTTGGCACTTTGCGATAGGCAGGTTTCTTTTTCGCCTCGTTTTAATAAAAGCAAAATAATGTGTGACAGATTGTGGGATTTAACTTCTGCCGTGGAGCATACCAGCCAAGTACTCTAAGCACTATACAACGATCAGTTTTTCTTTCTTTTTTTTTTTCTTTATTGTGTGTTTCTGCAAAGTCACAAAAAAAATAAATATATTTGCATTGTCCGCGGTAAAAGAACACCGGTGCATCTGGCGCCAATGCGTTCATTCTAAAAGAGTTTTATGTGTAAGTGAAGCTCTACATGGGCTAACCAGTCTGGAACACTTCTCTTTATATTTTTATTTATTTTTCTTCTTCAACAAAACGTGTCACACTCTCAAGTATTGACGCGCTGAACAGGCATCCTCATCGGCGTGCGCAACTGCCATCCTGCACCTCCATATGCAATGGAGTACAATCAGCATGATTAGATCAATTGGTGGCCCTTCCTCACTTTCTACAGGGAGATACCGAATGCCTGGGGGATCCGAGAGTAATCTTTTTTACTGGTACACTGCAGAAGGTCCCGTAGAAACACGGTGTCCCTGCACTCGAGGAATACATGCTCTGTCGTTTCCTCTTTTCTGCATATTATGCAGTGCGTTCCCCATGACACGTATATGCCCTTTTCTGCCAGCCAAGGTTGGACAGCAAGCGTGCATGTATGTAGTTGGGAAAAAAATGTTTTCATTCTTGCAGGTACCATTATTTTATTTACCCTCTTTAGTACATCTTTCCCTCGTCCTACAGTATACCTTGACCTATTCAAAGGTACAAGCAGTATAACATCACATAGGGTCTTGTACAACCTTTTTCATGTCACAGCAGCCAAATATTCAAGCGGAAAACCAAGCATACCGGCTAGAACTACTTTTAGAAAGTCATGTACGCTTCCTGCAAATTATTCGCGGATACAAAAATGTACGGCAGTGATTTGCTCAGACGAAGCTGCCACATTGTGCATAGGAAAGGGTCTTTTCCAAGGACTTTTACGTAAGGACAAAAACGAATTATTATCTGGCGCAAAGCGAGGTTTGTCCGACTTGTTCTTGTTCCCTTGTATTCCCACACGAACAATGCAAAAAGACGGGGACATTTCTGGGTGTTAACTGTCGAGCAATAAAGAGCCTGTAACACGTACCAAGTTTTACAGACCGGAAACAAGTTACCGGCACTTGCTCTGGAAAATATTCACCATTTACAACCATTGCATTCTCTTGTTCTACCTTGTGATTCGGTCCACTGTTCTTGCCAGTACGGTTCATTGTACTTGTAGTATTGCAAGGGTGCCCCTAGATATTACACCGGTGTGTTAACAAAATTGATGTCACCGAAAATATATGGCATCCCAAGCCAGTCACCATGCCAGAACCCCAGGCATTCTCCCAATTCACCGCACTTCCGCTTACCGAGCAATGTTTTTTAACCTTTTCCAATGCATGCACAATGCTGTCATACTCTGTGCAAATGACATTGCTATCTTTCTACGCGCTATATCACAATCGCACGCATAATTCTCCAGTTTCAAAGGCAGCCAGCTTTTTGAAACACTCAGCGCGTTAGCCAGGTGCCGCTTCCTCGCCTTCTTTCCTTGTGACAACACGCGCTTTCAGGGCAACGTTAGGCTGCACTATATCCAGACCTAGGCACTTTCCTCAGCACTTCCGTGGTAGCAGTTAGCGCTATTTTCGAAACTGCGGCGTTGTGCCAACTTCAAGTTCGCCCAAGTTTCTCATGTTTTAACACTTGTTCGCCGGAGTGTAAATGCCATCGTCGTTTTAACATACGCCACATGACATAGCGATAGGTACGTAGCAATGTGCGTAACGTAGCGTCTTATGACGTCTCAAACCCTATTTATCTCGCTTACGCTCGTCGGCTACCCGCGTATAACCGAAGCAATCGCCATGTCTTAAGCTCACGCCGAACGGCCTGCACAGATATGCCCTCGCTGCCGTACGACGGTCATCGACCTGGTCGTCGCCGCGCTGCTGGCGTCACAAACACGTGCGCCCGCGACCCAAAACACGCAACTCCTCAGTTTTCACAAACACAACACGTTGGTTCATCTGGCGACGGTGTGCGGAGTCCAAAACAATGCTGGATAGTCGGGTACGTACAAAATGCTTCGCAGAACATGGAACCCCACAGTGCGCGCAAATTCGTCGTGGTCCGGGATTCGAACCAGGACGAATTTTTCTTCAACTGCGAGGCTTTCTTTCTGAGAAGCCTGTATGGGTCTCCTTTGTAACTTCGTGCTACGATTCTGGGAGGGGGGGGGGGCAATTTTTTTCTTTCATGTACTTTCCTCTACCTTGCGGGCTTCCCCAGAACTTATTTGTCATATCATGCAAGGGACGCTGGTCTGCTCCAGACCACCTTCAGTTACAATTCGCTCCATGGAGAAACAAGACGTGTTTCGAGTGAGCTCCTGAATTGCCCCTTGCAATGTAGTGAGTGCGGTTTTAATCATGGATCCGGGGCCTCAAACAGGTGGGACGTAATGCAAACGCATTTGTCTCGCGTTTACCGTTTAATTACCACTGAATTTAATAGATTCCTTGCTGCCTTCTTTTATTTCCAATTACAATATACTAGGTTTTCAGCTTTAGCTTGACCTTTTCTTCCATACCTTGTCCAGCGAAAGAGAGAAAACGTTATTTAATAAAGTGGCTAGGTATTCAGACAGCCCCAGTCCAGAGCTTTGCTGCTGGGTTCACAACTTTAAAGTACATATATTCGTGCAGTCTTACACTTTGTGTCATCCACGTTCCTGAGTCATTACATGAAATTAAATTTTGCTCTTTGTTTCTCTCTACGTTGAGAACAAGCGCAGCACCTGGGCGCGAAAGCGCCGCCGACGGCGCGCTCATAATCTCTAAAGCAATGCGCTGGGAACTGCATCAGGTTCGCTAACGACTAGGTGCGCGTGTGGTCTGCGGTGGTTATTTAAGGACTGTTAATAAAATGAGACACAGATAATTACTAGTCCGCCATATTTCCCAAGACTGCTTCCCTATAGTATGCGCTACTGATTTGTAACTTCTTCAGCCAAAGCCATATTGTGCTCGACTTTAAGCAATGTGGAGCATGCGTTCGCTGGGGCCGCATGTGCCTGACAAGTGACCTTCCGGTCACCCACCTCGATGAGCGCCACAAAAACGCACCTGTCCTTTCGCGCTGCTGGTTCTCCTCGGCGCCACCTGCGATGATGTGCCACTGGAGGACCATTTTGCTAAACTGAAGAAGGCGCCTATGGGGTTCGAGATCTGCAAAGTAGGAATGAAATCAAATCGCAGCTTATTCAGCGTGAAGAGATCAAAGTTTAGAGGCATCACACAAGCATCTTTTTTTTAAGCAGTACAGATTGTGATGTATGGAAGTCCCACAAAAGGGGGCGGGTGAGACGGACATCTTATGCAAGCACAACCCTACGCAAATAAAAACAAAAGGCATTGATACATTGAGGAAACAAAAAGATACGATTGAACGAGAAATGTGCAGGACGTGGGCATGTGTTTAACCCTTTAGGCCCTGTTTTTTCTTTTCCTTTAGGCAGAGATTATCTTTCCTTGATATATTTAGTGCGAAAGTGTCTTCAGATGCACGGTAGACAAATCAAAATTTTTATTTTACAATATTTAACAAAATTACGGATATGGAATCAAATGGCGTCACCAGGGCTCTAACGTGGCGAGTGGTGGCGAATGGTAACCTAGCCTACGCAGCCGAACTGCACTGTATCCTTTTGTACCGTATCCCTCTGCCCATTTGCTTTATCTCGTGAGGTTGCCTTTGCCTGTGATGACCACGGCTTTATCGACTCACCCCTGCCTTTCTCCCACCACTACACTTGTAGGGACGTGCGCGCAGCCATGAGACAGGCGTTTGCCCCAACATCTCGGTGACAACTAGCTTTATTCTCTCTCTGCTGGTGCCTTCTCGTGATGCTGGCTTCCCTTTCCCTCAATGGCCGCGCTTGGAGTGCCACGGTTGACTCACGGTGAGAGCACAGAGTTTCATACAATAATTACTAGACAGCACTCTGGCGCTAGTGTCTACGGGAGCTGTAATGGGAGTGGTTGACCCGCCATGGGAATTATGGGGAAGGACATCTTTTGCCTAAACTTCGTCCTTCTAGCTTGAAACGGCTTCGCGACTTTGTGAGCTCGTCATTTTTATCAATGTACTGCATAATATACGATTAAACAAACATTACATTGTCCAACGGCAGGATTCGAACACAGGAACTCTAGCACAGAAGCCTGATATTGAAACAATTGCACCACGGAAGCATGCGTCGAAAAAGGATGTGAAACGCCCTTAGGAATTTATCGCGGGCATGCCAGCGCCTTGAGATGCTTGGCGCGTTTCGATTTGACCACCTCGACATGCTCAATCGTTGCAATTCGTAGCAAATGCGCGCATTCGCGCCGTCTTGCGATCTTCAAAGATAATAGATTGCTCTGAAATTTACAATGAAGGCATATAAAGCGTAATAAACAAAGCCACAAGAACGTCTGAATCCACAAGCACGAAGATCAGACAAATCCATGTATTTCCCATCATTCTCATTGTGGCTCAACAACTGCAGCGCCAGAGTTCCCTCTAGTATGTTATTGGAAACTCTTCAGTGAGAGCACTAACGAAATTTTTGGGAGCTTGGTTTAGCGGAAACAATACATGTTTTGGCAGGTTGAGAACGAAAAGAACACTGGCTTTATTCCACACGAAAACAGGTTTGCTGAGTGGCAAAGGTGGCGCCCCTGTCGGGCAGCAACCTAACATCTGAAGGAAGACCAGGGGCAATGACCACCACGTGGAGGTCAGCCGAGGTAACCGAATTTCATAGAAGCGGGGGACAAATCACAGTGACTGACGGCCGCTACAGGTTCCCCCCCCCCCCCCCCCCCCCGAGAATGCCGGATGTTTAGGTGTGAATGGCGGGAGGAATGAAGCGTTAATGTTAAAAATAGGCGGGTTTCACGCGGCCGCACGGCACTGCCTCTTTCTTTGCCGCGTACCACCATCTTCAAGGTTTTCTCTGAACGCCAAACCACACGAAATGGGCCTTCATAGGAAGGAGTCAACGAAGATTTGACAGAGTCGCGCCACAGAACGTGGTTGTTTCCATTGTCAGAAAACTAAGCACAGGCTGTCCATGGACGATTCGTTGGGGTGTAGGTCGATGCTGGTCGAGCCACGAATGTAGCCTCTCTAGGCGCTGCGCCGCTGTTGGCAGAGTGCCTTGCTGGGTGCGAAAAGCTGGCCTGCAACGCAGATTGCTGGTCCATAGAGCATCTCGACTGCGCTTACTCTGAGGTCATCCTTGATTGTTGTTCGCAGCCCCAGTAGTACTAGGGATAGCCTTTCCACTTAGTGCTGCCGGTCGAGCGTGGCGGCGAATGACGCCTTCAGTTGTCCGTGAAGACGCTCGAGCATGCCGTTGCTCAGCGGGTGGTAAGCCGCAGTGATTTGCAGGCGCGTGCCGAGCAGTCTTGCCAGGGAAGAAAAAAGAGAGCTTCGGCCTCGGTCAGTATTTATTCGCAAAGGGCAACTGTACCGCGATACCCCCGTAGCAGCAAATGCTTTCGCAACTGTTTCGGCCGTGATGTCTCGTAGTGGCGTCGCCTCAGACCACCTTGAGTACCGTCCGACAAACGTGAGTAGGTACCTGAAACCTTGGCAAGGTGGAAGAGGCCCCACCAAGTCTAAATGCATGTTATCGAAACGGCTCTCTGGTAGTTGAAACGGCTGCACCGTTGAACGCTTGTGTCAAGTCAGTTTCACGGTTTGGGCAGCTTCTTGCGCAGCTTCGCACATCTTTCCTGATCCCTAGTCAGACGAAGCGGTCTATGATAAGCCTCGGTGTCGCTCTGATGTAGGGATGGCTCACAGCTAGTGCAGTGAATCAAATACTGGCTGCCGAAACTAATAGGGCGCGAACGGGCGAGGAGCTGCCTTCGATGTGTCGCACGTGACCAATGTTGTTTTATAGGGAAGCGGCATCTGCCCAAGCAGGAGCGACGAGCATTTTTCCCGAAAATGGCGCAGCTCGGGGTCGTTTTGCTGGCCGCAGGCTAGAGCTTGGAAATCCACAGAGCCACGACAGTGCGTCGGCTGCCTGATTTTTGGTCCCAGAAATATGGCGGATCTCCGTAGAAAATTTGGAGATAAAAGAAAGCTACCGAAGCTCACGTTCTGAGTACGAAGAACTGTTGTTCTTTAAAAGGATGTTTAACGGCTTGTGGTAGGTCAGAATGTAAAAGCTATAGCCTTCAATAAAAAAAACGGAAATGCTTGACAGCGCCATAGATGGCCAACATCTCCCTCCCGAAGGTGCTATAGCGAGCTTCTGTGGGCTTGAGGCGCTTTGAGAGAGAGAGAGAGAGAGACAACTTCATGTAGTCGCCTGCAGAACGACACCATGACTAAATGGCGCCGTGACGCGGGCCCTGACGTCTTCTCAGCGGGTGGTCTCTACTCAACTCCAGCGCGTGTTGCTCCCGCGGTCGGTCACCCTGAGGGGCAACCTTCCATCGATTTCGCTCGGCCTTTGTCTTTCCAGAGCCACCGAGACCTGCTGGACGACCCAGGTTTGGCTTTCAAGGTCGCAGCATTCCGCCGCAGCCGCGAGTCGCAGCGGAATCGTTCTACTTGTCGAAGCTTCGTCAGGGAACGTGGTGCAATCCCTTAGTATGTGCGTCAGGGTGGCCCTCTCGCGCTGGCACACGCGGCACACATAACTCACATATAATTTCGGGTATAGATGAGTCATTAACACTGGGGTGGGTAAGGAACCAGTTTGCAATTGTCTGAACAGCACCGCCTGCGCTCGACTCAGCCCCGGGTGCGGGGGTGGGAAAGTGCTTCGAGCCAGGCGGTGGAACTGTGTAAACTCGTTGAACGTCGTCATGCGGTCCTTGGCGCTACACCACGTTGGACGGTCGGTTGCAGCGGCGCGGTTGGTTAGCGCTCGCACCACAGCGTGAGCCGTCTCGTTGTGGTTATCGTGCTTCTCCGACGCATCGCTGCCCGCGTGCGCAGATAACCATTTGATTCCAATATATCGATTCTCTCGTTGCAGGTCAGCCAAGCTCAGAACACGCACAGCCTCACCACACACTTTGCCCTTTGCATAATTCCGCACTGCACTTCGCGAATCGCACAACACCGTCTGGCACCCGGTGTCGGCAATGGCCAGGGCAATGGCCACCTCCTCCGCCTTACGGGCCTCGCGGACCCGTAAGCTCGCCGCTGCTCTTGTCGCGCCGCACGACGCTTCGATGTCGGTAGCTACGAACGCCGCGCAGTCTCCCTGGCATTCTGCCGCATCCACGAACCTTGCGTGCTCGTCCTTGGCGTGAAAGTCGACGAGGGCCTTGGCCCTCGCCGCTCTTCTCTCCTTGTTAAACTCCGGGTTCATATTTCTCGGGATGAGCCCTACCCGAATCCGGCGCCGGCTCCCGTCCGGGACAGAAACGTCACTACTCGACTTTTTCGCCCCGGGTGTGAAGCCTAAGTATTGAAGTATGCGCCTGCCGGCTTCGGTAATAGAGAGCCGGTCCAGCTGGGCGGTCCGTTGCGCTTCCACAATTTCCTCGACGGTATTGTGTACCCCCAGGCTCAGGAGCTTGTTGGTGTTCGTACACTCGAATAGTCTGAGCGCCGCCTTGTAAGCTCGGCGTATCAGGGCATTTTTATTCTTTTCACATTGCATCCAGTTGTGGAAGGCTGCAACGTAGGTGACGTGGCTGATTACGAAGGAGTGCACAAGCCGAATCAAGCTTTCCTCCTTCATCCCGGCCTTGATGTTGGCGATCCGTCTGATAAGCCGTATTGCGTTGGTAGTCTTGGCTGTGAGGCGGAAAATGGTCTAGCCGTTGCCCCGTCGCTTGTTTATAATCATGCCGAGCACCCGGATTTTGTCGACCTCCGGGATCACTTGGCCGTTCCTCGTCACGATCTTGATGGTCTCGTAGTCCCTCGCTTCGCTCTTGTTACGTCTGACGTACTTCGGTGGTAACACCAATAGTTCTGCCTTGCTCGGTGTGCAGATCAAACCGGAACCGTTAGCTGGTCTTCGATCGCGTCGACGACTTCTTGCAGCGTGCTCTCAATGTAACCATCGCTGCCTCCCGGACCCCACAGTGTGATGTCATCGGCGTAAATGGTGTGCCGGACGCCCTCGACGCGAGAGAGTAGCTTGGCCACCCCAATCATAACGACGTTGAATAACAACGATGAGATGACTGAGCCCTGGGGGGTCCCGACACTGCCAAGTCTCTTCTCTTGGAGCCGTAGGTAGATCGCCGGCGCAGAGCTCGGTAGTCCGACCCGTCAGAAAGTCCTTCATGTAACTGCACGTTCTTGCGCCCATGTTGAGTCTGGACACCTGGGCTTGAATCGCAGAGTGCTTCACCTTGTCGAAGGCGCTCTGCAGGTCCAGCCCCAGAATGGTTTTGTTGTCTTTCGTTAGGATGTCATCGTCAATTATGTCCTTCTTCAACAGAATCATCGCGTCTTGGGTGCCGAGGGGACGCCGAAACCCGATGATCGTGGTGGGGTATAGTCCCGGCTCCTCCAGGTAATCCAGCCACCTACACATGAGGATGTGCTCCAACGTCTTGCTCACACAGGACGTGAGCGAGATGGGCCGGAGGTTGTCCGTGTTCAGCGGCTTGCCTGCTTTGGGCATGAGGATGGTCTTGGCAGCCTTCCACTGCTGGGGCAGTGACCCCGCCCTCCAGCACTTGTAATGACAGGCGCTTTGAGAAGAAACCCAGCGGCCTCCAGTCTGTGCCATCGTGCTGCTGTAGTATTGCACCCACTGCCTTGGGCGATCCGTTTACCATAAGGCGAGTTGGGGCGTCGGGCAACGGATCAGTCAGCCACACTGCGGTAGCCCACGACGTTTTTTCTTCCTGGAAGAAGTGTTCGTGCTCTCCGAACACCAGTGGAAGGTTGGCAGTTTTTTGGAGTCGCGACGCAGCAGTACGCTGTGCGACTGAAGAACTTGCACACAAGATGTTATGAAGTGCCTGCTTAAATTTATGAGCCCCAGAAGCTCGCGCTCCTCTCTGAAGGATATTGGAAAGAGGAAGTCCGTGATTGCCCGCACCCGTGATTCCAGTGGCTTGATGCCTTGGGGTGAAATGCAATGGTAGAGAAAATCCAGGGCTTGAGCTGCGGAAATGCATTCCTGGGGCTTTAGGACTAGGCCGTGTTCATCCAGTCACTCAAATAGAAGGCGAACGTGCTCTTTGTGGAGTTCGTCTGTGCGGCTTGCAACGAGAATGTCGTTAAGGTAGACAAAAATGAACGGGAGTCCGCGCGTAACCTTGTCCATGGACCTTTAAAAAGTATGCCGCGCATTCTTCAAACCGTAAGGCATGCGAAGAAACTCGAACAGCCGAAATGGAGTAGTGATTGCTGTCTTCGGGATGTCACTGATTTCGACAGGAGTTTGGTCGTATGCGCTCATCAAAACCATCTTACTGTACGATTTGGTTCCTGCGAGACGAGCGCCGATGTCACGTGTGTGGGGAAGGGGATATTGATCCAGAGTGGTAATGGCATTCAAAGCCATGGTAATCACCGTAAGGCCGTCAGTCGCCACTGTCCTGCATTGGAGCCATATGATGGGAGAAGACCACTTGCTGGAGGAAGGACGAATAACGCCGAGCGTTAGAACTCACGGCGGGCGACTTCCAACCACGATCCAGCGAGCCTCCGTGGCCGCGCGGCGACAGGTGGGCCGGCGGTGGTGGCACGATGCGTCACCTTGTGTTTCACAGGCAGCGCATCATTTCGGGGCTTCGTGAGTTGCGGATACTCAGGAAGTATACCTTATTCGTACGTTGAACCGGCCGAAACGCACGGATGCCAGATGAGGTGAGGTTGGACTGCAGGCCAAGTACAGCGAGGGATGTGACCTTATCCTTTAGGCGCCAATCGCGAACGCTCACATCCAGGTCTAAATGGCTGAGGAAGTTCGCTCCCAGTATGGCAAAGCTGACGTCGGCGATCACAGAACACCCATTGACGGGAGCCCATACGACGCGATGGCAGTGTTGTTCACTGCGTGTATCGTGGGTGTGGACTTGCCGCGTTCGCGATATGCGGCAGTGGCGGGAACGTTAGACAGCTCGGCTCCGGTGTCGACGAGGAGGCGGGTGCCGGTGATTCGGTCGACTACGAAGAATAGGCGGCTTGCACGAGGGCCGATGTCACATGCCACCGTTAGCGGCTGGCCGGTGCAATTCCCATCCACGAACAGGGCTGGGTGCCGCGACTTGCTTGTTTCCGAAAGCGATGTTGGTGCCAGCTGAACTGGCGCGCGGCGCGTCCCTGCGAGACTGTGAAGGCGAATGGTTGCGCCGAAGTTGGGCGCCAATGTTGCCACCCATCGTCAGCTTATCCAGCGCACTGGTAAGGCGGTCGACTGTTGCCTGCAGGCGCGAGAGTCGGTCTCCTGGCTTTAGGACCCTCGCAGCGGGGACAGATAGCTGTGACGCGGAGGAGTAGTCGCATATGCGGTGAGCGAGTGCAGCTAGCCGATCAAGACTCGTCTCGTCGGAACCCACGAGCACCATGAGTGCGGACTGTGCGAGGCGCTGCAATAACAGCTCGCGCAAAATTGGTAGCTGGTTCTTGTTTTTGGAGTGGCCGTCCAGCAGCTGCCGAAACCGGTGCAGGAGTTGTGACGGTCGTTGGTCGCCCAGTGCCGGAACCGCATCGTTGCCACGACAATTCCCCGGAGCCCTTGAAGCCTACGCTGTAGCCGTTGCCGGAGGCGCTGCAGGACCGTGCGTTTTAAATCGTCGTAAGCTGTGGCCGAAGGCGTGGCCGCTAGTAAGTCGTCTATAGCATCGGCGATGTCAGAGGGTAGCGCGGCGACGACGTGCAGGTACTTTGCTGTCTGTGAGGTGATGCGCCGGAGTTGAAGACAGGCCTCTACTTGTACAAACCGAAGTCGAGGATTCTTGTGCCATAAGCTGGGAAGCTGAAGCTCTGCGGCGATGACAGGAGACGTAATCGTTGCGTCTTCTATGTCAGCAGTAGGAGGAGCTGCGTCGTCTATGGCAGTGTTCGAAAAAAAACCTAAATGTCCTGGGGCACCACTTATTGGGAGCTCGGTTTAGCCGAGGCAAGTAAACACGTTGTGACAGGTTGATAACGAAAGTAGACTGGCTTTATTCCACAGTAAAACAGGTTAGACGAGTGGCAGTGCTGGTTTCTCTGTCGGGCAGTGACCTCACATCTCAAGAAAGAGCAGGGGGCAATCACCCCCACGTGGAGGCCAAGCGAGGTAACTGAATTTCACAGAAACGGGGAACAAATCAGTGGCAGACGGTCGCTACAAAATGAAACGCAGGGCGGTTAGAGAACGAAGCGATTTGGTGGATTTATGCGTCTGCCACTGGGTGTGCGGTAGCTGTCAGTCGTATGAGGCAGTACAGTCTCTGTCGTTTTGGAATTCGCTGCCGTGGTATGAGGCACTTCTCTGCGGGTCCCAGGCGAAGGGCTGCAGGTAGCTCAGGCGAAGGGCTACAGGTAGCCGTCTCGCGTTGGTCGGTTTCCATATATGCCGGTTTTACTCTATGCAAGGATAACGTTCCGTGGCGGCCACGCATTTCGATCGTAAGCGCCTTCCGACCATTGCGGAAACCTTAATGTGCTCTTCGTATGGTGCTTGCAGTAGTCGTCGTACTGCATTGTTTCGCAGAAATGCGTGACAACAGGACTCAAGTTCGCCACTCACATGTGTTTCCCATTGTGTGAGCTGTAGCGGAGGTGTAGGTCGGAGCTCATTCATGATGTCACGGTGGTGAGACGCGTAGCCGTCGGCAGGAATGTAGGCTTGGTGTTGGCCCAAGGCGCTTCCCGAATTTTTGCAAGGCGGCACAGAGTTCCGTGCAGCACCGCCAAAGTTGCGGTGGTACTAGCACTTCCGTCGCTGTGGCGGTGTGCCACGCTGCCATGTGAGCGGATTGCAGCGTGACTGAAGCGCTGTGATGATGTCGGCGAGGCAAGAAATTTATTCTCTCATCTCGAGCAGGACGCGAGTGGGCGAAGCTTCGGCGTGTAACGACGCGACTGTGGGTGTCGCGACAGCCATGAGTTTATCAGCAGGCTCGGCCATCTTGGGCAGGTTCGTTTCCCCGGACGCGGTGATGCCCATTAGCACATTGGCCGGAAGTCTTTGTAAAAAAAGTTCCCGCACTAGGCGA
Source organism: Dermacentor andersoni (assembly GCF_023375885.2). NCBI lineage: Eukaryota > Metazoa > Arthropoda > Arachnida > Ixodida > Ixodidae > Dermacentor > Dermacentor andersoni. The sequence goes on from NC_092820.1 coordinate 59,727,039, forward strand.
CTGTCTACAGTTGCTGTGCAACCGGTCAGTTGCTGCATGTGGCGCCAAAGTTCGCTAGGTCGGCGGTCGCCCAGTTTGGGCTCGCGTAACAGCTGCTGGAGACGCTCCGGCTCTGATGGGGTGAAGCGTCGGAGCGTCTCCTTGAGCGTCTGGTAGGCGTTTTCTGCGGGTGGTGCCAGCAGCAGGTCCCGCACCTCGCTGGCTGTCACGGCCGAAATGGTGCCAACCACGCGATGGTGTTGATGGCGGTGATGCGGACTCGCACCAAGCTCAGTTCCGGCTCGCCGGTCCAAAAGTGAGGCATAGTTTGATGTCCAACGCGGATACCATGGGGCTGGCGACATTGTCGTTTTGCTCCACGTCCGGGTCAACAATCGTAGGTACGTGCGTGGAACGAAGAGACACGCGTTCGTCGCTGGTATCTCAATGATAACTTTCTTTCTGCTGGCGCCTTCTCGCGACGCTGGTTTTCCTTTTCCTCGATCGTCACGCTTGCAGCGCCACGGCTGGCTCACGCTGCATTTCGAGTTTGCCGCACACTAAACGTCTCTTGTTTGTCTAGACCGCTGACCACCAGTCAACGCTCACTCCACTTTTGAGCCCCATCCCTACGGGTTCAACGTGGACGCTCACTGCGGTTGCAGATAATAGTAATAGTAATATTTGGGGTTTTACGTGCCAAAACCACTTTCTGATTATGAGGCACGCCGTAGTGGAGGACTCCGGAAATTTTGACCACCTGGGGTTCTTTAACGTGCACCTAAGTCTAAGCACACGGGTGTTTTCGCATTTCGCCCCCATCGAAATGCGGCCGCCGTGGCCGGGATTCGATCCCGCGACCTCGTGCTCAGCAGCCCAACACCATAGCCACTGAGCAACCACGGCGGGTGCGGTTGCAGATGGGCGAATATCTTGGCATTCCGTGTCAGTGCTTAGTCCTCTCGGGGCTCTTGCTGCAGCAGACACCTGCCTCAGCCTGTTGAAAATATTTGCTCCTTCCTGTTTTTGTCCTCAGGCAGCCAGCTCTGCCCTCGAATAGTAATTACTTTTTCTGCTGTAGTGATAATATTCCCTCCAAGTTTCACGCTTGCCGCCATTGTAAATGCTCATAAATTTCTTCATGTTTCCATCCTTCGCGTCCAATTTAATGCGTCTGTGTTTATTTTCAGGCTTTTTTTTTTTTTGGCGACTCCTGGCTGCCTACTTACGTTTTCAATTACACTGTACTTGGCTGTCAACTTTCTTGACCTCTTCCTCCAATCCGTGTCTCTGCCATTGAGGTGCAGATGTTTCTGCACTTAAGGCACCATTTCTACTCATCCATGTGCCTTAGCCTTTCTACAAAAATAATTTTGCTTTGATCTTCTCTTAACTCAGAGTGCACCCAACCCATGACACCCTGCACTGCATCAATTGTAAAGTCACCACGGACCCCCAAGGCCAGCCGTCCCATGGAACTTTCGTTAAATTCCCACCCCGAAAGGATCTCCACTTTTAAGCACGGAATCTTATTTGCAAACATCATCCCTGGCACAATCACTTTACGAATTTCTTGCACCCCTACATATCTGTGCCACCCCAAACTGCTCTATGTTTTATGATACATTTATTCCACTTCCCCTTCACCCTGAGACTCGTTGTATCTTTGAGTAGGCCTTTCCTTCGTTTAAGCAGACATACATGTATTCGTATTGCACGACTGCCGCTACGACTTGCTCTTCGGCTATACCAATGCACTACTCGTCCGCTCATTGAAGCCCACAATTCCCACTTTCTCTGGAGTGCTACAATCAAGGCAGAGGTATGTCGCTTCCTTGTAATACATATTCTCAAGCCTCTGCGAATCCCCTGCGTTGTCCGATATAGGAGTATATTGTCCACACACGTTTTGCTCTCTATATTGCACGCACCAGCAGCTTGTAACGGGTCTAAGATAAAGCGAACGCTAGTGTACTTTTTTCGAGTCCTTTTTTTTTCTATTCTTTTAAGGAAAAATGTGAGGAGCAATGGAGATAGAAGGCTTTCGTTAATTAATCCTCGGTGAACTTCCACTAGTTCAGTGTACGTACATGGCCTTCCTAGGCCAGATGTGCTCGCTTCTCCATATAATCTCCCTGAGCAAATCTGCTAAATCGACGTCTATACCACTATGCTTGAGAATATCCCTCAGCAATTTCATGTCTACGTTGTCGTACGCTCCCTTGATATCTGAACGCTATTCATCCCGGTCTACCCTCAGCCATTGACTTCTCTCTATGCATTGGGTTAGTATGGCGATATTATCCTGTAGGTGTCAGCTTGGCCTGAATTAATTCGGTAGTTCCCCTAATATTTCATTTTTTTTCACCTAATTGGACACCTAGATTTTTATGGGTTGCATTGCCGTTCTATATATTGCCGACGTTATAGCAAGTGATCTGCACGAACTCGTCTTATGCGTATAGTTGTCTTCTTTGGGTTTAAAAATTATATTCATGCTCCTGCCACGGCACACAAGCGGCATTTTTCTTGTTAGAGTGACTTGCTCTTGGGATTCACTTGTTTTGAAGACAAGCTCCTCTTTTCCGAGCTTGCACGCGTTTGGAGTACGTGTAATCCGGATATCTCTCCTGGTAAAAAAAACTGCCCTTTCGAGCCTCCAGAACGTCGTAGCGAGTCGCAAAGAGATATCAAAATAAAAATTTCAACGAGCCAAGACGCGTGAATTATACGCAGATTAGGTAAAATTAATGGCCCAGGCATAATCAGCGCCAATACAGTAAAAAATTTGCCATATTGCACCATAGATTTCGCTATCTACGGGATGGGCACACCTTGCCTCTTGACAAAAAAAATAAATAAGAAAGGCGGCTGGGTCAACACAAATCGATACGAAAGACGACAACATCGACGTGCACGGGCGTAAGAAAAAAATGCCAGTGACAACACTTGACAACGATAAACGAAAGGTCCTTAAAGAGTGCAAGGTCTGACAATGGAACGAAAAAGTAATGCACAAATATCATGCAAATGCGCAGCATTGAATCATCTAAAGTGCCCCGATTTAGTACATGTATATACATATACGATCTATGTCAATCTTAACGCGCCGTGGTTGCTCAGTGGTTATGGTGTTGGCCTGCTGAGCACGAGGACGCGGGATCGAATCCCGACCACGGCGGCCGCGTTTCGATGGGAGCGAAATGCGGAAACACCCGTGTACTTAGATTTACGTGCACGTTAAATAGAACCCCACGTGGTCGAAATTTCCGGATTCCTCCACTACGGCGTGCTTCATAATCAGAAAGTGGTTTTGGCACGTAAAACCCCATAATTAATTTTTGTATGTCAATCTTGTCTTCTTTTTCGTCGGCTTTGTTAGACACGCCTTTTGCTCCGATTTTGTCCCCGCTGAAGTCAAGTTTTGTACTGCTCTCTTGCTGGAATTGTCTAAGCTGGGACCCTTTATTTTTTTTTTTGCCTTATTTATTATTAACATCCCCCCCTTTCCTTTCCTTTCCTTTCCTTTCCGGAACACAACGCGTCGTCCCTTCGAAAATGCCACTGTTCATCGCGTATTTGTTACTCCTATGCACTCACATGGTTCCAGACTTGTTTCTGCGTTGTCTGGTCTCTTGCGTATCTCATGCAACCAAAGTTCACTCGTATTCTTGTACTACAATGATCGCCGCTCTTTGGTTCTCCCAGCACTAGTTTCAGCTCATTAGTACATCTTCGTGCAATCCCAACTTTATGGCTCTTTTGTGACCAATAGGTCTCTGTTTACGCTCTTGTATAGCTTAGAGTGTTTCCTTGTTCAATCACTTTCGTGGTTTCCAAATTCAAATCCAACGGTTTTTGAGCTCTGTCCGTCTTATGTCCTGCTACACAGTATATCTACCACCTCCTCGTAATCACGTACCATTGTGGAAAGGTTATTTACTTTCCGTTCTGGGTTTTTTTTTTTTGCAATCTCCGATTTATTTATCAGTCATATTGTTGTTTCCCGTCTTGCATCGTTTGGTAACCCCACCTGGTGGCTCAGACCTGCTGGTGTAGAGTGTTGGCATAGACGTAATCACCAACATGTTGGTTGTTTTTTTTTTCCTTTTGACAAGGACAACCATGTAACCCAAAACGTCCGCAACGCCTTGTCTACGGAAAACGGCTCACAAGGTGTCGCTACCAGCGGTTTTAATGTCGGGGCACTTGGAGTTTCTGCCAAAAATTCGCAGACGGATATAAGGCATGACAATGGTAACATTTTCGAAGAAGACGATGCGTTGCGGTACATGACATACGTCATTAGGATAGCTTCGGCAAAAAAGACAGCGTAGCCTGGACTCAGACAGATCCTGTAACAGAGAAGCCTGAGAGATCAAAAGGTAATGCAGGAAACCTTTACTGAAAAAGAAAAGCAGAGGGAAATCTTCGTGATAGCAGGGCCGCAGGACCCGATTAATTTCCAGTAGAGCTAATGAAACAGCCGGGTGTCCGAATAGCAAGATGGTTCTGGCTACTGCTATAGAGCAAGTGATTGAACCAAATCAAATTCCATTTGGGTACATCAAGACGGTAAGTTGGGCCACTTGGTTAGGGTTCATCGTAAGGCTCGGAACAGCGCAACACAAGACACGGACAAAAGAAAGGTAAAAACAACGCGGCGCTGCAGATACTTTATTATTATTATATATATATATATATATATATATATATATTAGCCATATTATGTGAAGCCAACAAACACTGTCACCAAGGACAACATAAGGAAATTACTTGTGCTTAATAAGTGGAATGAAGAAACGATAAATTAATGGAAATTAAAGTGGATGGGGAAACAGCGCCGCGGGTGCTCAATTGGTAGAGCATCGCACGCGAAATGCGAAGGTTGTGGGTTCGGTTCCCACCTGCGGCAAGTTGCTTTTTCATCCACTTTAATTTCCATTAGTTAACCATTTCTTCATTCCACTTATTAAGCACAAGTAATTTCCTTATGTTGTCCTTGGTGTCAGTGTTTGTTGGCTTCTCATGATATGGTTAATAAAAATCGGGCCCCTCAGTTAACCCCCTTTCTTCTTATTTATATATATATATATATATATATATATATATTGTAAGGAAGATGAGGAACGTGCGCGCAGTCAGCAGCATCGGCAGCATCAAGCGCGCAGCAGAGGCTCGAGTTCGGGGACTGTGCTCGGTGCATCGTAGAACCAGCGGTCGCTACGAACCCCAATAAACCTCCTTTATAAGTGGTGGAGCCGTGCGGGGTAACGTTCCACTCTACCATCCTGGAACTCTGTTCTCGGACGCTACCCTCTGCCATGCCGGACGCCGACCAGCAGACTCTTCCATCGCTACCCGTCCCTTGCGCTGGCACCGTTCGCCAGCGGGAGCCTCCCATCTTCAGCGGAACCGACGACAACGACGTTGAAGAGTGGCTATCGTCCTACGAACGGGTGAGCGTTCACAACAAATAGAATGACTCGGACAAGCTGGCTTACGTGTCATTCTACCTCGCCGGCGTGGCCAGTCTCTGGTTCAGAAATCATGAAAGGGATATCCGAACGTGGTCGGCGCTCAAGACGTCGATTACAGAAGTATTTGACCGACCCGCCGTCAGGAAACTCCGAGCCGAGCAGCGTTTGCGTACACGCGCACAGGACACGGGTGAGACATTCACCAGCTATATAGAAGACATTCTCGATTTGTGCAGGCGCGTGAACGCTGCCATGACGGAAGCGGAAAAAATCAAGCACGTCATGAAGGGAATCGACGATGACGCGTTCCAAATGCTTCTGGCCAAGGACCCGCGCACTGTTGGCGACGTCATCAGCTTGTGCCAGAGCTATGATGAATTGCGTAAGCAGCGAGCTCTGACAAGGCGACATCCCACACCAAATGCGGCATCACTCTGCAGCCTTACCACCGGCCCAGAACAAGCCTCCCTGATAACGCAAATCAAGGATTTCGTCCGCGAAGAAGTCGCACGACAGCTATCTCTGGTGTCCGTCACTCAGGAGTCTGCCAGCACTTTGCCGTCTCATATCCCTAACGTGATCCATGAAGAGGTCGCGGAAGCGTTGCCGGCTGTTCACCAGCAGGATGTCGTGGCTGCACCAGTCACTTATGCTACGGTTGCTGCAATGGCCCCTCGCACTGTGCCTGTACGTCGCTTCCAGCCGCCTGTGCACCGACCTCTACCTCCCGTCCCCTGGACCACCACTGCCGTCGCTAACCCGTGGCGTACGCCTGATAATCGCCCTATATGCTTCGCATGTAGGTGTCCCGGTCATGTCGCAAGGTTCTGCCGCCGCCGCTCGCAGGCGTTCGATGACGATCGCCGAGCACCCTATGTGACGCCTGATTCAAATGCGCCTTACGGACCTTTCGACCCATCACCAGCTCGCTCCCAGACTGATCGCCGTCCTCGCTTCGAACGCCTCCGGTCACCCTCCCCACGTCGTCGATCGCTTTCCCCTATGCGTCGACGACCCGTCTCTAACGAAGAGGGAAACTAGACGACGCAGTTCCTGAGGCAAGAACTGCGCAAGTGTCGACATGCCGAAGTCCTCCTCCTTTACCTGCCAATGTCATTGATGTGCTTATCGAAGATGTCACTACAGTCGCCTTAGTCGATACCGGTGCCGCTATTTCAGTTATGGATGCCAGGTTTTGCCGTTCGCTTCGTAAAGTGACGTCGTCTCTGTCTGGATTGTCGCTCCGAACGGCGAGTGCTCAACCCATTCACCCTACCGCTGCTTGTACTGCCCGTGTGATCATACAGGACGTTTTGTACACTATTGAATTCATAGTTCTTTCATCGTGCTCCCACGCCGTTATTCTAGGATAGGATTTTCTGTCACGCCACAATGTCATCATCGATTGCGCTCGGGCTGAGATTGAACTTTTCCACCTTGGTGACCTGGCCTCGGTCGATGTTCATCCTGCCGCTAAAATTGTCGTGAAAGAAGACACCTGTATCCCCCCGTGCTCGTCAGCATTCGTACCAGTCTTCTGTAGCACCATATCCGATGGGACGGTCTTCTTCATGCCCTCTCATCACTTTGTTACCCGAAAAGCGCTTCCATCGCCCTTTGCAGCTCTTGACCTTGCCGCCGGTGTAAGCACGATGCCCATTTACAATCATCTTTCATCGCCGCTATCACTGCTCCGCCGCGAATGCCTTGGTTACGTCGAGTCGGTCGACTCAACACGAATTGTCTCCGTCCTCAACGAAGTGTCTTCTACTGCCGCCCATGAACTGAGTGCCCTCTCCTTACCAGACTCAACGTCGACTGGTGTGTTCAGCCCATTCATCGCCGAAGATCTGACGCCTTCGCAGCGATCTCAACTTGTCGCAATCCTTCAGCACTTCCGCCTTTCTTTCGACGCATCGACAGTCAAGCTTTACATCGACACTGGCACTCACTCACCCCTGGCACAAAGACCATATCGCGTGTCCGCTACGGAACGTCGCGTCATTGCAGACCAGGTCGATGACATGCTCCGTCGAGGCGTCATTCAACCTTCCCAAAGCCCATAGGCCTCTCCCGTGAACCTCGTCACAAAGAAAGACGGTTCCATCCGCTTCTGTGTTGACTTTCGGCGGTTGAACAAGATCACGCTGAAGGACGTCTACCCATTACCACGCATCGATGATGCTCTGGACAGTTTGCAGAGAGCAGAGTTCTTTTCTTCGCTGGATTTGCGGTCAGGCTACTGGCAGGTTCCGATGGCAGAGGCCGATCACCCGAAAACTGCCTTTGTTACACCAGACGGCTTGTATGAATTCACCGTCATGCCTTTCGGACTTTGCAACGCACCTGCTACGTTCGAAAGAATGATGGATAATGTTCTGCGTGGCCTCAAATGGAAAATATGTCTTTGCTATCTTGACGACATTGTGGTGTTCGCCCCTGATTTCCCAACACACCTGCTCCGCCTCCAGCACGTACTCACTTGCTTGACCAACGCCGGGTTGCAACTTAACTTGAAGTGTAGATTTGCTGTTCGTCAGCTAACAATTTTAGGCCATGTCGTCTCAAAGGAGGGCATTCGCCCGGATCCCGAGAAGCTACGTGCTGTTACTGCGTTCTCAAAACCTACTACTATGAAAGAGCTACGCAGTATTATCGGCCTCTGCTCTTACTTCCGGCGATTCGTTCGTAATTTTGCGTCAATTATATCGCCTCTCAAGCAGCTCCTTGGTGGCGCTAGAGATCTCTCATCATGGTCTCCAGAGTGTGACGATGCCTTCACAACCTTGCGCCGTCTTCTCACGACACCACCCATTCTTCGCCATTTTGACCCACAAGCGCCAACCGAAATCCATACCGATGCAAGCGGTGTAGGCCTTGGCGCTGTGTTGGCCCAGCGTCAACCTGGCCACCCAGAATACGTCGTCGCATACGCGAGTCGCATGTTCACCAAGGCGGAGACCAATTACAGCGTTAGAGAAAAGGAGTGTTTGGCCATTGTGTGGGCGCTTGGCAAGCTTCGCCCATATTTATACGGCCGATCTTTTGACGTAGTGACCGACCACCACGCACTATGTTGGCTGTCGACGCTCAAAGATCCATCGGGCCGCGTTGCCCGCTGGGCATTGCGAATCCAAGAATACGACATCCGCGTGGTGTACCGTTCCGGGCGAAAGCACTCCGACGCTGACGCGCTATCCCGATCACCGCTTCCCCCGAAGGCCAGTCACGACTCCCCCTGCGAGTGCACATTATCCTCTCTGGACGTTGACACTATCGCTGCTGCACAGCGTAATGACCCCTGGACTGCATCTCGGCTCGACCTTCTCTCGGATACGTCGAAAGTTCCAGCGTCACGTACGCTTCGGCGCCAAGTGCCTCATTTTGCGATTCGCGACCAGCTACTGTATCGACGCAACTATGCCCAAGAGGGACGCACCTGGTTACTCGTCATTCCGAGAATCTTGCGAGCAGAGCTCTGCTCCTCGTTCCACGTCGACCCTCAGTGTGGCCATGCGGGAGTCTTCAAGACCTACGAAAGACTTCGACACCGCTATTACTGGCGGGGAATGTATAATTGAATGTAAGTTCGTCCGCTCTTGTCATGAGTGCCAACGCCGGAAAGCGCCACCGCACAATGCCACCGGTGAACTCCAGCCTTTACAATGCCCATCCCGGCCCTTTGATCGCGTGGGCAAAGATCTCTACGGGCCGCTTCCGTTGGCTCCTGCCGGCAACAGGTGGATAATCGTTGCGGTAGACCACTTAACCCGTTATTCGGAGACTGCTGCTCTACGAAATGCTACAGCGCAGGAGGTCGCCAATTTCCTACTTCGTCGTTTTCTCCTTCGTCATGGAGGTCCGCGTGAACTTTTAAGCGATCGAGGCCGCGCCTTCTTATCTGAAGTCATCGAACAACTGCTTGCTGAATGCGCTATTGTTCGTCGTAAATGCACTGCTTATCACCCAAAGGCTAACGGTACCACGGAACGCTTTAATCGAACTCTTGGTGACATGCTCGCCATGTATGTCTCACCTGATCCCTCTAATTGGGACCTAGTTCTTCCGTTTGTCACGTACGCCTACAACACCGCGACTCAGGCCACTACCGGATTCGCACCCTTTTACCTTCTTTACGGCCGTCATCCTTCGCACACCATCGACACCATTCTGCCCTACCGGCCAGACCCATCTGAATGCCTGCCGATCTCGGAAGCCGCCAGACAAGCAGAGGAATGTCGCCAGCTTGCCCGCCGATTCACCTCGAACAACCAGAACCGCCAAAAAGCCGTTCACGATGCCCAGAACTCGACTCCCACTTTTCTTCCGGGCACTCTCGTCTGGTTGTTAGTGCCACACCGCACGCCTGGGCTCGCTTCAAAACTCCTTCCGAAGTAAGACGGTCCATACCGCGTTCTCGAGAGAACATCGCCCGTTAATTATCTGGTTGAGCCGCTAACGCCGCCGTCCGACATGCGACGTCGTAACCGCGAAGTCGTTCACGTTCAGCGTCTCAAGCCGTATCACAAATCTACCGTCCTTCCAGAAAACTAAGTCGCCAGGATGGCTCCTTTATTTCCGCGGGGCCATTGTAAGGAAGATGAGGAACGTGCGCGCAGTCAGCAGCATCGGCAGCATCAAGCGCGCAGCAGAGGCTCGAGCTCGGGGACAGTGCTCGGTGCATCGTAGAACCAGCGGTCGCCACGAACCCCAAAAACCTCCTTTATAATATATATATATATATATATATATATATATATATATATATATATATGCCAGTTTATAAAAGCATGACATGCGCGAGGCGAGGCGCAGAGATACATCAAGGCGGCTGTGACGTGCTTAACAGAAAACAACACAGCACAGCGGCGCGTTGTCGTTGTTTAGCTTCGTTTTGTCCGTGTCTTGCGTTGCGCTGTTACGAACCTTTCGATGAATTCATCTGGGTGGCGTGAAAACAGGGTGAACCTGCGGGGGTATTCTGTAAGAGTCCAGCTAGTGGACTGTCCATTTCGGCCGTTGCTGGTTGACTATGGCCGCTCGTCTTCTCCTCGATCGTCCAGCTGCATCTAATCAGCAGCGGCCGAGATGGACAGCCCACTAGGCGGACTCTTACAGAATACGCCCCCTCCCCCCTCTCCCATCTACAAATGCAGACGTGATAAGGATATAAGGGGAGCTCGTACATGCCGGTTATGGAAACGTCGCTGATGTATAGAATATGAATGCAAGCCATAGATTAGGTCTGTAGAAGTAGGTGGAGAAAAACGCTATACAGGAATAACTACAGAATGGGTTCACACAACGCAAGTGCTTAGAGAATTGTTTCTTTAAACTAACGTAGTGCATAGCGATTTGAACAGTTAAGAATAAACCTCCGTGGGTAGCATTTCTAGATAATAAGGGAGCGTGACGACCTCTTTTTCACGGGCACCGCCATATAGCGCAGACAGTTGCGCCATCTAAGGGTAGTCGGCATGATGTAGCTTCGGCGAGCGCTCCGTGTTGTATGCCTGCTATACGTCCAGCGGCATTTTCCGGTAGTTTTCCGGTAACGTGCCGTCTTCTACGTAAGAAAAGTTCTGTCACATATACAGAAGTAAAGTGATTAAGGTTGCCATGGCCGGAGTTTCTGCTGGCGTTGAGGTGGAAGGAGTCTTCAGCGCTATGTGTGCACGTGTGTTTTAACCTACAGCCAGCCTCAGAGATCGGTGCTGTATTTCGCAAAATTCGTTACATGAATGTGACCTCACTGCGGAATTTTCATTGTAGTTATAAGCTGTGCTTCAGCAGCAATAAGTAGGTAGGAAACATACGATCATCCTAACAGCGGGTACCGTTCCGCTGCGGAATAACGTGTACTCTTTACATTGGCAAGCGTTCTGATTGTTATCTGAAGGCAGATTGCACGACTGCATCGTTTGTTAGACGATGTTCCCGCCCACGAATGTAATAGTTTTGGCTAGGTAATAACAGCATACGGCATAGTATGAATCACACTTGTCGAGTGCTCAAGCCACCGGCTCCGGACTTCGCAAGCGGTGATAGATACTGGGTTATAGATGTGTTTGTTGTAGATACCGTATCATCCAATTGGTAATCATGATAGGTGTCCTTGCGGCATTGCGGCGTTAGCGAGTGTTTTCTCTCTCTCTCTCTCCGTGTGTGTGTGTGTGTGTGTGCGTGTGCGTGTGCGTGTGCGTGTGTGTGTGTGTGTGTGTGTGTGTGTGTGTGTGTGTGTGTGTGTGTGTGTGTGTTAAATAGCCATTAAATTCCTTTCACGCAATCCCTTTTGGATATTACTGCTTTGCCTGGCCAAAACAGAGCATGGTGATCTGAGGTCTACTAGGCTTGAAGTGCACAATAACGGTACCGGTGGCTGACCCAAATATTTTATCACGATTGGCGCTTACAATGTTTCGGGGTTGGATTAGTCTGGCCATGCACGAGCACTCTTATGTTTAAATTCTTGCGCCAAGCGATCAGATAGCGAGGAGTTTCTTAATTCATGCAGGAAACTCAGAGCGGCCACTGGTTTTCATTGAAAAATAACCGATAGAGCCAAGATAGTTCACAACACGCACACACACCGCGGATGATGACACATGTCGCATGTTTCTGCAGCCAAGAGAAATTTCCGAATACTGTAGTTACCGCTACACCGAAAAGCGACATAGCAGTTCCCCGATGACCACTTATGAACGCACACCACTTAAAGTTTGCAGAGAACGAGCTAAAAACACCTCCAAATTGTTTCGCAACACGCGACGGCAACACGATCAAGCTGCGCTACACCCGTTCGCACAAGCGAGAGGAGGAGAAAAGGCTTGCTCCACGCCCTTTCCTCCCGATGAAAAGGTCTGTACAACAGCGCAGACAGGAATTTGTTATGGGATATTCGCAAGCACGAAGGTACAGATGAAGATATTCTAGTGGCTGCCAAGGGACAGCCGCGATCAATTTGTACGGAAAGGCCAGTAATGGAATGAAGTGGCCATATAGCGTAAAATTATTCCTATCTGTTTTTATTCCAATTTCCTGAGGCCAAATTTATGTGACCACCGATGCGAGCATTGGGCGGTGACCTGCAGCGTTGTACAAAACCTCTTAATCAAATTCTATGCCGATTTATAGGCGGTAACTTTTGTTTGCTTTCAACACGAATAAAATTGCAGCGGTGTTTCTAATCTGATTGGCTGCCAGGAGGCGAGGAGCACGATCAAGTGGAGAGGGTTTCGGTGGGGCCTTTCCAGTGCACTGAAATTGGAGAACCGGACCAGGAAGATGGTGCCGGCGTCTGCGATTAGTCTGCTTCTCCTTAGCTTGCGGTGGCTGGTCGAAAATCTCGGGACTTGCAGCGGAAGGTTAAGGATGCCGATCAAACGGATCCTCAGCAGAGAAGAGTTGACAGATCGATGTCGTATATGTGCCGAAAGGACTCGATAACGTTATGCGGCCACGCAAAAAGTCTTGTTGTACGCGAATAAACCCATGCTATCCAGCAGATGCGAATGGCCAGTGCCTGAGCGACTGGTGAGCAGCCATCTTATGTTCCTTTCGGAACGGGGCAGTCTCCGGCTATTCGGGAAAGAAATCAATTTTGTTCGCCATCTTTAACCCGTACACGTCACTTTGACGCAGTGAGTTTTCGCGGTTTTGTGACGTCGCATGGCAGAAAGGCGTAGTCGGCGCGGCCTGGAAACTTTTGACCAATGGCAGAGGGCTAATGGCGAACAAGCGCCGAATCAGAAATAATTATTTTTCTTTTATATGGTCTATTCATACATAATCAGCCTGTACATGTCATATGAGATGGGGAGCTATCGCGGTTTTCGTGACGTCGCGTGACAGACAGGCGAAGTGAAGGCGGCCAGAACATTCTGACCAATCGTGGATGGCTGATTGCAGAATTGGAATCAAAAAGTGTGGATTAGCTTTACGCTATGGCGCCCGAGGTCCCTGTACTGATGAATACGGAAAGCATAGGTCGATTAGCATACAATGACAATGCAAGATAATTACAGAGACTTGCTAATATATGTGGCAATGCAGCAACGAATGCAGGCCTGAGCACACCACATTATGATCTTTAATGAAGGGACGAGTAATGACGCAGTATAAATTAGAGAGGAAGCCATATGCGTAGTGAAGGAATATGAATACCTCTGTGTGCACATAAAAGACAGAAAGTAAGACCTTGCTACTCAAGCATTCACCAATCTAAGAATGAAGGGAAAGCGGAATTCGGCAATGATAAAACGTAGAGCACATTGGGACTATAATAAATATGAGGTGGTGGGATGACTCTGGAAAGGAGTAATGCTAGCAGCCATAACGCTCGCAAATGCCATTTCGTGCTTAAAATCGAACATCGTGTCGAGGTCCGAAGTGAACCAAATGTCGGTAGGCCACTTGGCTTTGGGAGCCAACGGTAAAACCACAAATTACGCAGTGCAGGGTGACATGGGTTGCGCCGCTTTTTAAGTCGGAGAAGCACAGAGCGAAATTAGTTTCGGAGAAATCCTCAACACGGATTAAAATAAATAGGTCGCTAAAGTGCACATATATCTGGACCTCAACATAATGGACACGGTATGTAGGAAGAGGTCAGGAAAATTGGCAACCAAATAGAGCCAAATAAAGGTTAAATGAAAGTGTAGACAACCAGGATTCATAAAGTAGCATTTGAGTGAGAAAAACAGAGGTGGTAAATTGTACGCAAAGAACGGAAACAAACTTAATTAAGCGTGGCTCTGCTATCACAAACACCAGAGACCAGTGGAGCTGGGGGAAGGCCAGTAAAGTAGTGCCAAACCGCACACAAGACACACGGGCGCCGGCAACTCGTCCCTATGGCGTCCGCCAAAGGCGTCTACAACGGTGTCCGCGATTCGCGTGTAGAACGCCATAGTAGATGCCGCGGTTGTCTCCACTCTGTACAGAGCGGCGGGCGAGGAGGACAACGAGGCACCCTAGCAGCCGCCGAAGGAGAACGCCCCTCCTCCCTCGCCTGATCCTCCTGCCTCGCGAGCCACAGGAGAGGGCACGCATGTGGGCAACACCCTCTACAAAAGCTTAGCCGCAAGCTATAGCTCGGGTGCTCCGTCCAAATACATGTCAAAGGAGAATTATTTTTTCTCGGCAACCACTGCACCAAATTTCGCTAGGTTTCTTGCATTTAAAAGAAAAACTTAAAATCTAGTGACTGTTGGTTTCGAATTTCTTATTTAGGTTGTCAATTTTTATTAAAAATTGTCAAAACATCTTAAGAAAACGAAACTATCAAATTTACAACTCTAATGCGGCAGTTAAAAATGATAGCGCAATGTTGTAAAATTGCATCTAATAGCACATCTAAAGCTGACAAAATTGATGTTACACATGAATCTAAAGAAAAATTTGTAATATGGACATACCTTGCAGAACCCTCTTGAAGAACGTCACACATTCACGTAAGATATAAAATGACATATCAAATTTCTTGGCTTTGAATGATCTAATGGATGCCGTTTACAGAATCGCGATATGTGTTCTCGATGCAAAGTTATTAATCTATAAACTTTGAGAGTCTAGTTTTTCGAACTTGCGAATTCTTTAAATTTTTTTTAATCATATTCATGCCATAAATCGAATTTCCCCTTCCAACAGTCACTAGAATTAAACTTTCTCTCTCAAATACAACTAATTTCATTAATATCAATCCAGGGGTTATCTCAAAAAAGCGTGTTTGCGTTTTACATGTAGTTCAATAGGCCGCGTCGGAGTTGGGCCCGAGCTAAAGCTTCCTTAATCTTCCTTACTGAAGAAGCTTTAAGAGGAATCGCTGGACCAATCTTAATGAAATTTGTTGCATTTGAGAGAGAAAGTAAAGTTCTAGTGACTGTTAGAAGCGGAATTTCCATTTATGGCCTCAATTTTATTCACAGAATTTCCAATAATACGAAAGTTAGAAAAAGATAGAAGCACGACGTTTAAAAATTAATGCCTCTCCGTCAAAATAGATGTCACTGTTCTGTAAACGGCATCCATTAGATCATCAAAGCGTACAAATTCGATATGTCAATTTATATCTTACGTGAATTGGTTACGTTGCGTACAAGGGTTCGGCAAAAGCTGTATTTACACATTACTAAATTTGTGATTCATGTGTAACATATCTATTTTGCCCACTTTAGATGTACTATTAGGTGCAATTCACATAATTTTAACGTCATTTTTCTTTGCTGAGTTATGGAGTTGTAAACTTCAAAGTTTCATTTACTGAAAGTTTGCGATTTTCGTGAATTTTTAGTAAAAAATTTACGACTTAAAAAATTCGAAACGAGCAGTCACTAGATTTTAACGTTTTCTTTTAAATTCTACGAACCTCGTTAAGTTTGGTGCAGTGGTTACCGATAAAAACGATTTCTCCTTTTACATGTATTTACATAGTATATACATGTATTTACATAGCACCCGAGCTAAAGCTTCCTCTTAAAGAGCCCCTTACCAAGTCTGGCCATTTTGAGCTGACATGCGCAGAGCATACATTGCGCGATAACGATCGTGTCTGCAAAATATTAAATCGCTACGCGCGCAGAATGATCTGAAATTTCAAACCGAACGCCGTTTTTCCTTCTCGCGGCTACAGTGCTCCAAGCCGGTGTATGACGCACTCGTGTACCTGCTCCAACGTAGTCGTGTCCGCAGGGTGACGTCGCTCGTGGTGACACGTGACTTCGATAAGTATTCAAGACAACATCTGATATATGTGGGATCTGTTGCTTGAACTGACGAATTAAAGTTTAGAGAAATAACCGCACGTTCCCACAGTCGTGTGGTCACGTGCGCAGGTAATGAAACTATGCCATTTTCTACCGTGTTCCAGTGCGTGATCATTCTCTGCGATCCACTTGTTCTGCCTCAGTATTCGTGTAGCACTGAATTATGCCACTACTCATGTGTCCTTCTGCACAGCGCGCAAAATCCTGCACTGCGCGAAACGATAACAGCTGGCCCGCAACGTCGCCAGCGGAAGAAAAAAAACAAGCGAGGAGAAAAAAAGTCAGGGCGGGGCCCGTGACGTATGTGTCACACGATCCTCGAGGCCCGGCTTGGGAGAACGCAGGGAAGGAGTTTCGCTTGCGGAGGCTAGACGGGGCGAGTGGAGAGAGTTTCTCGCTATGCAGTGGAGCTCGCCTAGTGAAATCATAGGTTTGCGGCACTGAACTATTTCTATCTCGGCTATTATAGAGCCGATATGAACAATTTTTGTGGCAGAACGCTCCATAGAGGACACGTAATATCTTCCAACGTATAACCACAAAGGGCCTGGTGAGGAGCTCTTTAAGGCGAAAGCTTAAATTATTAACAAAATCGTTGAATTAAAGCTTCCGACGCTACAGGACGAGTGAGCCCAACTCTCCTTCCACTATCTAAACTTGCCGAGCCGTCGTCAGAGACGCTGGCTGTGGTTATGGGCACTGCGCGCGTTCGGCGTGAATGTGGAGAACCGCGGATGAATTCGGATGGCGTCAGCGGTAGCTCTGTTCCATCTTTCGGTGCATTGCCTCGTTGGCACTGATACAAAATAACAATGCTATACCGAAAAATAAGCTTACCCTGGAATTCTCGGTGACCGAGAACTTTTCCCGCAACACAGCCCGTATCCAAGCGTTCCTCAGTGTTTCCTCCCTCGGGAACTTAACACTCGCACCTTCGTGTCCCCGGTGTAGTTGCCACGGCATCGCGGTACATTGCATTTGCACGGCATTGCAGCATCCTTGCTTTCACATTTCTAAAGCTCGCAGACACGGAAACACTCACAGCAACACGCATAACACGAGAAACTGAATAGCGAAGAGATGCACGTCGACAAAAACGCGCCGGGGAATGCCGATTCCCCAGGAGAGTAGGGGGACGTACACTTCAGCCGGACACGCGCTACTGCGAAGTTGCGGTGAATGGCCGAACTCTTTTCTCGCCTTATGCGACCACCCCATCTGTTGACCTAGTGCTAGTGGAAAGGGCGACAACTAAAGGCTTCTCCCTTTCCAGTTGGAGTTGGCTATTGGTGTTGATCCGGGCCGCGTTCCTCGCTCGCGTGCGCGCCGCTCCTTCTCCCCCGCTAGGCTCCACCAACCCTCTCCGCCTCCCTTTATACTGTGCTTTCACTCTCTCTCAGCTCTCCCTCCCCCAGCTCGGCGAAGCTGCGCACGTCAAGAGAAACCCAGCGAGGTCGTAATATCTCCACCTTAAAAGACAACAGAGATTTACAAGAATCTTAAGGAAGAAATTAGAAGGGTAAATCTGTAATATAACAAAAAGAGAAGTGCCTTGCTATTTAAGGCTCGAGCTGGTTCCCTAAGGATAAACACACACCGGAGGAAGCCCTCGCAACAAGATGAGACGTGTGTACTGCAAAGAAAACCCGGAAATGACTCGCCACATCGTGGTAGAATGACAATATATTCACCCAGCGAGACCCGTAGGAATCGAGTGTCCAACTTCCAGAGGCGATGGGATACAAAGAGGGTGGAAGGATTAACTGGTCAGCAGTCGAGATTAGAAACGATTAGTGCAGTGTTGGAATAAAGGGCACCGTAGATATTCATATTGTTAGGAGGTGCTGGATGAGTGAACGATAATGAGAGGATTGACGAAGACGACGATCACCGATAGTCGTTCGCACGGGCTCCATCTTGTATGCCTGTCTTCTGCCCGCTGTATATATCTTGCAAATATATTGTCAAGCGTCTTTTCTCCCCGTAATATTTTGGTGGAGAGTGCGGGTTTTTAAGGTTTCAAGATGAATCTAAGCAGCGGACGCTCTTTGGCGGCAATATATAAACAATATAAACGAAGACATGGCAAGCGTAGGTAATGGTACAATATAGTGACAGCGGTTTTAAATAGAAAAGTTAAGATCGACATCAGAGGGGCAAAAGGCTAGATGGCGATAAATGTAGTGAATCAAGCAGGCTAGGGACAGTCCGCGCCCCGCGTAAAAGGGGATGCCAATAAGTACCATCGTCATCTGCCTTTCACGTCACCTCGGTAACCCGGTGTTTTGTAAAGAGCCCAAATAAATAAGCTAAAACATTACTCGATCGCGTTCAGCGTGTGTGGCGGAGTCGCACCTTTTCTTTGGACGTTACCGTCCTTGAAGCATCCATTGAAGGGTGCTGCCCTTGGGGCTCTTTCGGCAGTGGTCGTGGCTCCTGAAATGCGAGAAATAAACAACACCCGTTCGTTACAGTGCAATGGAAAATAACGTTGCGACGAACGTTTCACGGTGGGTGCCTTGCCACACTTGGACGGGTCATGCATGCTCGAAAAATGCAGACTTAAAAAGTAGCGGCGAAATAGTTAAGGGAGGTAAATAATTCTGTCAAATCCCATTTTTCATTCATTTGGTGACAGGGATTTTATTAATACAGAGATTTGAATAATAGGGAAGAAAATGCAGAAAAAGAACATTCTTGTTTAATGAAATTCCCCTACAAAGCACAGCGCCAGCAGAGTGGAAGCTACATACCGGCTCGAGCAGATCAAAATTGGGCTAGAGTATGAGTGCCTTGGCAGCTTATGTGCTACCCTAAGAGCTTCGCTAGATCAGACGTGGAAAAGAAAGTAAAAATTGTGAGGTTCTACCAGCCAAAAGCACGATCTGCTTATGAAACACACCACATATGGTGCGAGACTCCGGAGCGATTCCGACCACTTCTGGTTATTTATCGTGCAGCTAAATCGAAGTACACGAGCGTGTTTTCCTCCCACGAGCGTTTTTTCCCCAAAAAAAGTTTCTTGCACTAAAGAAGTGCACAAAATGACTGTCACAGCATCTGGACCCATTGCCGATATCGCTGGTTGGGGATTTATCACAAAGGCTGAACAATTACAGCGTCAATTATCAAGTGCACTGTTAATGTGAAAATTGGAGCATCAATAAGAGATGTACAAAATATCAGCAGTAATTCGCGAGTTTTCGAGCTCTCCGAAAGAGTGAGTCTCTTAAGCCACGGTGCAATATTTGGCCGACATTTATTCAAGCTAGCCATATTGTACCAAGTGTTTTCGCCACCAAGGGACATTGTTCGACGGCCGTAAACATTTCGCCCTATCGACACATTAAGGTTTTTGTTCCGCCCGGTGACTGTTACACCTTGGTGAGAGATCGGCATCCTGACGTCTGCAAGCCTGTGTGAGCTCTGACTGGAATCTGACGACTTGTTACTACATGTAAATAGCGTAAAATAAACACCTTTTTCTTTCGCTCCTACTCGCGGACGTACTCATTCAGATGGGACAAAGGATTCCTGGCCTAAACGCTACCCCGAGTCTCAACAATGCTAACCACAGAACAATGTGAAGCATACGCACTGTGCTTCTACGGAATATGTTGGGGAACACGCTCAGTTTTCCTTGTATTTAGCACTGATTTTTTTCGTCTAAACCATTCAAAAGTGAACTGTAGTTTGTTAACTGTAGTGCTATAACTAAGACAGTGTCGTCTGCAGACAGAGCAGTGTGCGTGTGGGTCAAGGAGATAGGGTAATGATTGACCAAGAGCAAAAACAAGGTTGCTCCAAGTACTGAACCTTGCGGAACATTCATTTAAAGGAGTTTCCTGTCTTTTGTTGTCGCATACATTGTCGAAAAAATTTTAAAGCAATCCTTCTAAATCCCGACCGTAGGAGCGTCTGCAGCGACGTATTGTGCTTCACTGCGTTGGAAGCCTTTTTTTTTATCTAGGACAATACCAATAATGATTTGATTATCGTTTAAAGCCGGGCTTACTTTGTCTGCCACAGAATTTAATAAGGTAGTCGTAAAGTATTCCCTTCTAAAGTCATGTTGATTCGGAGTTACAATACTGTATTTTTTAATGAAGTCCATGATTCTTTGGCTACTATAGTTACCTTCTGGAATCCGTGATTTGTACGATACTTACTAAGATGGTATTTTGTATGCTTCCAGTTGTACATTGAAGTAGTTGTAAGATAAGGGTTTTCAAATGCGCGTTTTTATTTTTCAATTATCAGTTGAAGGAAGGGAGGGGGGGGGGAGGCTTATGTAGACAGCTAGTTTCTTTTGAATAAATTAGCCTTACCATAAATAGTAATAAATGCCGCACAATGTCAATCCAAATAAAATTTCGAGGCAATAACAAGTATCAGGTATCATGTTACTGAATGTGCAACATGACACCTAGCGCTAAAGTGCCTACGCACTTGCAAGATTTCGTACCGTCGATGGCACCCTTCAAGGATATTGCAAAATATAAACAGTTCATGCGCGTCCGCATGGCTGTTAAAATAACTTATTTATTTGCGTAAACGTGCGCAATTAGAAATGTTGCCGCAGTTATAGTGTTCACGGTTGGGCACAATCTGGGCTTATACGTGACGTTTTCATCGTGTCCCCAGTATCCCTTATTGGGTCCCCCCTTTTTTTTGGGGGTTGGTCGCCTTCGGGGGTTCTTTTGAAGCGTCAGGCCCGGCATGCGCTTCCAGCAGGGGCGCTTTCGTAGCATCTGGGACTAGCGCAATCTGCAAGCAGAGAGCGCCGCTCCTTTGTTTCAATGGTTCACGTGGTCAGCGATGAAATTTGCATGACCTTTGTTTGAAAGTGTTTGCTGCGGCAGTCGTAGCGAGCTAATAAACTTGTTCGCTAGTGCGCGTAATGGGACAGCCTGGTAATGGCACTACCTCCGTAGTCGATTCAAATCGACCACCTAAACGCAAGAACATTCGTACATTGATTGCGTGTGACACGTGGAAGATCTGCTCAAGCAGAATACTGCACGTTCGCTGCCTGGATCGCAAACATTCAAGCGCCGAAATCACAAAATCTTGTCTTTTGCCATTGGATAGACTCTTTCGCTATTAATAGGTCCAGCATCAAAGTTGAAGTTTACTCGTAGGAACAATGCTAGCGCGAGTGCATATCCTAACCTAATTTTGCACTGTGTCCTGGGTTTTTCTTAGCGTACAATTTGTCCATGAATAGTACATGTTCCCAGGCTAAGCAGCCAGAATACTGTTTGCTCAGTAACATTGTTCTGTACAAGCGACATGGTCTACGATTCTCAGACCGGAAGTCCTCTGGAGCCGTGTGGATGTTATAACGATGCATTTCACTTTCTAGTCGTCTTTTCTTATCATTCGGAGCACCGAGCCACATATTCCAGCGATAACTGCATTGCCGCAGCGTGCAAGCCAGAGATTAAGGGCGAAAGAAAAATGGAAAATTAAATATATCCATACAAAGTGCGCCTTCTCTGCGACTTCCAGCACCATCTTGTCATATCGGCAGCGAACAGCGGTCAGTATCGCTTTCCTCACTTGGTTGCTGCATGGCCTCCGTGATCGGATGGCCTTCCGATTTCGAAGTCCATGGTTGCCGGTTATCGAATACACCATTCATGATGGCGTTGAGCGGCGATCGAATCCACTGTTTGACCTCCAGAAAGGAAGGCCATGACAAGGGCGAGGAGAGTGAATAGGTTTCAAGTGATGGATTAAAAGGGCAGAGGATATGCGCAACTTTGGTAAATCACAATAACAACGTACCACGAAAAATAATAAGATAAATTTATTCTTATTCTTTGGTCATAAACCGATGAAGGGAGGCAAAAGGCGGCACACCAATTACGTAAGGCCTGCCCTTTGCCCACCGAAACGAAAAACAAATCACGGGAAATGAAAGTGTGGTCGAAATAGGGGTTCTGTCGTCCCGGTGTCCAATGTTCAGAATTTTTCTGGTTGAGCTTTATAAACAATTAACGGTCTTGTTTTCGATAGACACATTTTATTTAAACAAGCTAAAACAGACGAACATGTCAATGCAAATGCGGCTGTTTGAAAATTAGTCTAAGAACTGATTTCTAAGAATTCTCGTTGTCACGCGTTAATATACATTGCGCCTTAAGGTAACCATATTTACAAAAACAACAATATAGACACGGATTTGGCGAGTCGTTCTTTGCATTGTTCTCTCCACTTTAATTACACAAAAGACGTGCAAGAATTAGTCCACACGAGCATTCGTTGCAGAAGGTGCGAAGGTGTGATGCTTTCCCAATATTACATTATATGCATTGGGAGTATTTCAATGTCCATCCTAGTCATGACAGACCTTTTCTCCTTGTATGCTGTTGTTCTGTTTGGCTGGGTCCTAATACGCGCTCTTGCGACAAAATCAATGGTATACCGCTAGACAAAAATTACAGGGTCTCTTAAGAACTCTCAAGAGGTGAACGGCGAAAGCACACTTTTATCATTCGCCTTTTGAGTCATCATTAGTCACTACTGCTAGCTACTAAGCATTTTAGACATTTGTAATCAATTGTGGTCATTACAAGCCGTCATTAGACATGTTGGTCATATCCTGGTCATTAGTAGTCATTACAAGTCATTTCAGTCATTGTTAGTCATTACTGGTCATTATTAAGCATTGTTAGCCATTTATAATTAATTGTACCAGGCAAGTTGTCGTTAGAGATATTTGTCATTTCGTAGTCAATATTAGTCATTACAAGTCATTTCAGTCAATATTAGGCATTACTGCTCACTAGTAAGCATTTTAGTCATTTGGAATCACTTGTGGTCATTACAAGCCATCGTTACACATATTGGTCATCTCATAGTCATTAGTACGAATTAACAGTCACTAGCAGTCATTTAGTCATTACTACTAATTACTAGACATTTCTAGTCATTTGTAATCAGTTCTGGTCGTTACAAGCCGTCGTTAGACATTGGTCATTTAGGAGTCATTTGTAGTCATTACAAGTCATTAGTAGTCATTATTAGTCATTACTAGTCATTAACCTTTAACAATCTCTATTATAAAATTATCATTCGCGAACTGTCACTATGAATCATTTTTCATTCCATAATTTGTCTTTAATCTGTCTTCATTTGGCCTGATGACGCTTCGGCGGACACTCCGGAAGACAGGTCTGCTGGCACAAACTTCACCATGAGCCTAGAAAGGCTTTCGCCTTAATAAGTCGCTCTTTTTTGAAGGTAGAGTGGTTATGTAAACATCGCCTCAACGTCACAGCTAGCATTCACGATGCAAAGCAACGTCAGCTCTGCGTTATTTTGATTCCTAGCGTATCACCGCTGTTTACCTTGTGCGACGTGCAGAAAATTCGATGCAATGCACCATTGCCGTTTTCGTTGAAACGCGCCTATTAAAAGAGTAACAGGCTTTCGTTCACTAAAGGCCGCGGCACGAGCTCAATGAAGTATAGCTTTATGCAGGGTGTCCTAGATAATTCTAGCCACAGTTTAAAAATATGCAAATGCCACGTAGCGGGTCATAACCAAGGTAATCTTGTTTGCCGTCGCTTGGAGATACTCAACTTATTTTTCATTCCGCCTACCTAGATAATTAGTCTGAATAATTGAACTTCTCAATTATTATAGTTAGATAGAAAGTGTCAATGAGAAAATTGTAGAGCTTCATGAACATCTGCCGACACAGCTTTCTGTTGCTCAATACGTGCTACATAAGTGTTTTTACGAGCGGGCAAGCCCGCGAATACACGCAAAATTGCCGCGCGACTAGCCCCTCGAGGCACTCTTGAGTGTATTCGGGCACTTCTTTCACGCTCGAAAAAACACCTTTATGTAGCACGTATTGAGCAACAGAAAGCTATATCGGGAGTTTTTCATGTTGTTCTACAATTTGCTCATTCACACATTTCATCTAATTATAATATTTGATAAGTTGAATAATTAACCATGACTAATTATCTAATTAAGCGGTATGAAAACATAATCCGAGTATCTCCAAGCGATGGCAAGCATTACCTTGGTTCTGTCCAGCTACATGGCATGTGCATATTCTTAAACCATGGCTAGAGTTAGCTGGGACACCCGTATATGCCAGCGTATCCCGATAGTCAAGCGAGAACGAAGCATATACCATATTCATGTATTAGTGATAATACTAATATGTCGTGGCTACCAGTTGACAAAAAGATGAGCACCTTTCATATTTTGTATAACGCCTCCATTTAATATTATTCTTTCGTCTATAAAGAATCGGGGGTTTAACCTGATGTTCATAAATTTTGTTCGGGGAGCAAAAATCGGTAATTATCGGGTTTTACCCGAAAACGAAGGAGTCTATATGCATAGTATAGGGTTACGCGTAAAGTTATTACTGCGCCCTCATATTCCGCAGGGGAGTCGTACCTTTTCTTTTGATTTGGTCGCCCTTAAATGTGCAGGCCCGGCAGGAACTTCTACAACAGGTGCTTTCGGTGCAGCCGGACCCTTTGAAGTCTGCGAATGAAGTGTAGTGCAGACCTTAAGTTTCTAAGCTACACATTGTCAGCGATCATGTGGGCTCTATTTTTCTTTTAAAACTTTTTGCTGCGACCTAATGTGATTAGCTGAGAAACGAGTAAGTAGACAAGCCAGGGCTGTAACAGTGCTGCCACCTCAGGGGATTCCAAATGAATCGGCTGACGTAGCTTCGTAAATTGATTGCATGCAACGACGTAAGTCATTTCATGCTACAAATACCTCTGTATCGCGCGGTGAATTGCTAAACAATCGCATTAGTATGCCCCCTGGCTTGAGCGGGACCTTTAAGAATTTATACTTCAATTTGTGTTTGCCTCTTGGCCTTTCAGATGTCCAATAATGCTAGTATACGTGCTCCCAGAATATGCACTGCATGGCGACATGTCTTTAGCTATACTGCGACCGCAGTGCTTCGAAGCGAGCCAGCAAGTGCAGTGTATTTCAACGCAACATTCTCAAGAACAACGCTAACTGAAAACGACAGGCACACGAACAACCCAGGCGTCCTTGTGCATCGTATTTAACGCAGCCTGGCCACGACACTGTACGTCCGTAATGTAGTTTCTGATCGATTAACGAAGGTTATGGGCACAAGTCCAGCCGTGCCGAATCCGGTTACTCTATTTTGATCACTCCATCTCTCCCCACCTTTGATATTCTTACGTGTAGAAGAAGCAAGTGCCACGCCATTTTTTAAACAGCGGAGCTGTTCTAAGTCGAGCCTTTGCCATCCGTTGTCTGGTGTCACGCAGAGGGGCAGGGTGCCGATAGGGGTATAGGAGCAGGTGCTTCGCCGGCGCGCGCGCTTTCGCCCCATGAATTCCGCTCGGCGCGAGCGGCAGCGCCCACGTCGCGCAAATCCCGAGCTTAGACAGCGAGAAGCGCAAACAAAGCGCCAGCGGAGGGAAGTCTCCACCGGCGAGGATCGATGAGACGGGAAGGGCGAGCGAAGCACAGGTGGAGGCAAGCCAAACCCCACTTTCCAGATAAGCCAAACCAAGCCAAGCACCAGCAGAAGCAAGCCAACTCCCAACTTCGAAAGTATAGGAGGCCGAGCAGAGACATCGACGCGGAGATATTTCTCCCACGGAGCGTGCCGATGGACGGTTCAAAAGAGAATTCCTCGACCGTGAGTGCGGTCACAGCTGCAAGGTGTGTGATAGACTTTGGTTTGGTCACAACCTCGCCCAACTGAAGAGTGTGCGCAATCCGGAACCGAAGCTCGAATCTATCAAAACGACGACAACGAGACAAAGACTCATGAAAATTGCACTAAACACGAGTTCAAATTTGAGAAAACGACCGCCAGCTTCACTTATTAGACAGCTTTCACTGCGTGGAAGTGTTTTTTTTTCTTTTTTTTTTTTTTTGAAAGTCGCCGCAAGTCAGCCGCCGTGTTCCAATGGGGTCGTGTGCGACACACACGTCGTCGAGCTGCTGCGATGAGACTGCGCCCCGTCTCGTATAACCCAATGTTCATTTCTTGCCTTAAGAGCATGTTCATTCCGTTGAATCAATACACATACGAACCCGATATTGAGGAAACAAGAGACAGGGATACCGCGTCGATTCCATCTTTCTTTTTTCCTGCTTCGTCGGTCATCCGAACAACGCACTCAAGCTATATCCACACTGCCGCTCCCGACCGCCTTGTAGTATTCCGTATTCCATTTGCATATGAAATGTCATGCATTAGTAGTTTACGCCATTCTTTCCTAAAACTTACACAGACACGCGTTAGCTTCGAGACAAAAAGAAACTAGAACGTAGTAGGCTTGGCAGGACCTTTCTTAGCAAAATGGCGTACTGAGGAAGACAGTATAGTTCTTTTTTAAGTATTTACAAATGAGAATAGTACTGTATACTTAAAGTTACGCTGGGCTCTAATGGGTTAAGTGTCGTGCATGCTCTTTTTGCAAGCGGTAGTTACTGTTTTGTACTGTTTCAGTGGTTACTGTGTGGTGGTCACAGTAGTCACGTTTATCGTCGCGGGAGCTAGGGCAGGCGACTTGAAAGTTCAATTGGTTCATTTTTCGAACGGCCTTTCTCGGATAGGTGAGAAAGGAAACACCATGCCTCCGCCCGAACGCGGTGGTCCCAACAAGCGCGGTAGGGCAACACTGTCGTTAAAGTTTGCGTTTGGTACCGCGCCAACAAGGGCCACACAACAGTGAAGAAGACAGGGCAAGCACGGCACCGTCTATTTTGTGTTTTCGCGTTATTCCAGCCTTCTTCGCTACGGTGTTTTCCTCATTAAAGCGATAAAGGTGTAATGCATGAACCAACTAGCCAAGAAGTACGCTGTATTAGGCCCCTAAAAAAATTGGCCGACGATTACAATACTGGTGGGATGAGGAAACGGGTAGAAAATAGGGGTATTGAGTGGAGGCCACACACTCATTCATTCACAGATTCATTCTCAATGTGGCCGCACAAGGTTGGGGTAGGAAGTAGAAGTAAGGGGACGAAACGCTATAACTGTTTTTCGAGTAACCGCAGCGGCACTGCGCCAGGTAAGGGGAGGTATAAGGCAACAGTGGAGGCGGGAGAAGGAGAGCCAGGCGCAAGAACTGCGAGAGGCGACAAATGCCACTGAGGAACGCGCCTTGCAAACGGGGAAGCGAGACGCGGCTGAGAGCCGTAGAGCTACGCGACGCGGGGACGCAGGAGCGGAGAGCCGTCACGCGCGAGGAGGCTAGCAGCGCTCGCCACCGGCACCGCAGCAGTGCCGCGACAGTTAAGGTCCCTCTATAATTTTCAAGGTAGCGACATCTGCCGCGCGCGCCACCTAGGAAGTTCCTGTAGCAGACGGCGCCCACGCTAAACTGCGGCGCCGCGGCATTCGTGAGGTGAAAAAATATCTGCACACGCGCGGAAATAAAACCTACTGGTGCGTGCCTGACTATGGTGAAAAACGAAAGAAGGGCCCGAACTGCTAAATCTAGTCCTTTAATTTCAATTGAGCGTTGAAAAAAAAAACGCTCAAGATGAGGGCTCGATCGCCTTGATTCCGCATGTTTATATTTCGTTCGTTTGCGCTCAATCACCGTGCGAGCCTTGGTGATTGCTTGTGCTTAATCCCGTTTGCTCTGTTAATTATTTTGCTTGTAAGTGCGCAGCGTACACATAGCAGTTACTTTGAACGAAGAATTCGTGTAAAAAAGTAGGCTGACAGTCGCTTGGACCGAAAAACTTTCGACATAACGTCGCTGAAACGTGCGACCCTCACGGTAACAGTCTTCTTGCCGCTGAGTGTGTCTGTCGTGTAGCGATTGAACGACGACTGTTGTGTTGTGTGGTTCAATGCTACGAGGCAGTGCAACTGTCGTGACATTCCGAAGGGGCGGTATCGTGTCAGCGAGTCTCTTCGATCGTGTTCGGGCTGCCAGAGCGATCTAGTCTCGCGGCACACCAATATCCAGCGTAGTGTGTGCGCGTGTGTGACTGCGGTTGACTGTTCTCGTGAACCGTGCGACGTCGCCACGTAAACTTGAATCATGACGCGCATTGTTGTGTTTATGCCTTTTCGCCTCCGTGCACCGCTACAGTCCCGTAAGAATTAGAGGGCCCTTATGCGAAACGCATGCGGATTGGCCTAGCGATTATTGCACTGTGTTTTGCTGGCATTCAGTGTATCGGTTCTGGCGTTTTTCTTATGTTAATTTGCAGTTGTGTGTTTTTCATCAGTAATATGACATCGCCGATTATTGAAACATTTTCCAGTGTAAGGGAAACTTGGAAGGAACGAGCTCGCAGCTGTATGTAATGTACTTTGATATATCGTATTATACTTTATTATTTGATGGCCCATAGCAGTGGCTATGCAGTATTTGTTTTCAAAAGCAGAGTAATGCAGGTACTTAGGAATATATTTGTTCACACATGCAATGCACCAAATACGATTAGGATATGCAGAGTTGGAAATGACTTTTTGGACATATTGTAAAGCGCAGTTAATAACGCGCGCACAAACACAGGAAAGAATAAAAGTAGAATTCGCGTCTGAAATTTGCTGAAATTGCGCACGTAACGCAATGCGGATATTTGTCAGCGAGTTAATGCCCTTCTGCCACGCTATTTACTTGCATGCTAGGTCATACTGCACTTGCTAAGTCAACGGGCTCATAATGCACTAAAATCAATGACCTCCACAAACTTCGGCCGTCAAAATTCATGCGCGCGAATGAAATACTATCGCAGCTCTGCACACACACGTGTGTACTTTCTCTCGCCCCTTCGTATCACTCTACGTTACTTTCCTCGCATAGTCGTGCAGTTAACGACGGTTCAGTTATTCCGTCCAATTCTATGCGACCACATTTATCTTCTGGTTAGGTTTTGTTTGCCGAGCGGAATGCAAAATAACTTCTTGCCATCCTCCATCTGATATCGGCACCCACCCGCACAGCAACAAGGCATTTCGGTACTTCGCATCCTAGGTCATACTGAGCTATTCAGCAGGCTCATAACGAACTAAAGTAAATATTCACCACAAATTTCGGTCATCAACATTCATTCGCGCGAGTGAAATACTATCACAGCTCTTCGCCTGTTGTGCATAGCACAACAAGCGAAACGCTCGCCCTTTGCCCGGCGCACAGGAACTTTCATGGCGGCAAAGGGGCTGAGCAAGGTCACATGTCACCGTTCAGCCTATCACTGGCGTCGTCGGCAGGATCAAAGCCTTTCGATACTTTGAAATAATTGAGCGACTTTAGCGACATTGGGATAACGGAACGGCGAGGGCGGAGTAGACGGTAGCGGTGAGAGTCACCGCAACGGAGCTTCGCGGAGGAAGGGGGTGAGAGGATAGGCGAGAACACATGATCCGGCTTTGGAGGAGCGAAAAGAGCAAGGATCGCGCCATGTGCGAGAGATAGTGCCAGGTGCACGCGCAGCTAGAGCAGCGCGCTAGCCCCGGCTATGGAGCTGGTCACGGCGAAGCACGACGGCGAGCCTAACGGCGACGCGAAACGTGGGAAGGGTGCAAAAGAGCTGCGCTCTAAAGCGGGCTGCAGCCGCCATCGCACTCACCTTGCCGCTGCTTTCGGCGATCGAAGGCCGCGATTGCTTGCGTTTCGTTGGCTTGCTTCTGTCCTTACCCGAAGAGCTTGACTTTCCGGACGAAGAAGACTTGGAGGCTGCACTGGACACGTTGTCCTTCCTCACGTCGGCCATGCCTCGATGAAGGTAGTAGTAGCTGAGAGCTTAGAAGGTCGACACTCGAGGTCCGTGAGAAGGAGCGACGCCTGGACTTAGCGAACCGTCGGGCTTCTTCTGCGTTATCTTCTGAGCGCGTGATTCTCGCGCAGCACGCGCTGCGCCAGTGACGATGATGACCCCGAACAATGGCACATGCCCACAACAAGGGATTGGCCAGGAAGCGAGCGGTTTAGGAATCAAGAAAAGAAAAGCAGACAAATAATGCCCTTGGTCGTCACTGCGTCATCATTGCCTTCTGTTGACTTTAAACCCTGAACGTGACAGGTTACACACTTAGGAGGGGAAAACGAAAACTGATTTAAGTAGTAAAGAAAGCACAAGAAAATTTGTTTTAACAATGCTTCACCAAGGTCATTTGGCTTTAAGACGCAATTACCATTGGCCAAATTCAAGAAAGAAAGTTCGCCTAAGCAGCCTTCTTGAGATTCCTTCATATTTCTTCTGTTCCTTAGCTGTGGCACAAGACAAATTACACATTAACAAACAAAAGCAAAGCTTACAGTTGTAAAAGAGCGGTTTATTTCTTGTTGAATGCAATCCTTGGCAAAATAAGATAAAAGAAGATGACAGGATAACAAACAGATCCCACGTAATGTTCCGATATAAGTGGCGCAAAGCTAGGTTGAGTTCTCCGGATAGCAGCAGTGACGGACGACTGGCTTACTGTAGCTGTTAGCCCTAGCTGCTACAAGAACAAATACGAGGTATGATGCATGTTTGCGGAATAATCGGAACGAGTGGTACATGCACAGTTAGGTACGGATAAATATAGGTGGGTTACAGTCGCTCAGAAAGGTAGTGGAAAAAACTGCGTGGGAGAACCGAATACACGAATATCACCGAATCGAATAGAATAGTCAACGTTCGAATAATTCCATTCCAGAATAAAAATGTCACAGTTTCGCCCTAAAGGCGAAGAATATTAACTACGATAGCAAATCATTAGACAGTTATACGCACTAAGGTAACTCCTTTATCAACTCTAAAACCGCTGCAAGCATTCGCTTACTAAATAAGTTAGCAGGCACGGTGTCAACCGCCTACAGACAAAAATGGACACGCCACTCGATGACCGCTGACACTCGCTGTCCGAACGCTGGCGTGAGGAAGAGCAGCACCTGCCAGGGAGTGAATTCCCCCTTCGTGTAGCTTCGAAGCCATCAGCTATCTGGAGTCGGTTAGCCTTCGAACTCGGACCAGATCACCTCCTAGGCAGGAGGTGGGCGGCCACTCTCAGCCGTGCAATGCGCAGCTATGACCGGAATAGGAGCGGAGACTCGGGCTACGTAGCTACCGTGCACCTCTTCTATCCTCCACCTCTCAAAGCGCGCTGTTACGTTTCGCCTCCGACGAGCGGTATAGCCGGCGCGGATGCAACGGACGCCGAGGCTTCGAATTCTTCCGTCGAGTAACGTGCTCTCCCGTCTCTCCACTACGGTCGACCTGACCGGCCGCTCTTTTGCGATGCTATAATAAACAAGTTGTTCTGTTAGCAGTCGACTCATCCTTTGCCAGGACCTTCGGATGCTTTCAGCTGTGCCCCAGGCCGCTAGGCCAACGCTACCCTTGGGGCTTGCGACCCAGATGCAACAACTGGTTGTCAGCGGTGAGATCGCGACAACGGAGGCCAGCAGCGAAGATATGCGGTCGACTATATGCTGAGCAGCACAACGACCATCCGGGAGCAGTGCAACGAGCCCTGTGTGATGACTGGTTGCCTGCAGCGGAACGACTGCGCTGAATTCTTGGCTGCGAGGTTTAGTGAGTGCGGGATTTCTTCTTCTGAGTTTTGCCAGGCTTTTGTTAGTGTCAGAAACAGAGCTGGTAATTGTGGTTGTCGTTGCTGCCGGGTTAGTTTGCGGCAAGACAATAGTAGGCAGTAGAGAAAGCAGCATTCAGAGCAGCCATGGATTTGAAGTCGTTGCGCAAACCGAAATTGCTGGAGCTCGCAAGAGAGTTGGGTCTGGATGTCTCAGACAAACCCAGAAAACCAGAACTGCTAAGGGCTATTCTTGAGTTAGAAGCTGAGGATGACTAGCTGTCGGAATGCCTTGAGACCATTGAGGAGACGGAGACGGCAAAAAGACAGGAGCGCGAACGCAAACAGCAAAAAGAGAAAGACGAGCGCGAACGTAAACAGCAAAAAGAGAAAGACGAGCGCGAACGAAAAGAGCAGAAAGAAAAAGAAGAGCGCGACCGTCAACACGCTTTGGAAATGAAGCCTCTCGAGGTAGAGATGGAACGCGCTCGTAATGGAAGTCAGGCACACGGTGCAGGAAAACGAGTATCGTTCAAAATGACTGACCTGGTGCGGCCGTTTAAGCTTGGAGAGGACATTGGTTTGTTCCTGGTTAACTTTGAGCGAACGTGCGAGAAGCAGGGGTTCTCTCGGGAAACGTGGCCACAGCGCTTGCTCACTTTGTTACCCGGCGAGGCGGCCGACGTAGTCGCTCGCTTGAAGAGAGAGGAGGCAGAGGATTTCGACCAAGTGAAATCGAGTCTGCTAAAAAAGTACAGGCTGTCAGCGGAGGCGTTCCGTCGGAAGTTTCGGGAAAATGAGAAAGGCAGAAGTGAGTCATATACAGAGTTTGCCTACAGGCTTATGTCAAACATGCAGGAGTGGCTCAAAGAAGAGAAAGCGTTTGGTGACCACGAGAAAGTTCTGCAGTGTTTCGGGCTGGAACAGTTTTATAGTCGGTTACCTGAGAACGTGCGGTACTGGGTCTTGGACAGGCCAGACGTTAGTACGGTGGCTAAAGCCGCCGAGCTAGCCGAGGAGATTGTGACGCGTCGGGCTCGCGGAGCTAAGGACGGTCAAAAGGGTGAATTTGGCTCCAAGTTTGAGAGGCCGAAGTTCACACCCATGAGAGCAAGGGGGGACCCACGTAGTACGGATGCGAGTGAAAGCAGTGCGACCGAACGTAAGGAGATGGCGGCAGCCGAAGCCGAACGTAGAAAGTGGTTCGAGATAAGGCAAGCGCGCGTGTGTTATACGTGCTAGAAGCCGGGTCACTTTTCGGCGCAGTGTCCAGAAACAAAAACAAAAGTTGTGTTTTTGTCATTATGCAGCACTGACGAGAACATGAAGCTTCTCGAGCCTTACATGCGAGACCTCCTCGTGAACGGGAAAGAGCGCCGAGTGCTTCGCGATTCCGCAGCTACAATGGATGTAGTTCACCCCTCTTACGTAGAACCGATATGCTCACGGGAGAGTGAGCATGAATCAAACAAGCCGTGGAAGCTCATAGCGTGTGTCTGCTCGTAGCAAAAGTGCTTATTGAAGGTCCTTTCGGAGCACTTGAGACGGAGGCCGCAGTGTCATCTATGCTTCCCCCCCCCCCCCCCAGTACCTGTACCTATTTTCGAACAGGTCTGATCACCTCCTGCGCGAGAAGGGGCTTTTGTTTGGTGAGGCTAGCGTTCAGGCCTTAACACGATCGAGAGTTCGGGAGCTCGCTGCAAAGACGGTAGTTGCGGGGCCGACGTTGTCGAACAATGAGGAAGGGTCGGAGGCGCAGCAAGCTGATATTCAGAGCAGGTCCGAACTGAATAAAATTGAGCCTGTAGCGTTGAAGGCACCAGATACTGGAGGGGAAATGCCCGACACGCGAAAGTTAGAAGAGCTATCTGCAGATTTGCGCATCGCGCCTACGTCAGATGGACTTAATAGGTTGCTAAATGTCAGCCGGTCGGCTTTGATAGCCGAGCAAAAAAAGGATGGCAGCCTAGAAAACATGCGCTGCAATATCAAGGAAGGTATCGCCAAGACAAATGCTCGTTTTGTGGAAAGGAGTGGGGTCTTGTACCGGAAGTATCTTGACCGCAGGGGAGTGGAGTTCGATCAGCTGATCGTGCCTCAGTGCTACCGTCAGGATCTGTTGCGCTTGTCGCATGGAGGTTCGTGGTCCGGACACCTAGGAGTTAAGAAGACTAAGGGCCGTCTCTTGCTAGAGTACTATGGGCCATGGTGTTTTCGTGACGCAGAACAGTTCGTGAGGACATCTGACACCTGTCAGCGGGTGGGCAAACCAGGGGACAAATCGAGGGCGCCGTTGAAGTTGGTACCTATCATTACGGTGTCTTTTAGACGGCTCATTATGGATGCAGTGGGACCTCTGCCGGTAACAACCACGGGGTACAGACACATTTTGACTGTGATCTGCCCAGCGACAAAGTTCCCTGAAGCAGTGCCGCTTAAAGAACTCAGCTCAGTTGAGGTAGTCAATGCACTACTGTCCATATTTGCGCGAGTTGGTTTTCCTGCGGAAATCCAGTCAGATCAGGGCACAGTGTTTACTAGCGCTTTGACGACAGCCTTTCTCGAAAGGTGTGGGGTAAAGCTGTTACACAGCTCAGTGTACCACCCACAGTCGAATTCCGTTGAGAAGCTCCACTCCGTCATGAAGCGCGTGTTGAGAGCATTGTGGTTTGAACAACAAACTGACTGCGAGCTGTGTCTGCCTGGGGTGATGTTTGCTATAAGGACCGCGCCGCTGCAGCTACGGGGTTTCCGCCAGCTGAGCTGGTGTACGGTCGCTCGCTGCGGTCTCCGCTTCGCATGCTTCGAGACGGATCACCGCCCTCTCCAATGGCTGCAGACAATATCTTCCAAAAATGGCCGCCTCCTGCGCTGGAGACTCGCTTTGCAACAACATTCCTTTGAGGTGCGTTACAAAAAGGGGAGTCTCAACGCTAACGCCTATGGCTTAGTTCGAGGCCCCTAACGTAGGAATCAGCCTCAAAGTTGTTTGTTACTGATGTTTTTCTTCCTGAGGCAGGATATTTAACATATTGCTTTTGTTTAGTGTTTCAAAGTGATGACGTGCTTTCTAGTGCAATTTTCCAATTTGTGGACGCGTTCTGAGTGCTGCTAGACTACTGTAAGGAACTAGGCAGTAGTATAAAAGGGAAAAAAAATCTGGCATGGCTTAGTGAGGGTTGTGTCGTGCTTGCTGACTGAGCGGTTGAGTTTCGGCGTAGTTCTAACGCTTGCTGGGAACGAGAGAAAAATGGCAACTCTCCCGAAGTCACTTTGCAGTGTCCTGTGTGAACCTGAACGTGAGAACGAGGCCTTCTCTGTGCGTTGTGCTCAAGAAACGCCGAGGGACGACAGACTTCGGTTATGAGCATCATCGAGCGACATCCCTCCGGACAGCGGATGCAGTCCCGTGACCATCGGGATCTCCTTCACCCGGCGGGGCGGTCTGTTACGTTTCGCCTCCGACGAGTGGTATAGCCGGCGCGGATGCTACGGACGCCGAGGCTTCGAATTCTTCCGTCGAGTAACGTGCTCTCCCGTCTCTCCACTTCGGTCGACCTGACCGGCCGCTCTTTTGCGATGCTATAATAAACACGTTGTTCTGTTAGCAGTCGACTTATCCTTTGCCAGGACCTTCGCATGCTTCCAGCTGTGCCCCAGGCCGCCAAGCCAACGCTACCCTTGGGGCTTGCGACCCAGATGCATCAGCGCACACATCTCCCTGCTTCCCCCTCCTTGCGCGCACTCTGCCCGCCATCCGCGTTTACGCACTCGAGAAGACGCCGCCGCGCAAAGCCGGCATCCTTCTCGGCTCACCCTCGCATGCTTTCCCTCCCACCTACAGCATGTGACCGCGATATTCTCGCACATTTAATTTATGTGGAACATCACTTATTAGCCCGGAGTGTGTCGATGTAATGCCTATCGCAATAATATCCAACATTCGATTTTTCGTATATTCGATATATTGGGCGTAAAGGTCCGCGCTGTGTCACGTGTCGCGTACTCCGCGGAGCCCCACGTGTTCGATGCCGCCCAATCGAGCGTTTTGCAAATGGAGCGCCCAGTGCGCCGGGTACGCGCCCTAGGTAGCGGACTTTGTCGCTGGTAAAATGGCGCCGCGTCGTCTGGGACGGCCTCTGCCGGTACAAGGTTCGTCCGGGTCGACAGGACGGATCGAAGTGATAACGCGCTGCATACAAAGGGAACGGTTACAATATCACCGCCTATCTCGTAAAGGTCGAAATCATGCGTGAAGATCTGGCGCATTAGTCGCTGATAGGCACGCAGATCGTGTTGGATACGAGGCGACGAGCTTACCGCCACTTCCACAACTATCAATATAACCCGCACGCGTGAAATCCGGACAGATTAGAGACAAGTCACCAGTACTAACTTATTAGCACAGAGAAAGAGATTCACCAAGAGCGGACACTCGCACAGAACCCAGAGGCCGAATATGCAGTCGAGTTGACTATAGCGCACAAAGCGGATGGTATTAACACCTTCCGGTTTCAATCTTGGGCGCGCGCGTTTTGAACGTCAGCTGGTACACGCCACGCCGGCGCCGCTGATCGGCGCGGTATTTATTTTTTTCGCTTCTACTGCTGAATCACACGCGGCATTCGCACGGAATCGTTTTATTATTTAGTAAAAATGAGTGCGAACGATCTTTACAAGCCTCCACCGAATCCGTGTCAAGTGCAGTTTCATAAAGAAAATGCAAGACGTCTTCTCAAATAATGCTCGTTCCAGACTTCTTGTGCATTCATCCAAAGTTGTGGCACCAGGCAAGCCGCAGCCGTTTCCGTACGAAGCTCCACCGGATGCCATCAGCTGAAAAAAAGAAAGTAAATTACAAGCATGTATCGTTTTGATATATTGACCTGTACAGCAATATTGCGTGTAGAGGCGAAACGTGCGTAAGTGGTGAATGAGCGGCATTACAGATAAATTCACTTTTACCTACATTTCGTAGCAAATAGACTGCTCCCAAACAATGCCACAAAATCTGAAGCAAACATCCGATTTTCCCATGTAATATTTCCTGCACTTTAAGAGCACAAATAGACGGGTGACTGCGCGTTTCCAAAACAACTTGGCCTCAGTCGACGCGATGGTACGCCAAGTACACAGAGGTGGCTACAACACAGGCTCTCACCCAGACCTGTTACACGCTCGCAGAATGCCTTCTAGTCGCCCTCAAGACAAATTTGCGGGTGAAAAGCCTGTTTTCAGTCGCTCAGAAGACAGAAATGTCAAGTTCTTGAGCTCCTCGGCGTTATCTATTACGCGTCTTGCTGGCGCAAGCAACACTCGTGTAATCATTCTCTGCAATCGCTCGTCGCGTTTTCGA
Organism: Dermacentor andersoni; assembly: GCF_023375885.2. Classification (NCBI taxonomy): domain Eukaryota; kingdom Metazoa; phylum Arthropoda; class Arachnida; order Ixodida; family Ixodidae; genus Dermacentor; species Dermacentor andersoni. The sequence goes on from NC_092820.1 coordinate 59,764,140, forward strand.
CAAGCGTGAGTACTGAAATAAGGTACAGGCGCCGACAAAAGTGGTATACTCCACGCAGTCAACGCAGCGGCAGCCGGAGCAACGGCAAACTAGTCATTGGAAAAAAGTTCAGAGTACCGCATTCGTTTTCCCCGCCCACCGATGCGTTCATTGGCCCAACCGTACCACGTGACTTTGGGGTGCCATATACCTTCCAAGCACCGGGCGGGCCGGCTGATTTAGAGCGCGAGCAGCGCAGGTTCCCTACGTTCGTGTTCCAATTGTCGTGCTCGCGTTTGACTGCTGGGAAATCATGCTGCTGGAAAACCTTTGGATGCAGCAACCGAACTGAGTCTGGAAATACTTTTTCTAGATTGCGACCGGTAAAAATGACCGAGAGCGTCGTTCTGCGTAGTTACACAGAATCGGCCGGGAGAACTTCAAGCCTACAAAAAACACCCGCGTGTGCGAGGTATAAGTACAGGTTGCTTGTGCTTTTCGGCACTGTTTTAGAAGAGATTTAAGCGAACTGCACGCGGTGTTAGCGACGCTACGAAAATAGGAGTTTATTGCAGGGATCATTCGTCTTGCACGTTTTACGTGAGTACACGTGTACGCGTTTGTTGCTAAACACACGCGGTTATTCCGTGCTTGTGGCACGCGAAGGCACACTTGTCGCGCGAGAATTCCGCGTCCTCACGTGCACCAGGTACTCGCATGATTTCTCCGCGCACGTGAGCGCGCTCTCGCCTCGAGTCACTCGACCCATATGGCACTTGTTTTTCGCAGATCGTGACGATGGCAGTCAGTAAAAACATGGTCAATACGAGGCCCATGATACTTCCTATTTTCCCCTTATCCTTTGCTCATTTATACCTACGCATTTCGAGCTTGAAACCAATGGCTAGGTGATACTCACAACACATGCTTCAAATCTTGAGCTTGTAAGCCGAGCACATGCAATAAACTGAAGTCAGCCTACGTATTATGTTTTATGTTGAAATGCTACGGTGCATACCCAAATAATGTTATGCTTGAGGCATAACAAGAAATACAAAACAACAGAACACCTAGTAGCTTTAGTTTCACTCTGTCACTATGAATGTTACATAAACCGCTCTAAAAGCACAATAATTTTATACATCGCCTATGTAACTTAAAAAAAAGTGCTGCGTCACCAGCGGGCATTCCTGCTTTTATTTACAAGGAAGCACATCTTGGCAGTCTAAGAAAACAGTCATAAATAGGTTGAGAAGAGTAGCCGCTCATGAACGCACTAGACAGCCGCGTTTATAAATCGCAATGTAGTAAACTCTCGCTCATTATCTGTGTACAGAAGTACATATACGTTGCTGTAATCACGCAAATGGCTCATACTGGCCTTCCGCAAGATTTAGGGCGCAATATGGTCATCGAAGTTGGTTGTTACGCCTGCTGTGCACAGATCGTCTTGCGATCACGGCCGAACACCGATGCGCACACGGCAGTCGCAGTGTGTCGTGCGTATACGGCGGACGAAGTCGCCCGTCAGAGTCGAGAACGCGCGGTACCCGTTTACTAACTAAATTAAATGCATGCGATTTAGCTTGTGAAATTATACAATGAACGTACGTGCCTGTAACACTGTCAGATGTTAGTTACGTCCTTCTTGGAAACATTCAATAGAAGCCGACGGCGGTCCACGATGTTCATGCCCAAAAGCACAAGCTTGCCTCATTCCGTCTCGAAGTGATGAAATGTTTTGATCGTAGCTCGCTCCGCGGAAGCGGAAAAAAAAATGGTTGCATAAGCTTTCGATAGCAGCGCTAAGCTGCTGCCCACAATCGTAGCACAGTTCCAGCAGTAAACACGATCGGCGTGCAAAAAAACCACTGGCTGCATTACTTCGCACAAAATAACATTTTATTTCCGTTCTTAGCAACCATTATCTCCGGGCACAAAGTATATTTATATCAGTAAACACTCAACCCGATGTGTCACCGAATATCAAGCTCTAGCGACACGGCGGCCTTCCCGCGACGCAGTCCGCTTGGAAGGTATCTGGCGGTGGCCGCTCAGTGTTGCCAGTCAAATCCCGACCTTTGCGGTACTCTGAAATTTTTTCCAGTGACTCTTCGGCAAACTGCATTACAACGCCATCTACAGGCAGCATCTGGGATCATGTCTCCCCATAATGAAGGGCACCCATTGGCAGTCTCGATCCCAGATGCCGCCTGTAGATGGCGTCGCGATGCAGTGTGCCGCTGCTCCGGCTCTCGCTGCGTGGACAGCGTGGAGTATACCACTTTTGTCGGCGCCTGTGGATGTGGTTGCAGGGCCATAAAAAGCGTCACAAGCTTGTCTCACTAAAATTCAGTGCACGCAAAACTAACTCACCGCTGCCGGCTTACTTGTTTTGCTAACAGCTTCACAACCCCATGCGCGGCAAGCATGCCTAAAAGGTATCCCAAAAAGTTACGAAATGAATTACAATAATTTTTCGGGTCACACAATGCGTCACGAACTTCTCCCAGTAAGATTCAGTACACGCGAAACTAACTGCGGCACACAGCCGAGCTGCTTTTCGCTAACTGCACCATCACGCCGAGTGCGGCCACTGTGCTTCAGAAATACCCCAAAAAGTAGCGAAATTAGTAGCAATAATGTCTGGCGTCAGAAAAAGCGGCAAAACATTCTCCCGGTGAGATTGAGACGGCCGAGGTGCTTTTCGTCACAAAGCCAGATGCGGCGAGCGTGCCCATAAACTACCGAAATAAGTTTTAATAATGCTTGGGCTCGTAGAAAGCGTCGCAAACATCTCCCAGTACGAGTAATTGACTCAAATTAGCTAGGCGTGGACGGCGGAGCTGTTTTTCGATAACTGCGTCACTATATAGGTTCAGTTTTGCGTAGTATATAAGCCTAAATGCGCTTGAAGTGCGCCGCAGGGTGTCAAACAAAATTTCTCACGTTGCTCGAGTCCAATAGTGCAGCGGTGCCGTGTCGAGATGCAGACGGAATGCAAGAGAAGGCTGGGAGCGCAAAAAACGGGCTACATCCAAAAGAGACGGGTCACCGAGCACGCGCGCTTCACATATGCGCAGTTGGGCTCGCTCGATCCTGTGGCATGTCTGGCGCATGACGTACGCACGCGCGTCTGGCGTGCCGCTAACTTGTTGCTAGGCAACGCAAGAAATATAAGTCGCAAAGTATAAGGTCATTTATACGCAAGACTTATTACTTTTAGCAGGAAAAAATAAAAATAAACAGAACGTTGTCTGTGTGTTCATTTCACATTCTTTTTTTTTCAGATGCTCGCGTCAACCAGCTGATGGGATTAACACTAGGTGTGATGTGTTTCCTCTTTCCAGTTTTCGCCGAGCGTCCCCTCTTGTTGAATTTCCTTGTCTATGGTATTAGTGGCAAGCTTTGCGCTATAGCTCGCGGCCCGTGGCCACATCGGCCATGGACGAATTTAAATCACGGCCACATTGCCCAGGCGATTATAGGCCTCATCGGCACTGCTTCATCGGCCATCGGTGTCTAATGTCACGGTTTGATGCGCAATCGACGCAGACGTATTCGTAGCAGTCGCGCGACACGCAAAGCCTACAAACCGCATCGCAAACGAAAGCAAATGCACGGAATGGCACTGAAGTTGTTCACGGCCGCCATCTTACACTCTAAGAACAGTTTACACCCTTTGGCTTGCCCCTTCTGCCACACAACGATAATCGTCATCTGCCTTGATGCGTTTCCTTTCTTTATCGCTGCAAGCCCGGAACTTTCCAGTTACGAACGGCACGCGCGTTATCAGAAGGGGCACCCCAAAGGGTGTAAACTTTTCTGTGCTGATAACGCGCGTGCCGTTCGTTACTGGAAAGTTCCGGGCTCGCAGCGATAAAGAAAGGAAACGCATCAAGGCAGATGACTATTTTTGTGTGGCAGAAGGGGAGAGCCAAAGGGTGTAAACTGTTCTTAGAGTGTAGAGACGCACCGTACGATGGCCTCTTGTTCAAGACGCCGTTCGTTGACGCACATCAGCCTCATTTTGCAGCTTCAAGCAACTTCTCGCAAGACTAGCTTTGACATAGCACATATTTCACCATTCTTTGTTAACAAATCATTGTTCTTCTGAGATAACTGTGAGCCAGCACTAAGATATCGGAATATTAGATTGTGGTGCTGAGGCGTGGTTAAGATTACCTGGAAGCTGAATAACGATCGTTATTCCGAAAAGCTTGGTATTCTGCAGTTCGTAGTACTGAAATTTTTACTAGGAAACTATGAGTAGTCCGCGGGGGATTTCTGAAAAGTTTGTTCATGTGGAGTCCCTAGTAACGAGATTTCACTGCATTAAGCAGTGCGGACGTATCCACGTCGGCTCCCGCTTTCTTAACTGTTTTTTTGGCGTCTTTCCAAGAAGAACCCTGGATATATATCTCACCGGAACCACCAAGTTTCAAGGAATCCGCCGATGCCAGAGTTTTATCGGTGGGTGGACTTTTCGGCATATTCTGAGGCTTTTGCTCTACGATCACGCCGACGAGGGAGCTAGCCCTAACGGGCACAGCCTGCTCTCGGCGCGGCGGTGCAGGCAGGCCTGCCTGTAGAGGCAGTCCCACGCTTGCGTTTTGCCGTCTCTGTGCGCGACTGAAGCGACGACACGTGCGTTCATCGAAAGCGACGCCATGCCTGAAGTCGTAACTGTGGAAGGCATGGACGTAACCCAGGAAGATCTCAACGGTGCTGGGTGGATCACCGCCCTCAACAACCGTAAAAAGCAGGAGACGAACAGGCGGCCATTACGAGATGGCCAACGTGGTACCGTGAACAAGCCGGCTGGCTGCCGCACTGCCAAGGGACCGGCTAAAAGTCTGTTGTCGCAAGTAACGGCAGCTTCGCGACTTCCGAAGCTCCCGAAGGAACAGATCAAGATTATCGTGCGCCCCAAGGGAGGCCTCGACGTATCAAAAGCCGACGTAGTACTGCTCGCTCAAGCCCTGGCAATGGCGGCGGCCCTGCCTGAGCATCAAACGAAGGAAGACACCGTGTGCCCAAACAAGGTACAGAATATTTTAATCATCTCTGCTCCGCACGCCGCTAATGCAAGGGCCTATGCGAGAGTACATAAGATCCATACCAAGTACGGCGCCTACGAAGTCTCGGCGTACGTCGCCGCCCCAGAAGATACGTGCAAAGGCGTCATAAGGCACATCGATCCCTGTCACGATGAAGGCACGCTTAGAAACATTATTGTGAACGAAAGAAATCCCACGGCACTAGAAGCCAGACGAATCAAGAACTCGCATGTAGTCGTGATTCTATTCAGAGGCATGCGTGTGCCCAACCACGTGATCTGCGGCACGGCCTTGTTGCCATGTTCTTTATACTGACGCCAAGTCGTTGTTGTTGTTGTTGTTGTCCTATGTGGCCGTGGCACGTACCCACAGTGGGGGATTGGCCAAGAATCGGGCGGTTTAATTAGGTGCCTAAAGATAATAATGAAACAAGGGGAGTTAACGGCGTGTGAGCTTAAAAGTAAACGTTTTGTGTCTGGAGAAAAAAAAAATAGATAATCAGATGAAAACCGGGTATAAGAAAATAATAATAATAATTACAATAATAATTAATAATAGATAAGAAATAAAAGAAAGCTATGGTAGGGAGGGAGAACGATCAATCTAACATGGAAAACGATTGGTTTCAATTAGGTAATTTTGGATCGCCAAGCAAACATTTCTGTGGCTGAACCCAACAATGGAGGCTCCAAAAGATAGGATCACAGGCACTGATAAAGTTAGACCAATAGAGCGAAGCGGCATTTCGAGTAGTCGTTTTCTTAGAATAGAAAACCGTCTGCAAGACAACAAGAAATGGTCGATTGTCTCCGCTTCGCCACAGAATGAGCATAATGGTGAGGGGACCAGACCGGACCTGTGGAGGTAGAAGTTCAATGCAGGTATACGGCAGCGCAGCTTCGTGATGGACACTTCAATTTTCCGTGTTCGGCAAAAATCTCTGTTCCAGGGGTGCAGGAGATGTCCGTAATCCTCAGAGTTAGTAATTGCGGAGCTTGATACGGACTGTATAATGATACTCCTGCGAAATCTAGCTGCAGTAACGTAAGCAGTCAAAGGGCAGCAAGGAAGAATCGGGCCACTTATCGATGCCTTGGCTAGAGAGTCTGCAATTTCATTAATGATTAGTCCTTTATGGCCAGGCACCCAAATCAAACGCACGCTTCTCAAGTAACCAGGTACCAATGATTGAAATGTCCTCATCACGCGAGAATCACTAGAAGCAGTAAGGGATGAGCACAATGATAAAGAATCAGTGACTATCACGGCTGACGTAATTGATGGTCCTAATTTGCGTAATGCCAGCACCACGGCCATGAATTCAGCTAAAAAAATCGGTATGAAATCTGGCAGCCGAAGAGAAAATGTCCAATCGAGAATCGGGGAAAATATTCCTACACCTGACTTTTCTTCACATTGTGAAGCATCTGTAGCAATTACAACGTTTGTTTGAAGGTATTTCAGGTGATCTTGTAATATACCGTCGAGAATACGGTGTGGAAGTAATTTTGCATTATTAGGAAAGATGTCATCAAATTGAATATCCGTGGCAACAGCTCTGTCGGTAATAGGAAGTACATCGCATATGCGCACGCCCAAAGAGTCAAGTAATTGTTGCACGAATATAATTTGCGGTTTATGCAGTCGCGGCCAGATGACACCAAAAAACAACGCAGGTTGTGAAATAAAGATTATTTGGGTATGACGTAGTGGTGATTCGTAAATCCTTAAGAACGTCTGCACCGTCAAAAGCCGGAACCTGCACGAAAGTGGCGGAACACGGGATTCTAGATAAAGAATAGAATTTGCAACAAATTTAGGAAGACCTAAACACAGACGTAATGCCTCTCTTTCTAAGAAGATTAGAGGACGGGACATGTAGGCTGGAGCTCCCGAGAAGAGCACGCAACCAAATTCTAATACAGGGCGAACGTACATACGGTATATCATTAGGAGTGTATCTCTTCTCAATCCTATTCGACGACTGCTCAGCCTACGCAATATGCCAATTGCACGGGTACCTTTCCCAGTCAACAGATCTATGTGTGAGCGCCAGTTGAGAGAGGCGTTATAAATAATTCCGAGGTATTTAACAGATTCCACCTGTGGTATGTCTTGAAGGTGGTAAGACAATGAAATGTGCACTATGTCACGTATCGGAAAAACGAGAACAGCACATTTGCTGGCATTGAGTGTGAAGTGACTAGCATCTAACCACCTCTCCAGATCATAAAGGTAAGTTTGCAGTCGTTGGTATAGCGTGTGGATGTCGTTTGCAGATGCAAAAAACGCAATATCGTCTGCATAAACATAAGTAGTTATTTCTTGATGACAAGGTAGTGTGCTCATGAGAATATTAAAAAGTACCGGGGAAAGCACTGAGCCTTGCGGTACGCCTCTCGTTTGTTTGTGTTTAGAAGAAGAAACGCCGCTTTCGTAGCAATAGAATTCTATTTCACCTAAGAATGACTGAATCCACGCTACTATATACCCAGGAACACCACAGGAAGTTAACCGATTGATCAATATAGTGTGCTCCACAGTGTCGTATGCTTTAGCGATATCGAGCGTCACTAAGGCAGCGTATTGCTTATGACGTCGAGCGAGTTGTATTCGGCTTTCTAAGTCGACGTGGGCATGCCAGATGGAGCAGCCGGCCCTGAAACCAATCTGACAGGGACTAAGAATGGAATTATCATTAATAAATTTCATGATGCGACGGTGAACAAGCCTCTCAATAAATTTTACTACGTTTGATGTAAGCGCAATGGGCCTAATGTTCTCCAATATATACCTTCCTTCTTGTTTCTTAAGCATCAATATTACCTTGGCAAGCTTCCAGTGCAACGGAATCCAAGCATATTTAATTGAATAATTCACCAGGTCTAAAAGAACGTTAGGTGATTCCTGTAACAATATTTTTAACATTGCATTTGTGACGCCATCAGGGCCAGGGGCTGAATTCGGTAAACATAGTGCAGTCTCATTTAGTTCAGCTAAGGAAATTGGAGTAAAGCCATCCCAAGGACCTAATGTAGAATGAATAGCCGGAAGCCTGGCCGTAAATCGATTTTCTAAGCCTTCGGCAATCTCTTCTAGGGAGGCCCTCAGTTCCTGCGGGGTCAAAACAATTGAATCTAATGTTAAGGGTGTTGGTAGCACCTTCCTAGCACGAAGGAATGCAAATAAAGCACGCTTATTTTTTGAATTAGATAGGTAATCGTAATGTCTAATATCGTATTCCTCTTTGGCTCTATTAACAGTACGCTTAAATACACCAGCATGAAACTGATAATTTTTCCAATTTGTCGGGCACTGATTACGCAGAAGCATTTTCCAAGCGGCCTTTCTTTTTCTATAGTCCCGCGTACACTCATTATTCCACCAACGACAAGCGGTGCCTTTAGCCGAAGGGATGACAAATTCAGCTTGCTTCCGGGAATCCTCTAGAATTGAGCAAATGGTTGAAGCGATTTCCTTATCATTGGCATTGGCAAGTTTCGAAACGGCAGAACGCAAGAAAGTCTTAAATTTCGTATGGTCCATAAATGTGCATGCCTGGTATTCTAAAGATGTTATTGGACAATTGATTTCAAATGACACAGGAAGATGATCACTGTTGGTTGCTGATTCAACCGCTACCCACGACAAAACCTTGATGCCAGCGCTACAAAATGTCAAATCTAACACTGAACGGAAGGGTCCTCTAACAAACGTTACTTGTCCTGTGTTCTGACATGAAAGGTGGCTATCAATCGTCCACTCCCATAGTCGCTTACCGCACACATCTGTTTTTTGCCCCCACGACACGTGATGCGAATTGAAATCCCCTACAAACAAAATTTCTTTTCTACAGGCAGCCACAGCCCTATCAAGTTGACGTGTACTTTGCACGCCGCTGGGGAAATAAGCATTTATAATTGAAAATGGATGGTATCCTGGGAGGCATAAATCTATGGCCAAAATTTCACAGTCGCAGTCCATGATTTGAAAAGAAATTTTTGCCTTGTGACAAATTTTACTGGAAACAAGTATCATTAATCCTCCACCTCGCGAGTCTCTATCTAATCGGAAGGACCGAAAACCTTTTAGATGAAAATTTTTCTCTGGTGAAAGCCACGTTTCCTGAAGAAGTAAGATATCTGGATTGAATTGAATAGATAGGCAAGATAAATCTGTTGAAGCTGAAAATATAGAACGACAGTTCCACTGCAGCACTTTCAACGGTCCAATGGTGTAGAACGCACAGCAGCGGCAACTGCCGCCTTTAGAATACTTTCTGTAAGCACAGGAGTTGGTTGACTCTTTTTTGATTTTGGTTTAATAGTTTTTGAAATTGGGGACCCCATACGTTTGGGAGCTCGAGTGTCAAGTTCCATGTCTGCGGCAATAACAGTGTCTGAATAAGAGGACTCATCCTCGTGTGTTTGGACTACCGAAGTAGTGTCTGTGGAATATTCTGCAACTGTGGAAGGCGTCTCTACCTCGTTGCTAGGCGTTCGAGGTGTGGCGTTAGATACTGGGCACTGCATTGGTGTCTTATTGGGCTGCAATATTTGCATCATGTGGCTGGAAATGATTTGTGCTAAGCAATCAGAGAGACTGGATATCAATTTGTCCATAGCTTTAGCCATTGCTTTTTCCACAGCAGAGTCAATTGCTTCTGAGAGGTTAAGATCCATGCTTGGAGTGTTGCGCGCTGTAACACCAGAGTATCCGAAGGCCCTGTCTTTGATAACTGAAATTGCATCTCTTCGGGAGCAACGACGGCGGTCGATTATTTCAAGAATTTGTATTTCTTGAGCGCGAGCTGAGCAGTTCGAATAGTCTGCTGGGTGTTCTCCCCCACAGAGGCAGCACTTTTGAGATTGAGAAGAGCATTCACTTGAAGAATGACCATCCCCACAGGTGCGGCAACGCAAGCTAGACTTACATCCTCCTGCGCTGTGCCCGAATCTCCAACAATTCTTACACTGGATTGGACGTGACGCAAGCGGCTCTACACGGAACACAAGAGGCCACACCTTTATTTCAGATGGACATGATGTGCCCACAAACGTTGCAATAACAGATTCTGTCGGAACCCTCTCGTTATTGGCCAGTCGATTGCAACGGTAGATGGCAATGACGCCTGCTGCGGATACCTTGTCCAGGGTTTCAGTAGGACTTAATCGGGAGTCTACGCCCCGTACAAGACCCTTGGTGCACGCAAGGTGAGGCGGAATAAAAGCACTCACCGGGGTGGAAGCGAATGAAGTGCATTTCAAGAGGTCTTCTACACAGGTCTGGTCGGGTGAACGACACACTATACCTCCCCGTCCGAACGCTCGCACATCAGTGATGGTCTGGAAGTGGTTGGACATGGCCTTAAGTGCCTTCTGGACAGCCTGTGGATTCGTGATCCTGATGGAACCTCCATTGGTAGGCACAAGCGCCACAGGAATGGTGCTGACGCCACTGCGAAAAAATAAATCTATGGGCAAGTCATTAGGTGGCAGGGATGCTGACCAGGCGGATCGCGCCTGGCCAGGAGAACTGGTCGACATCAGCTCAAGACGGCTGACGCAAGGAATGCCAATCAACCAGGAACTAAAATATGGTTATTGAGACACCTTAAACCACCCGATACTCAGCCAAAACACCACTGCAGGTCTACGAAACGATCGCTCTGTCGAGGCCAGCAGGGACCAGGGACAACCGAGCAGCGAGCAGCGAGACGTCCACAGTCTTTTCGCAAGAGGCCCGCAAGAGGCCAAGTCGACGTTTGCCATGCTTGCGGCCACGTAGGCCACCGTGCGGACGTTTGCATCAGCAGCCAGGAAGAGAGAAGCAAATGCCGCGGTTGCGGAAAAGCAAAAGCGGACGACGAAGAAGAACATCAATGCACCCCCAAGTGCGAAGCGTGCGGCGGGCCCCACGTCACCGGAGACCGAACGTGCAAAAAGCGCTATCAAATTCCCTACATCGTACGACGCCGACGCCGAAGACGCCGACAAAGAGCAAGGAAGGCACAACTGGACGAAGAATCTGACGTCACCGACGCAATTGGCGACATCTCGATGGCTGCACCAGCTGCGCGGAGCGGTTCCATCCTAGGTACCCGATCTCTATCCGGAGGGCGCTCACGCTCGAGAAGGAGAGAATCCAAACCGAGGCAAGGAGAACGCTCCTCAAGATCGAGATCCCGGTCTCGCTCCCAGTCCGTCAAGCGGGCCACGTGGGCTGACAAGGTCAAGGGAGCGACACAGCCGTCTGGGAAGAAGAACGCATCAAGCAAAGAAACCACAGGTGAGGCACAGCCAGAGCATAGGATCGATCCCCGTATCCAAGCGCTCGAAGCGGAAAATAGGGAACTTAGACGCGAGCTCGCAGAGCTTAAGGAATCCTTTAACAACATGAAAGGAAAACTCATAAACCGGCATGAGGTTAGCAACAGTAAACCAGGCCCGTTAGCCGGGCAGTCGAAACGCAAGGCGCTCAACCCGGAACCTTTTAGCGACACAGAGGAGGAAGAAGAGGGCGACATTAGCGAGGTCAACGAGACCCCGTCCGCCGCCTCCGCTTCCCCCGTCAAAAACGAGGGTAAACTGGAAAAGACCCTGAGTAGGATTATGGAAATGCTCTCCGCCATAGAGCTGAGAGTAACGCTATTAGAAAGACCTAGGGCTCAGCCCAAAAGTAGACGAACAACACATACTGAACCGCTCCCGACAGGATTAAATCCCGACGGGGGCGCCACAGGTTTCTAAAATTTCACAGTAAACAAGATGGCTAACACAAATAACAATACCGTTAAAATTTGGCAGTCGAACTGCGCTAGCTTCCAGAGGCGCAAGGCTCCGTTAGGTCAGCTCGTCAGATCGGTGACAGACAAGCCACAAGTAATTTTACTGCAGGAGACGCTCGCGGAGAAAGAGATTACTCTGTCGGGGTATCGCGCAGTAGCGTACAAAGGCGAAGCGGGGAGAGGCATCGCCACCTTAGTTAAAGAGAGTGTCTCCTTTGTGGAGCACACTGTTCCAAAATATCGTAGCGGACTAGAAGCACAACTGATCGAGCTCGTGCCCAGTAGATCGAGCAACGCGAATGTCTTTATTCTTAACGTCTACAGTTCGCCTGCAGATAAGAACAGAGACTTTATTGCACTATTCCATTCCGCAATCAGGGCAGCCAGAAACGCGCCCCTCTTAATTGCGGGGGACTTCAACGCTCCGAACACGGAATGGGGATACGGCTTTAACAGCAAGAAGGGCACAAACTTAGCCGGATGTGCAGCCGATTTTAACCTCACGCTTGTTACAGATCCTAGGTTTCCCACTAGAAGGGGTAATTCGGTCAGTCGAGACACAACGCCAGACCTCACATTCTTCAGAAATATCGAGGGCACGTGGGATAATCTCCAGGAGGACTTGGGTAGTGACCACTACGTTCTCGAAATCGCGGTGCAGGTCAAACCCAAACCTCCGGTCAAATACGAATACGTCGATTGGGATCTTTTCCGGAAAATTCGAGCCGAAACCGCCCCCTCAAACGAATCCTTCAAAGAACTAATTACCAATCTTAAACAGGCCGTCAAAAACGCGACAAAAGAAATCAGCACAAAACTTGAAGTCCCCAAAATGGACTCTCGGTTAGCGCATCTCCTGGAGGCTAAACACGCTCTTGGAGAGAGGTGGAAAATACAGAAATTAAATCGCCGACTACGAGCAAAACTAACGTCCCTAAACAAGGAAATAGAGTGCTATTCCAAGCAACTGGCCCTGCAACAGTGGGACGAAACGTGCAACGAAACGGACGGTCGCATGAGAAGAGGTAGTAAGTGGAATCTGCTTAAAAGCCTCCTAAACGATAAACAGTCCCAGAATGCGCTAAATCTCGCCGTCGATAGGCTCATACATAAGCAGGTCACCTCGGGCCTCACAAACGATGTAATTGTCAACGACCTGGCGCGAACTTACCTACCCGTCAAGGAAGGAGATTCGCAAGGCATAAGCGCGAGAGCGGCTTACACGGGGCTGGACAGGCCAGAATTAGACGAACCTTTTACGATTTCAGAAATCAGAGACGTACTCTTCAACCTAAATGGAAGATCGGCCCCGGGGCCAGACGGGGTCACCAACAAGCTCCTCCGGAACCTGGACGACAAGGCCATCGAAATCCTAACGGCAGAGATAAACGAGGTGTGGAGCTCGGGGCAGGTCCCGTCGGAATGGCGCACCGCCAAGGTGGTGCTCATCCCCAAACCGGGGAAACCTCCGCACATAAATAACCTGCGGCCCATCTCTCTAACATCGTGCGTTTGCAAAGTGGCAGAACATGCAATACACAATCGAATCGTCGAACACGTAGAAAACCACGAACTATTTAGGCATAATCTAATAGGTTTTAGAAAGGGACTCTCCACACAGGACGCAATGCTCCTCCTGAAAAGATCTATATTCGATAACGAGACGCGGGACGTACGAGGTATCATTGCACTCGACCTTGCTAAGGCCTTTGACAAGGTGGCTCACGAACACATCTTGAACGAAATTTCCCATCTCAACCTAGGGCGGAAGTTCTTTAATTTCACTCTCTCGTTCCTATCGGAAAGGAAAGCGTTCCTTCGACTGGGCACGATCTCGGGCGGTCCGTACGAACTGGCAAACTGCGGAACCCCTCAGGGCTCGGTCCTATCCCCGCTACTATTTAATATCGCCATGCATAAACTCTCTGAAAGGCTGGCCGCACTCCCAAAAATAGGCCACGCAATCTATGCAGACGATATCACAATCTGGTCCCCGGGGGGATCTTTGGCTGATCTAGAGCAATCTCTCCAGGCGGCCATAGATGTAACGGAAGAATTTCTTACATGCACGGGTCTCAAGTTGTCACCGACCAAATCCGAACTCCTCCTCTACAGACAGTCGAGGCAGGGCGTTAGGAACCTCGAGCCTCTGGAAACTCTGCCAGTCGAAATTACAACACGAGAAGGGCACCCCATTCCGAGGGTGAACTCCATCAAAATTTTAGGACTTTTAATCAACGCCAAAGGCTGTAATGCAGAAGCTCTAAACAAGCTGGGCGCGCAGGCGAAAAATATACTAAGACTCATAACTAGAATCGCAAGCAAAAGGGGGGGACTCAAGGAGGACAACCTACTCAGGGTCTTCCAAGCTTTCTTCATCAGTCACATTACTTACACGGCACCGTACCTCAAATGGAGCAAAATTGAAAAGAACAAACTCGACACGCTCATCAGGTCCGGCGTCAAAAGAATACTCGGTATTCCACAATCCGCTAGCACATTAAAACTACTGGAACTCGGAATTCACAATACCACAGACGAATTAATTGAAGCACAGTTTATTGCACAGATCTCCAGGCTTTCGTCAACTAAGCCGGGAATCAAGATTCTTGATGAAGCTGGTCAGCTCCCTATACAGCCACCGCTCAACCGACCTCCCCTGTCTAAATTAGCCCGTGAAGGTATAAAGGTTGAGCCCGTGCCGAGGAACATCCGCCCAATATATAACGAAGGTCGCAGAAGAGCGCGGGCTAGAGCCATCCTTCGACGAATCGATCCTTACGGGGCAGATGCATTCTTCGTTGACGCCGCCAAATATGGCAGCGAAGACAGGTTTGCAATCACGGTCGTTGACGCGCGCGGAACACTTATCAGCGCCGCATCAATCTACGCTAAGCACGCCAACGAGGCGGAGGAAACCGCGATAGCCTTGGCTCTTCAAGCCGCAAAAGGCCCGGCGTCCATTTTCTCCGACTCGCGCACGGCGGTCAGGGCTTTCTCGTCCGCTCTAGTTTGTAAACAGGCAGCCGACATAGTTAACAGATGCTTTCGTATTAATACGCGAGAAGAAACCGCAGGTCATACTATAGCATGGTTCCCGGCCCACATGGACGATGTAACTAACCGAGCGGGTTGCAACCCTAACGAGCGGGCCAACTGCGTGGCGCGTGAATTCACGAACCGCGCCCAAGCTAGCGGTCCGGCTCTCCCGCAGGATTGCCCCTTCAAAGATAAACTTACAACCTTTCACGAAATTACGTCACATTATAGACAGCAGGAGAAAATTCCCTCCCCCCAGCCCGAAACTGAACAGAGCTCAGGCTGTTACTTTCAGGCTTTTACAGACGAGATCGTACCTCACCCCGAGAGCGCTTAGTTGGATAGACCCGAACTTTCCGCAATCGTGCTCCAAATGCGGTCACGCGTGCTGCTCCTTCGACCACAGGCTCTGGCTGTGCCCGTACAACGCGGGCTCCGACTTTCATAACCAGTCCAAGTGGGACGCCTTGCTGAAGAGCTCAGATTTCCCAAACCAACTACAGGCCGTCCAGAGGGCCCGCGACGTCGCGGAGAGTCACCATCTCCCTGTCCCGTCGAGGGCGGAGCCACCAACTTGATCGGGGAACCTTCGGTTCCCCCAATCAAGTTCCTCAGGACACTCTTAATAAAGTTCTTGTCACTTGTCACTTGTCTCTTCTAGCAATGTCTGAGAGTGAGTTTGCCTTTGCACCACTAAATTTACGTGACCGCCATGTTCAAACAAAATGCAAAATGAGGGAACGTTGCTGAACGGCAATGTATCAAATGGGAACATAATACATAGCAGTCAGCGGGCTTTTTTTGGTCGCGTCCTCATAAACACGACGTAGTAGCCGGGAGAACTCAACAGCAAGAATGTGTCAACAGTGTGCTAAGGTACTTTGTTGCTAAGGTACCTCAGTGATGCTGTGGGCTTTGTAATGCCGTTGCAGTGCACTGACAAGCTTTTCTTTCATATCTTAAAACCCTTTATAAATGCCTTAGATGTGTCTACTATTCGCCGAGGGCTGGAGCGACGAAGAGAAAGCGAGCTTCTTTGACCGGCTATGGTCCCTTGACCCGGAGTTTGTGGACAAGCTCTCCTCCCTCCCCAATGGCACAGCAGACCACAGTCCAAGTGCACCACTGCCTGCAGCGACGACAAAAGACTTGGTCAATCACTGCACGAGTGTAACAGTCAATGGAGATAGTCTCATAGTCGATGAGGATGAAGAGGTGGAGGAAGAGGGGGAAGAGGAAGGAAATAGAGAGGTAGTCTCGCCAACGGAGGAACCACAACCTATGCCGAGGAATGTCGTGTCACCAAGAAGTGGCGCGGTTGAGGAAGAGAGGGTTTCCCCCATGGGAGAAAAGATAGAATATGAGGAACAAGAGGAGCTGCTGCTCTGAGGTTTCACAAAAATCGAGCAAAAATGTGGCGCTACGGTAACATCAGTCCAGTATACGACTGGTTGTACTTGTGTCAGTGGTGCAGGACGTCTTCCTTGGGTATTTTCAAGTTGTCTAGCTGACTTTGTCAGGTCAGTGACAAAGCGCTCGCAGAATGTGTAACCTTTCCTCATTTCGCATCGAGCGCTTAGGAGGTTTTGTATTGAATGTGGACAGGCAGATTCAAACTGCCAGCAAGCTGCATAGTGGCTTTGACATGTGATGTGTGAGCAGCCTTCTTTACTTTTCCATTTAGTTAATAATAGTAGGCCTAATTTTGCCAGTATATTTAAGCTTTTGGCCAGATTTGGGTGACGTGGTGCACAGCCATGTGAGTCGCATATGAATTCTTGTGACAATAGCTCAAGAGCTTCTGTTCATAGACTGAGATAAAAAAACCCAATCAGTTTAATGGTTGCTGAGTGTCGATTTTGCATGCTTAATGACAATATTGTATGTCTGCAGTATGAGCATTCCCAGTCGAAGTCCCAAGATTGAGTAACCACCCCTTTCGTGTTTGTGATGTCTAGAAAATCTACCGCTTTCACTGCACTGTAGGACTAGACTTGGGTCTAAGCAGCATTGAGGCCACTGGGTCTCTGTGATGCTCATTTGTGGTGGATATGTTAGGCTGTTTTTGATGCATGTGCCAAGGCCAGCCATTTAAGAGCATGACATTTTTCTTAGCATTCCACCTGTCAGACCTGTCAGAAAGCAAGCCTTCCATGGGAAAGGTTGCCATGCGCAGATTTGGTGGCCAATGTATCTTTCTGGCGTGGGATTCGTGCACAATGTTTTATCACTGCTGCCATATGTTTTAATAGAGTGATGTGGTGGCTTATCCCTTTATCTTTTTTCCTACTGAATTCACGCGAGGTCTACTCCTGACGGAAAAAATATGTTGAGAGCTTATTTTGTTTTTCTGTATGCTTTGCCTTTTGGGACAAGCTTTGATTCCAAAGCCTGTACGCATTATTTTAAAGCACCATTCCATTTGCTTTTCCATTCCATTTTGGCAAGGCCTGTATGGCTATGTTGTAGAGCCAGAATCTTTCTTCCCCCAGTGTTTGCTTTGAAGGGCCCCTCAACATGTTTAGCCATTTCTGACAGACGAGTGCAGATTACTCGCTAACGATCGTGTCTGCAAAGTATTACAGCACTGCAAGCCATGAAAATAGCAGAAATTTCAAGCCAAACACCACGCGTCCTCCCTCTTGAGGAAACTCCACCACAAGCCAGAGCGTCAAGGTAACATGCACAAAGGCGCGCTTGTAAAATACATTGTCACCTACGTCGCCCGCCATGACACGTGACTTGGGTAGTCGTCCTATGCAGAAGGTTCCACGTCGCCGCTGTAAATACATCGTGCAGCATGAAAGGAAGAGAAAGAAAGTAATATAACAAAAAAAGGAGACGGGACTCGGATGCGTGGACTTCGTCTCTTGGCTCCGTTGTGGGAGAAGGCAAGGAAGGAACATCGCTTGGGGAGGCTGGTCTAGGGAAAGCGAGAGAGTGTCACCATTGGCAGTGACACTTGCTTCCTGGTGGCATGTTAAAGAGAGAGTTGATTTCTTCTATTTCCTCTAATAACAAACTGACTTGAAAAAATATTTCAGTGCAACACTCCTTAGAAGGCGTTTTACAATTTTTAGCGTGTATCCAGAATTTGAACTAGGGCCTGGGGAGGGGTCCTTTAATGCACACGTTCAACTTGGCCGCTCAGTGCAACCTGTTTAGCTCAACATTTTTTTTATCTTGCAGTTGTTTTACTCTTGAATCTCCAAATCTGTCATTGATCAGCATGTATGCTGCAATAGTAAACTACTAAAAATAGGAATGATGTCGTATTTATTAAAAGCCAATACTTAAGCTGTGGTTTGATGAGCCTATTCGTATGCATTTCTGTTTAGGCATAAAATTACCTCTGTGTTGTGTTGTGTTTAGCGCATGCTCTGGGAAGTTTAAAATTTTTTGCAGTATGACATGCTTATTCATTATAACATCGCCAAGTTTGTGAAAACGACCTGTGAACCTTTTCCTTCCTCAGTGCAGTTAACTTTTTCTGCACAAATGTGTATCTTTCAACTGCTCAGGCACCTCAGGCCTCAAGACACTCGTGATGTGCTCAGAATCTCGTCTCTGTCATGCTTTAATAATGGCAGCATGTCTATGCAGACGGAGCTCTTTGTGCATTGCCCGTGTGTCGTGATGAGTCGTTTGTAACAATGAGTTACTTTGTACTGGCAAAAGCCGCGCTCTTGATCAATGGTTGAATACAAACATCACCTGTGGCTTATAAGCACATGTTGCAGTGAGTTTAGGCATTTTGACAGAAAAGGAACACCTGTTTGTGTTTGCAGATTACCTTGTCCCTGTGGTCAGGCCTAATAGTATCATGTGCATTTGTGTATACATTTGTGTATCATGAGACTTTGTTTGTGCCAGAGGCCTCAGAAATGCTTGGTGGCTGGGTCAGGTAATGTGGTGGGTGAGCAGTCACTTTTTGGCACTGAGCAGCTTGGCCAGCTATGTGCAGTGACAGTGCTGCCCAATTCTTGGTAACGGAAATCACCCTCCTACACCCTTCCCAGCTCTCTCCTTTTGACGTGTTGCCTAAAGACATACAGCTTGCGAGAAATCCCATTCCTTTTATGTATTGATTGGCATGTGTAGTGTGAGCCTTGAAAATAACTCTCGCAAATGTTAGTTGCTTGAAACATGTATGAGATTTACCTTGAGTTTTTTTGACGCTGCTTGCAGCAAGCAACTTTTATAGCCAAGTCCTCCGGCGCTCTTTTTGAGTTTTTCGCTATTTCTCTGTTTCAAATGTTTCGGTGTATTGCATTCCATTGATGCTTGGAACAATTAAGACCACTTTTTGCTATATATGTCTATATGTTTTTGTGTATTTGTGCATTTGTATGTCATTGATGTGTAGTATGCTATAGTTGTCTTTGATAAGAGCACGAACAATTTTTCACATTGCATAGTCATCACTGTTGCTCACTTAAAAACTCAAGCTTGTGCAAGCATTTGCAAGGTGTGTTTTTGTGTATGCCTTGCCTCCTGCAAGGTACAGTGCGGCCCAACATCTCAAGGAACATTCCATTAGAGCTGAGCTAGCAGGTCCTGCAGCGCTTCTATTCAACCCGTAGTCACTGAAGCTTACTGAGTCAGGTTTGTCTTATACGTCTCTCATAGTATCTTGTCTTTTCTAGCGCCGTGCATTCATAAGGGCAGCATGGCTCTGTAGTGGTGACTGACTGTCTGTTCCTTGTCAAATCAGTCCACACTGTACCGGCTGTCTTTTATTCTGCAGTATAGATAAACTTCACGCTGAAGTTCTAGGCTTGTAAGGGAATTGGACAACAGTTTATTTCATCTTAACTTAGAAAGTTTTCTCAGCGCAGCTGTTTATGCACTAGGGGTTGTCGGGCAGGTACCATTATACACATTTGTACTCTTGAAGCAATTTTTCTTCTTTTTTTTCACAACCGACGTCAATCCTTTCTCCTCTTGGCACCATGGTTCTGTTGACCCATTGTCATCTCTATTCATACTGTCAAGCAGGCAGCTAGTGTGCATAGCAGGATAACAGGTGAGGATCATGAACTGGAAGTAACGAGCTATTTATGCAGCAGACTTGTGCCTAAAGAGAGAACTGCAGCAAAGTGACAATGAAAGCAGCAAGCATAGTCAATGGTCATTGAAACCAGACATGTTGCTTGAGTTTGTCTACTATTTTGTATAAGCTTACATGTACTGCACTCACTTTGTCATCTATATGCATTCGTCAGCATCAACTTACATCATTATCTCTAGTGCACACTTGGTTTTGAAATAAAGCACTGGCTCAACCATTGCTACAAAAGTGGTGGAGGTGCTCTAGAATCCCGTGGTCATCTTCCACTCACTCTTAGCTGGAGTTATGCTCATGTTGCTTCTTGAGCCAGCCGTCCAGCCATTCATAACGAAAGCCATCGGCACCCTCATGCGTTACAGTTGACACTACAGGACTGCACAAGTGCCGCCCGAGCCTGAAAGTACGATACTCGGGCCCGGCCTGGGATCGAAAGATTCGGGCTTGCAGAGTCATGGTGTCTAACCAGGAAAACCGGGAATGCTCAGGAATTTTTTAATAGTCTGGAAATACTAATAAAAACTCGGGGAATTTGTGCTTCTATCACGAAATGTAAGGTGTAATTTTATTGAAAGCCAACTAAAACCGTGCTAATGCTGGCTCGAGTAACAGCAAGAAATCATAACGAATCGCCATCGACGCCATGTCGTCGGGAGGAGGAGTTGTCAGTGTGCAGTCAACGACCGATTATCCGGACGCCCGATTTTTGGGACATGCCCGATAATTCGGGCAGCTTCGCTGCACTGCCACGTACCCAATCGAGTGAATGTATAAGAACGTCTGAAATTTAGGACACAAGAACTCTTCGCCATCTGATTTTCGTGACTTTTTGCCGTTACTGCAGGTCTGAAATGTCATTAATCAAAGCCACCACCACTGCCATTTTGATTATCTCGCTGCCTCGAACCAGCGCTCTCACACAGAGATCGGCTGGCAGCTGTAGCTACCACCGCGGCAACGCGAGGCCTAGCTGCTTCCACGTTCGCTATTAAGGTTCTTGCCGTTTGGTGCCGTGTTTTTTCATTTAAAGAATTCGCCGCTGTCTGCAATGACACCGACTCCGCCTTTGTAATCCTCGGAATCGGCGTCAAAGCTCGGAAAGCAAGGCGCATTGCGTAATGCCCGTTCCCGAAAGTTAGCTTCGCCTCAATAGAGGACTGTTACTCGGTGAAGCTTAAAGGGCCCCACGCCAGGCCCCATAGTAAATTTTGGTTATACGCTGGAAGTTACATGTCCTCTAGGAAGCCTTCTGCCGCAAAATTTTTTTTTTAAATCGGTTCATTATTGCACTCTTAAGCAAAATTACACCTTTTGAGTCGTATCTTGCCACACAACAATAATCGTCATCTGTCTTGTCCGCATTTCATTTCTTTATTGCTGCGAACCCGGTACTTCTAAGTCATCTATAGCATGGGCGTTGTCAGCATGACAGAGCTTTCTCAACAGTAAAGCAGCGAGCGCAGCATTTTCAAGAAAAGAAACGCAAGCAAGACATGATGATTATTGTTGTGTGGGAGATAAACACCCCAAACGTTGTACATTTGTTTAAGAGTGTAGCCGAGATAGAAATATTTCAGTGCCACGAACCCTTCCTTTCAGGAACGTTACTGCCACAGCCAAGCGAGATTGTCCCGTCTTGCCTCCGCAAGCGAAATTCTTTCCTTGCATTCTCCCACACCGGAGCACGAAGATCGCATGACGCATATTTCAAAGGCCCCGCCTTCATTTTTTTTCCTCCGCATTTTTGTTCTTTCTTTCTTTCTTTTTTCGTCGCGTACTTTTGCTGAAGGTGTTGCGTGCGAGCTGTTGTGATTGTCTGGTTTTGTGCAGCGCACGATTTTGCACACTGTGCACGAGGACACATGACTAACAGTATAAGTCAGTGCTACACGAATACTGAGGCAGAACAAGCGGATCATGGAGCATGATGACGCGCTGGAACATGGTAAACGATGACATAGTTTCGGTACCTGCGTGACGACATGACTGTGCGAACAAGCAGACGAAGCGGAAGGACGTCTCTTTTGCTTCGGTGCGAAAACAAAAAAACACGCAGACATTTCGTTTTGTGCGTATTATTATTCATGTAAACTCCAATTCATCAATTCAAGCAACAGATCACACAAACAACATGTTGCTTGGAATAATTCTCAAAGTCACGGGTCACCACGAGCGACGGGACACTGCGGACACGAATACGTCACCGTCCGGCTTGGAGCGCGGTCGCCGCGAGGGAAAAGAAAAACGGCATTTGGATTGAAATGTCAGACCTTTCCGTGGCGTGTAGCGATGTAATTCTTTGCAACACGATCGTTAGCGCGCATTGTATGCTCTGCGCTTCTCAGCTCAAAATGACCAGACCAGGTGAGGGGCCCTTTAAGAAGTGTAGGGACAATTGTCGCGGGACACAGTGTGTATTCTTTAATTATACACGCATGTACCCGCTGTCTCCTGTCGCAGTACGAGCACCGATATGTTTAATACGTGTACTGACAGGCCTTCAGAGCTTTTGCGGACATGCCTGTTGCAATTTGAGCTTTTAAGGGTAGTCAAAGACAGGCACTCCTTTCTTCGGACGTTTTTCCGGCCCCTAGGGAGTCCGAAAAATCGAACGTTGACTACAACTGATGAAGAAGATGCTTCAAATGGTGCGTGGGTGGTGGTGGTGGTGAAAACTTTTATTCAACAGAGAGGGTGAAACTCATAGGCTCCACTAAACTAGGTGTCGTCCTAAATCCGGGACGTCATCGGTCGAAGCTGCCGCTTGAGCCTGTGGGACCAGAACTCGTTGTTCTTCTAGTCCGGAGCTACTGAGCAGGGTCGCCTCCCCGTTCTCTCGGGTGGAGTGGGAAATAGGGGTGGGAAACGGCTAGTAGAGGAGAACTGGGAAAATCATTGACATTAAATCTGTATATATTTGTTTTCTCGACACTGTAGAGATATTCAGGACGAAGGCGAACCACGAGGAATTGGACAGCGGAGTATACATGGTCATCGTCAACCTATTTTTATGTGTACTGCAGGACGAAGGCCTCGTCCAGAAAAGCAATCGCCAATTACCTCTGTCTGGCGCTAGCTCATTCCAACTTCTGCCTGCAAATTTCCTAATTTCATCACCCCACCTAAATTTCTGCCGTCCTCGACTATACTTCTCTTTCCTTGGCACCCATTCTGCAACTCCAATGGTCCACCGTTTATCCATCCTATGCATTACACAGCCTGTCAAGCTCCAATTTTTTCCCGCCATGTCAACTAGAATATCAGCTATCCCTGTTTGCTCTCTGATCCACACCGCTCTCTCCCCGTCTCTTTGCGCCTGACATTTTTCGTTACATCACTGTTTGTGCCTCCGTAACTTGTTCTCGAGCTCCTTTGTTAACCTCAAAGTTTCTGTCCCATATGTTAACGCCGGTAGAATGCACTAATTACACACTTTTCAATGAAAGTTGTTGAAATGTTAAAACTAGAATGTCACTGCACGTGAAAATTTTGATACACAATGGCTAAATAAAGGGCATGTAGAAGTGGCGATAACCGACAACCCTATTTTACCGAGGAAATAATGTATGCATAGGCTCAGACAGATTAGCATTAACAATGATAAGTGTAGAACAAGTACTGTAGCACATGTGAACGCTTTGTAAACAATGGCGACAACATTTACGTATGCTAAAAGTTCGAAAAGACACACGTGGTTCACTCGAAAGATAATAAATTATCGGGCTTTACGTGCTAAAACCACAATCTTATTGTGGGGCACGCCGTAATGGGGGACTCCGGAATAATTTGGACCACTTAGGGTTCTTTAATGTGCACCTAATGCTAAGTACACGGGTGTTCTTGCATTTCGCCCCCGTCGAAATCCGGCCGCCGTGGCTGGGAATCGATCAAGTGCTTTTGC
Source organism: Dermacentor andersoni (assembly GCF_023375885.2). Lineage (NCBI taxonomy): Eukaryota > Metazoa > Arthropoda > Arachnida > Ixodida > Ixodidae > Dermacentor > Dermacentor andersoni. Next base: position 59,787,974 of record NC_092820.1, read on the forward strand.
TAAATAGATCTGACGCAGTGCAAAGTGGTCACAGTGGCATGACCAGTACTGAAGAGCTGTGTGGTCCAGGTGTAGGTTGGTTTGTATGGAACGGCTTTTTAATCCGCACATCTGGTGAGGTCCAATAAGTATTGACATTACATGCTGGACTCCATAGAGTTTCTCACTTAACACCAAGAGGGAAATCTGCTGCCACCGTCTATGGGAGTTTCTTAAGGGGCGCCGTTCCGTCATGGGAATGACAGTATATGTGTCTGCGAGTCTTGTGTTGGCTGGTGTTCTAAGAGGCTTCGTCTAAAGCGTGGATATGGCTGCACAAATAACGCGTTCTGAAAGTAAAATCTTCATAAAATGTTTCCATTCACGCAAATTGCATCTTTACTCACCTACAATGCATGACGCAGGGAAGAAAAGCAAGAACGGACTACAAACTGTTTTAAAGCGAGCGCGAATCTTGTCTGTCCTCCAACTTTAGCGGCCCGCTGATACTTTTTACGTATCATATAATTATGCATGCAATAACAAGCTCTCATAGTTAAACAAACTATGTTTTTGTTTAATACTAAAGCTCAAACAGTTTCTTACGTGGAGTGTTAGTAGAAAATGAGTCATTGTGACAGACGGAACGGTGCTTGGCCGGCTCTCCGAGAACCATGCCAATCCAGAGTCACAATATACCGGCATTCCCAGGCATACCACAGCGCAGCAGCGCCAGATTTCCCTCTACGTAATATAGTGAGAAACTCTATGCCGGAGTCGATTAGATAAGACTTTTGCATAAATTTTTCAGCCTACATTCGTCAATGTAATGGGTCTATAGCATACTGCAGACTATAACTTTTCTTTCTCACCACTTTGAGGCGTTAAGATAAAAGCTTAGAGGAGGGTTAAGCTTGCGTTTAAGAGTGGAGCGCCATAGCATTTAAAGGTCCCTGACTGCTTTTCACACTTCCCGACAACTGCAGCTTATGTAATCGTAATGTTTAACGGGAAACGCTGGCGGCGAGCACTACTCACGAAGGCGAGCTTTCTGGTAGAAACGCGGCCTCTTGCGTGGGCCGATCCCCGAAGTAGTGCACAGCCACGCCAAAAATATTACAACATTTTCAGGCTTCCGTTATTCTTTCGCAATTTAAGTAGTATGAGAAGAATAAACATAAGACATGTGCTGTCGGTGTTTTGTTTCATGACATTTGTTTGTGGGCTGTCATTCTCAAAATTCCGAGGAATAAAGTTGTCAAGAATGCAAGAGAAAGTATGAGCAGCTTTAGTTATAGAATAGTGTGGCAATATAACCCGCATACACCTCATGCCATATAGCAAGGCGTGGCGTATACATACTATATCAAAATAAATACGGCAATTTTCGCCCACGGACAACTCCGCCGACACCGGATTTTCTGCGACACGGATTTCTTAACGCTGTGGTATTAATATGACTTCTGGTAAATGAGTATGGTAGGCAGTCTTTATCAAGACTAGCAGTAAAAACTTAAAGTAAAACATGGTTTAATATAAACGTCGAGGATTTATTAAATAATTGGCAGAGTTCATCAGGACGTGGTGCTGTGGAAATTGGTACCTGATGAATGGCAAGTTCTGTTTCTTGTTGGGCAAATTGACCACTAATAACAGAGCAATCACCCTCTGCAAAGGGGTTTACTGAGGAAACGAAATCTGTCATTAGAATTTGGCGTGTGATTACAACTGAACAGCATTGTATATATTCCATGTTTGTGACAAGCGCGTCATTAGAATATATGTCTGTGATATGCTTGGAATAAATGGTGCCCAAATAAACGCATCATAGGGTGGTGCTCTTTGGATTGAAAACGTGGATCTTAGGCGGTTTGCTTGCTGGTTCAATGCGGCGGAAACGATTTTCGGAGCCGGAAACACGTAGCAGATGTTGCGTTTTGGTTTTGGACACTACCTATTTGCATGTCGACGCACATCAAGTGTTGCCTGTCGCTTTGGTCCTTCAGAGTGCATGGCACTGGTTGTACGGGAGCGAATAGGAGCGCATCATGCGTTTGAAGATGGCTTTTAACAATAGTGATTTCCTTTCTACTTGCACCAAGTGTTTCTTGTCCCAGATCATGATGGTTATAAAGACTTTTCGGTAAATCTTTTTCTTTGCACTGCTTTTGTAAAACAACCTGATAGAGCTAATTTCGAATGATATCTCTCGAATTCCTAGTTTAACCATTTCCCAAGCTGCAAATGAGTGTAAATACTTAGAAAAGCTAGATATTAACTAAGAACGTACCCGAGATATGAAGTCTTTATCGCTAGTCAGACTGAAGTATAACATGAGATGGCGGCTTCATGGTGGAAGGAAGGAAGGTAGGAAAAAAAACTTGAAGGTCGGCTCTAATACCAAGTAAAGAAGGGTGCTTCAATTGAATTCAAGGTGCGTCCAATTGCTTTCGCAACACTTTTTTTCCGAATCTCGGCTTAGGCTATTTTTGTGCTTCTATTCTAGGCAAAATATACGCAAAAACTGGCACTCTGGCAAAAGTGGGCCAGACCTGTTATCGTCGGCAAATTCCGGAGATAGTGCGGCTTAATGGTGTCTGAAATGGCTCGACAAATTTTGTGGATGCGTAGGGTATTCAGCTACACTAAAACATTAGCAGCGCATTTTAAGTGAAACTGGCTTCAGAGGCAGCAATTGCTGTGGGAGGCAAGGCACCAAGGCAACCAGTAGGGAAGCTCTCCCAAGTAACAAAGCACCTAATAAAGAAACGAAGAAGGATGAAAGTTTCCAACTCAAGAGATAAGGTAGAATTCACGGAACTGTGACTGGATCTGGTGCTGCCTTCGTTGAGGGGATGTTTGAACAGGCCCCAGGACTTGCCGTTACGCATCTGCCCGTCGATCGAGTGACAGACATCGTCTCATCGCTGCTTGCCCAGGGTCCGACAGTGATCTTCATGGCCTTGTTGAGCTCGGAGATCTTTTTCCTGAATCTTCGGTTGAACTTTTGTCCCTTACATCGCAGGAGCAGTGCCTGCTTGGCCTCGATCAGATGGGCTAGCCTGCTGTCCATCTTGTCTACCTGCAGGTCGCTGACGAGCTTCTTAGTGGACGACTCGGTGTCACTCTTGATTCGCTCGCACCAGTCTTCCAGGCCTTTGGGGAAGGGAGCGAAAAAAGTCCCAGTCCGTGACCGTGAACTCTCTGGATTTACTTCGGGTGACGTCGAAGCGGGTCTCGAGCACGTGATGGTCGCTACCAAAATCCATTGCGGTGTTACTGCACTTGGCTCACTCGACGATCTTCACGAACGCCAGATCGGGGGTGGTGTCCCGGTTCACCGAGTTGCCGATTCGGGTGGGGAACGCCTTGTCCGTGATAAGCGTGAGGTCCATTTCGTTGGCGTTGTGCCACAGATTGCGGCCCTTGCTCGTGTCGTAGAATCATCCACACACTCCGTACGGGGCGTTGAAGTCTCCGATGACGACCAGGACATGGGTGCCGGCCAGGTCGACGGACTTCTTGAGTGTCGTCTTGAACTGCTGTCGCGATTCCCTAGGATTGCTGTAGATGTTGAGTACAAAGACGCTGTTTCTCCGCTGGTTGCGTTGTCTCGTGTTCCGCAGAACCTTCGCCATGACGTATTCGAGCTTGCAACTCGCCAGCTACAGGTCGTGAGATAAGTGCGTAAGCCTCCTGTCAACTAACGTGCATACTCCCCGACCTCCGGGCTGCACGAAAACGGCCCGATAACCAGGGAGGGATGCGGCAAGAACGCTGGTTTCCTGTAATGCTATTACCTGTGGATTGTAAGCTAGCGATCCAATATATTGCTGCAACGAAGCCCTCTTATTGGAGTACCCTGCAGTTCCATTGCCAAATTCGGAACTCCTCTTTGCAACTATCCATGATTAGACAAATTTTCTGTGGCACCCGCTCGTAAGCATCATCATCATCAGCATCAGCATCATCAGCCTAGTTACGCCCGCTGCAGGGCACAAGCCTCTCCCATACTTCTCCAACTACCCCGGTCATGTGCTAATTGTGGCCATGTTGTCCCTGCAAACGTCCTAATGTCATCCGCCCACCTAACTTTCTGCCGCCCCCTACTACGCTTCCCTTCCCTTGGAATCCAGTCCGTAACCCTTAATGACCATCGGTTATCTTCCCTCCTCATTACATGTCCGGCCCATGCCCATTTCTTTTTCTTGATTTCAACTAAGATGTCATTTACCCGCGCTTGTTCCCTCACCCAATCTGCTCTTTTCTTATTCTATAACGTTACACCTATCATTCTTTCCATAGCTCGTTGCGTCGTCCTCAATTTCAGCAGAACCCTTTTCGTAAGCCTCCAGGTTTCTGCCCCGTGGGTGAGTACTGGTAAGACACAGCTGTTATACACTTTCCTCTTTAGGGATAGTGGCAACCTCCTGTTAATGATTTGAGAATGGCTGCCTAACGCACCCCAGCCCATTGTTATTCTTCTGGTTATTTCAGTCTCATGATCCGCATCCGTGGTCACTACCTGCCCTAAGTAGATGTATTCCCTTACCACTTCCAGTGCCTCGCAGCCTATCGTAAACTGCTGTTCTCTTCCGAGACTGTTAAACATTACTTTAGTTTTCTGTAGATTAATTTTCAGACCAACCCATCTCCTTTGCCTCTCCAGGTCAGTGAGCATGCATTGCAATTGGTCTCCTGAGTTACTAAGCGAGGCAATATCATCAGCGAATCGCAAGTTGCTAAGGTATTCTCCATCAACTTTTATCCCCAATTCTTCCCACTCCAGGCCTCTGAATACCTCCTGTAAACATGCTGTGAATAGCATTGGAGATATCGTATCTCCCTGTCTGACGCCTTTCTTTATAGGGATTTTGTTGCTTTCTTAGTGGAGGATTACGGTGGCTGTGGAACCGCTATAGATAGCTTCCAGTATCTTTACATATGGCTCATCTACACCCTGATTCCGTAGTGCCTTCATGACTGTTGAGGTTTCGACTGAATCAAATGCCTTTTCGTAATCAATGAAGGCAATATATAAGGGTTGGTTATATTCCGCACATTTCTCTATCACCTGATTGATAGTGTGAATATGGTCTATTGTTGAGTAGCCTTTACGGAATCCTGCCTGGTCCTTTGGTTGACAAAAGTCTAAGGTATTCCTGATTCTATTTGCGATTGCCTTAGTAAATACTTTGTAGGCAACGGACAGTAAGCTGATCGGTCTATAATTTTTCAAGTCTTTGGCGTCCCCTTTCTTATGGATTAGGATTATGTTAGCGTTCTTCCAAGTGTCCGGTACGCTCGAAGTCATGAAGCATTGCGTATACAGGGTGGCCAGTTTCTCTAGAACAATCTGCCCACCATCCTTCAACAAATCTGCTGTTACCTGATCCTCCCCAGCTGTCTTCTCCCTTTGCATAGCTCCCAAGACCTCTTCCGGTGTTACTTGTGGGATTTCAAGTTCCTCTATTCTCTCTCACCTTATCGTCGTGGGTGTTACTGGTACTGTATAAATCTCTATAAAACTCTTCATCCACTTCAACTATCTCATCCATATTAGTAACGATATTGCCGGCTTTGTCTCTTAACGCACACATCTGATTCTTGCCCATTCCTAGTTTCTTCTTTACTGCTTTTAGGCTTCCTCCGTTCCTGAGAGCCTGTTCAATTCTATCCATATTATAGTTCCTTATGTCCGCTGTCTTACGCTTGTTGATTAACTTCGAAAATTCCGCCAGTTCTATTCTAGCTGTAGGGTTAGAGGCTTTCATACATTGGCGTTTCTTGATCAGATCTTTCGTCTTTTGCGATAGTTTACTGGTATCCTGTCTAACGGAGTTACCACCGACTTCTGTACCTTGCGGTTACCACCGTACAATAGCTTGCGGTGGCTGGTCGAAAATCTCGGGACTTGCAACGGAAGGTTAAGGATGCCGATAAAAGCGATCCTTGGCAGGGAAGCAGGGAAGAGTTGACAGATCGATGTCGTATACGTGCCGAAAGGGCTCGATAACGCCGTCACCCGGTGCGATGCCGCGGATGACGCCTTTCCACGTGGCCAGCGCTTTATTATCGCACAGAACAAAAGAAAGATAGGAAGGGGGAAATAGAGGGAGAAAAATAAGGACAACAAAAGAAAAGAAAAAGGGAAAGAAGTAAAAATCAGGACGATAGGAGAGGTCAGGAACAGAGGGGTCCCTGGCATGTCTATCGGCATGCTGGGCAGCAGGAGCAGATCTACGGGTCAGCATGACTGCTATAGGCTTGAAGACGGACTAGCAATTCGTAGCTTGGCTCCCCATCGACCACCCCAACGGTAAATGCGCTGAAGTGTCGTGATGCATCGCGCATGTTGGTTGATGTACAACAGCTCCCATCAGAGGTCCCAGGTTGGTCCAACAGTTCGCCGGGCATCAGGAGCAGATCTCTCGGTCTGCATGACTGCAGCACGACTACATATCTGCAAGAGGCTTGAAATCTGTGCCAAAACAGTTTTGTTAAGTGGAAAATGAACAGGTGTCGAAGGATACAGACAGGGGAAGTACGGAAAACAAAAAAATGGGCTGAGTAGGGAGGTCAGGCATTCCATCCATAGTGTCCCTGGAGACGAGCTCCTTAGTTGGCAAAACTAAGGACACTATAGAGCGAAACGCGGGGAACAAGGTGGGAGGAGTAGGAAAGGGGAAAATAAGAAAGAAAAAACTCAGATGACAAAAATATGAATGACTGAAGGAAAGACCATATTAGGAGGGGTCAGGAAAAGTGAACGAAGACATGAGGCGGTAGGGGCTAGTGAGGAATGCTCCTTTTCGTTGTCGGTAAGAAGGGAGTGATAAAGAGCAGGCGTCACAGTAAGCTAGTGATTGTCCTTGAGGAAACGAGCAATACGAGCAATGATAGGACACTCGTTGAAATAGTGTGGCAAATTCGATCAAGGGGTGCCACATGGACAATTACTGTGAAACGAAAGATGAAAGCGGGAATAATAAAGAAAGCAAGCGGCCATGAGCGGGGATGAGGTGAGCGATGGGTTTTTTCGGCGGAAAGAAGAGAGGTATGCAAGTAACGTTCTTAATCCATTGAAAGAGTCCTGTATCACTGTTTTCTCGTGTCCAATAAACATTCCACTGGGCGAAGGAAGTGGCACGCATCTTAGACTTTATGGATGAAGGGGTGGCAAGCAGAAACCTAGATAAACCATGTGAGGCGATGGACTTAGCAAAGAGGTCCGCCAGCTCATTGCCATCGACTCCCCGATGCGAAGGCACATGAAAAGGATACACTCGACGCCAAGTAGAAATGGAGAGAAGGAGCTGCTTGATGTCCCGCATATAGACATTGGTGGTTGTTAAAGTATTCAATGCAGTAACGACAGACAATCCGAGTAAATGTGCAGAGAGGTAGTATGAGGTAGAGTCCGGATGTAGGCTAGTGCCTCTAATAATACGACAGTTTCAGTGGCATAAAAATAAGTGGCATCAATAAGTTTATACCTGCCTACCTTAGTGATGTGGCCATACGGGTTAAAAAAGTAGGAAAGCAGCACCATCAGAGTTAGAAGTATAGGAGCCATCAGTATACAGGTGGTATACCGTGAGAGCGGTTACAGAGGGTACCCTATGGAGGTGAAGGCGACGATAAAAAATGCTCTTTGAGGCTGGGCTGACAGTCCCAAGGGTTCGGAGAGTACTGGATAAGCGACGGATGGTAAGTGACAGGGCTATAGAAGGTAATGACCTTGAGCGCAAATGAAGAAAAGCGTGCATTTAAACGGTCCGGTTCAATGGGGAGGGGTAGCGCATTAGCCAAAACCTGGAGAGACGAGGTACGCGACGTACGAAAAGCGTCGGTGATGGTAAGAAGGGTACGGTGTATAGATGCAATTTTGAGTTTAAATGGCGAAGTAGGAAAGTCTGCCGCCAGACAGGAGAAGCATATGTTAAGGAAGGAAGCAGATCCTGATGATAGAGGAGACGGAGAGTGGCATAGGGCATCGAATAGGGTGCATTCTAAGGAGCAGAAGAAGACGAGAAAAGAGAAGATTCGTTTTGGTACGAAGATAGGTTAAGTGCGCATTAAAGACGATGCCTGTCAAAGATGGCGCCAAGAATTTTAATACTGGACTGAGATTTCAGGGTGATACCGTTAAGACGAACAATGGGAAGACGGGTGCGTGAAGACGAAGAGGAGTGACTATTGGGGAAGTAAAGGAAATAGGATTCGTTAATATTTATAGTGAGTTTGGTGTGCTTTGCCCAGGTCGAAATGAGATTGAGTGTGAGAAACGCTTTCAATTGTAAGTCGCGACGACTGGCTGCAGAGAGCACGATAACACTGTCATCAGCGCAAGCCTGCGCAAACATGTCCGGGGAATAGGGGAGGTCCAGTAATCCGTAGATACAGATGTTCCACAGCAGTGAACTAAGAGGTGACCCTTGAGGGCTGCCCTACGTAGGCGTGGCAGACACCTCACCAGCTTGTGACCGGAAACTAACCAAGCGATTCTCTAAGAATGATTTCAGGAGCTGGTACGGGATAGAAGGACAGTTGTGGGAGCTTAAGAAGTGAAGAACGACCGGGTACCAGGCACTGTCGAAAGCCCCTTTGAAATCGAAGCAGATGAGAATGGCGTGGAGTTTCATGTCCTTATATGTGTCTAAAGTTTTCCGAAGGCGGTATAAAGCGGTGGGCGGACTCTTCCCGTGCGTAAAACCAAATTGATGCTGATGAAGTAAGTTATTGGAATGAAGAAAGAAGTAGAGTTGGGAATTTAGGAGACGTTCAAGAATTTTGCCAAATAATGAGTTCACAACAATAGGCCGGTAGGATGAGGGAGAGTCAGAAAGGCGGTTGGGTTTCGCAATAACACGTCCCTTACGCCAATGAGCAGAGAAATAAGATAAATATAAACATTGAATAAAAATAAAGAGGAAAAAGGTTGGATGGTGGGAAAGAAGTGTTTTGAGCATTGGAAGAGTAAGCACATCAAGGCCTGGGGTAGCGTTGGTGTTGCTCGAATTTGGGGCATGTTCGATCTCGACAGTGGGGAAAGGGAAGTCGGTAGTCCTGGAGGAGTAAGGCGTGTTGGTAACAGTATGCAAGCGGATGTGGTCACCATCATCTGTTGAGGCGTAGTCCTAAGAAACTTGTACGGTAAGGAGAAAGTTGGCAGAATCGAGCACACTGCACGCTGAACAACCATGAGGTAAAAGGAGGGAGATGACATGATTGGTGCGACAGAGTTTATCAAAGGAGAGTGGAAAGGAAGGCCGAAACCTTTGCGTTTAGCGAGATCTGAGCAGATAGATTTAGAAGCAGCATATTTGGAACGATCGATATGCATTTGATAAGTGGCATGAGCATCATAATATTGATCCTTAAACGTCTGCCGAAAGAGAGGATCAGTAGTGCGTTGGAAGCGCCGACGGAGAGCACGAATGCGTTTGCGTTCGACAGTGAGCTGGGGAGTCCACAAAGAATTAGTCGGCGTAGGGCGCGGTTTAATCCAGTGAGAATGGAGACGGTAAAGCTGGTCAAAGAGAGCATAAAATTTTGCAAAAACCAAATCAACTGCGTCGGGTGATAACAGAGTCGTCTGTTGAATCATTGAGAACCAAGGGGAAGTGGTGCGTGACTGATGGAGATCATACGTAGTCGATATGGTTAAGAGTTTTGCCGAGGTTTAGAATGTACAAAAATCGAAAACAGAACATATTTATATTCGGAGAGCGTTTCGGACTCGTTTACCGACCAGCTGTAGCCGCATGAGGCGAGAGGAACCGATGCGAATGAGACATCGATCCAACTTTCGGCAAGGTTGGATTGGAAAGTAGGCGGCGAGTGTGGATCATTTAAAGCTTTTAAATGCGGCAGCAAATTGTGCGAGCTGTGCGCCACGGATGTCAGGATCCACTGGACCCCACAGTAAGTGCTTGGCATTAAAGACTCCAGCCATCACCACAAATGGCTGAGTGATGTGAGACAAGTGAGACTGTAAGGCATCAAAAAGGGGTTCCACTGGTTCGTGTGGGGGAGCGTAAACTCCAAGAATGAGACAAAAGAGACAGAAGGGCCGACACAGGAGGTAATGACCTAGAGAGAATGGGCATGTACTAGGAATAGATGGTATTTATGTTTGGGTGCTAAGAGAGCCAAGCTTGGATGAACTGGTGAGGCGAAAGTGATGTGCGGGTGACGAAGGTGCGGCAGAGAGTTGCCTCGTGTATACGGTTCGGAAATAATAACGAAGTCAATTTGGTGCTGCATAATAAAATCCGACAACAACAATGTTGGTTTCGGGAATCCGCCAGATTTGCCTGCAGAAATTTAATAGGTGTGTTGTGAGCCATGTGTGAAGTGTGAAAAGGGGGAAGAGATCATTACAATGATTATTGGAGTTGAGATAACAGCAATGAAGGAAGGCAAAAAGAACGAAGTGAAGAGGAGAGAGAAATTCAGGGACAAAAGGAAAAGAAAGGAGAAAGAAAGGAAGAAAGAGAAGAGAACGAAAGGAGAGAGTGATACCCACGAGAAACAAAGGAAGTTAATGTCGAATAAAAGCAACAGAAAACGAACCAAAACGGATGAGGTTGTAGGGGCGCACGCCCCCGCCTTGGAGGGAAAAGGGCTGCGCATTGGCGAACCGACACTAGCGTCAGGTCCAGAGACCGAGGGATAGAGAGCAGGCAGATGCTCCAGACAGCAGGAAGCACAAAGGAGAAGAGCCACCATGCAGCTCCCAAGTGACAGGAAAAAGCGGTGCGTGTAAGCCTATCCCTATTCTTAATAAGTTTGCCTTCTATGCCGGCTAACCTCGGTTTATTTTCTTAATCGACTTTTTCTCAAAGTCCACTTTGGGTTTTGTGCCCCGCTTCATTTACTTTAGATTGGCTTAAACCTGCTATACCTTGGTGGTACAGGTATCCCTCCTTTTGAATTAGGTTGTTTTTTTTTTTTTCACTTTGAGGGGCTCAAAAATATGCCTTCGCGCTTGGATTGGGGCGTCGCTTCGTACGCGTTCACCTCGTGCTGCTGACCGCCGACGGTGATGCACTCGAGCCTGACGTAGCGGGTCGCGTTCTCTCGGCTGCAGGTGCTGACGACCACGATATTTTGTTGGAAATTCGGGCACATCGTGTCCGAATCCCGCTTCGACGGGTCGAAACCGACTACGTTCCATATATCCTCGGCCACAACTGTCGGGCCCACCTTGGTGATGTTCAGACCTCCCCTCGGCCTGACGATGATCTTCGCGTCGTCTTTGGGCAGCGGAGGCATCCTTCCACCCCGAATAATCTTTGCTTTAGCGCTGCCACGGTCTTGACTAGCCTTGGCGGCCACGTTGTCATTAGCGCCGGTGGGAATGGCACCAACTCTCTCTACGGGCGCTGATTTGGCTCCGGAGTGCCTGGCAGCAACTGTTTGCCATCCGATATTATTGGAAAACTCCTCGGAACGGGCGAGGGAACGGTGCCGCACCGAATGGTTGGCGCAAGCGTTGATGTCATCAGGTCGCTGCGGAGGTGTGGAAAAAGGGATGTGCGGTAGCGGAGTGGACGTAAAAGCATCGCTTATGGCGATTGCCGCAGTGCTTGTCATCTGAAAGATATTTTCTTGGCTTAAAGTGTTATGTTTCGCCGCAGAAGTGGAGCGGCCAACTGTACGGCACAAAGCGCTGTGCTGTATGGTATATTCGGCTGTCCCGGCTTTTCGTGAAATAAACAACGATGTAATACCAAGGGTGCAATAACGTAAAGTTATTTCAAAATGTTTCTATTTCATCAGCCCTTCAGAATTTGTGAAACGTATTTCGGGCCAACCCCACTTCGCCTGTCTGTCACGCGATGTCACAGAACCGCAAAATCTGCCCATCCGATATGACGTGTACACACTGATTATGCATGATTAGACCGAACAAATAAAATTAATTATTTACGATTCTACACCTATTTTTTTGCCAATATCCCTCCAATATTGGTCAAAAAATTTCCGGCTGCACCCACTATGCTTGTATGTTACGCGACGTCAAAAAACTGCGAGAACTCACCACGTCAAAATGACGTGCACGCAATAACGATCGATGCATTAATATGCCGAACAAAATTAGACGTTCTTTCAGAATAGCCGGAGAATGCCTCATTCCGGATGGAATAGATGATCGATCGTGGAACTTTGCGCTAAACAAACGGGGACAAACAAAGATACACAAGGACGAGTGCTTTCTAACAGCTGGTGTTATTTTTTCACAGTGAATAGGTGATGTCTGCCTACCGATCACTCGGACACTGGTTACTCGAAGGTGTCGGGTAGCACGAATTTATTTGTGTATAATAAACATTTTTGCACGCCACGTTGTCGAGCACTTTCGGCCCATTTGCTACATCGCTCTTCTTCGCTGAGGATTTATTTGAGCGACATATTTAACCTTCTGTTGCACTCAGACGCGATTTTCGGCCAGTTACAGCAAGCTAAGCAAGGAAAAGCCGGCCAATCGCACACATTGGCACCGCCCTCCTCATCCGGTTATCTAATTTACGTGTGGCTACCTCGGCCCCTCCGAAACCCTCTCCGCTGCTGCCTGCTCCTTGCCTCCTGTCAGCGAATTAGATAAGAAAAACTTTTGAAGATAGGCAATGCTATCCATTTTGAAAGCAAACAAAAGTTACCTCCTATAAACGAGGAGAGCGTTTGATCGCTCGATTTAAACAACGCTCTGCGTCACCACCCGATGCTTGCGTTAGTGGTTATGTAAATTTGACGCCAAGAGATTGGAATAAAAACAGATTGGAATAGTTCAACGTTATAGAGCCCCGACTTAACCAATACGGTGCGATACGAACGTTCCTTTTAAAACAAGCATCCTTTAGCTTTTACAAGAACAACGAATAAGCTGACATAAGATGCTGCCTCATAAGCGGAACGTTTTCCTTTTTCCGGTGGAGGCTGGGGCCCGACCAGCTGTGTGTGTGTGTGTTTGATCATATATATATATATATATATATATATATATATATATATATATATATATATATATATATATATATATATGTCGGCCTTATATGAGTATTCACATGAAATCATAGTAGGAGACAGTTCAATTTCACAGTTCCATTTCACAGCGAGAGTCCCCTAGCACCACCAAGATAATGTCCTCTCTTTGGTGTAATCTTCCTTCGCCTAATTGTCTTATACTTCGCTATCACTAATACTGCTTCACATTTCCTGCTAAACTGCACCCTCTTTTTTTTTTTTGACACGGAGTTTGGCACAAGCGCTACTTCGCATGACTTCTATTGATTTCGATTTGGAGTGATTCCAGGGTGACCTCATTTCGGCGACTGAGTAAATGTAATATATATATTTATATATATATCTCTCTCTGCGTGTGCGTGTGTGTGTGTGTGTGTGTGCGTGTGCGTGTGTGTGTGCGTGTGCGTGTGCGTGTGTGTGTGTGTGTGTGTGTGTGTGTGTGTGTGTGTGTGTGTGTGTGTGTGTGTGTGTGTGTGTGTGTTTGCGTGCGTGCGCGTGAGTCGTCCCGCGGAGAGGCGGCATGTTTACGATGACTGGATGAACGTTTCCGCCACCTTGGAATCGGGGGAGGACCGAGTGTTTATAAACCGCTGTTGTGCGGATGCTCAGGACACTCTCTCAAGCAGTCATGTTAGACTGACACACTCTGTCAAGCAGTCATGTTAGACTGACACACTCTCTCAAGCAGTCATGTTAGACTGACACACTCTCTCAAGCAGTCATATTAGACTGACGTACTTTCTCTCGCAGTCATGTTAGACTGATGAACTGCATGTAAATACTGTAAATAAACCCATATTCCTCGTTCTCGATGAGAAGCAGTGCTTCCCTTCATCAACGTCCTCACCGTGGATAAGTTGGACGACGGCATGGGCCAGCTTCTAATTCATGCCGGACTCCAATCTTGACAACGGGTTACGAGCGATGGGATTGAGCCCCCAATCCTAACTGGCTGACAGCGGTGGGATGGAGTTTGCGACGTGGTGCTGTGCCTGCGGTGAGTGATTGGTTCTTGCTTTGGCTCTCTAGGCTTCATTTTGTGGTTGTTCTGTTTAGAACTGTAGGGAAGCTATATTGTTGATTGTTAGCTAGGTTGTGTTTTCCTAGAAAGATTTAGCGAGCAGGACCAAGCAGTAAAGCAGCAATCGTGGAGTTAAGGACACTGCTGAGAGACGAGTTGTTGATTGTTGGTGAGGAACTGGGCCTAGATGTACGCAAGGAAATGCTAAAATCAGAATTTTTGCAGCTAATTTCCGAACATGCCAGTGAGCAAGAAATTGAAATGGGGTTGGAACTACTGAAGAAGAGAGAAGAACGCGAGAGGAAAGAACAAGAGAGAGAGTAGTGCGATAAAGATCGCGAGTTAAGAAAAATGCAACTTGAACTTCAAAACAAACACTTGGAGTTGTCTCAAGGAAGTGAAGGGGCTCTGGGACTATCAAGTGAGGCAGAATCATACCGCATGGACAGGCTATTAAAGCCATTTGAGTTCGGGACCGACATAGGCTTGTTCCTAAGAAATTTTGAAAGGACTTACGAGGAGATGAACTTCGGTCCGAGTACAAGGCCACAGCGGTTGCTGTCTATGTTGCCGTGTGAGGCGGCGGCAGTATCGCCCGACTCAGTGCACAGGATGCATATGATTATGCAAAAGCTAAGGCTAGTCTCCTGAAGAAATACCGCCTTTCAGCCGAAGCTTTTCGGCAAAGGTTTAGGAGCGCAGGCGAGAAAGATAGCGAGGAGTATCCGGAGTTCGCATACGGCTTAAAGGCCAACCTAGTCGAGTGGCTTAAAAGCGCGGAAGCGTACAACAGCAGAGACATAATCATTAAATGCATGTGTCTAGAGCAGTTTTACAAAACCACATCCCAAGCTGTGAAACTGTGGGTGCAATACAGAGGGAATGTAAACACTGTGGAAAGGGCGGCTGAATTAGCTGAAGAGTACGCAACGGGTACAAAGTTGAACCCCGAGGACGGAAATTGGGACGGTCGAAATGGACCGCGGAAACCATTTCCGTTCAAAAAGGGTTCGCAGACTAGACGACCGGAGCCTGTAGACGTGGAGGAAAAGCCAGCAGAAAAGAGCGTGGAGAAAACTAACGGGGAAACCGTACAAAAAGAGCAGAAAAGAAAATTCGAATCTTTTAGGCCGATCCGCTGTTATACATGCCACAAACTGTGACATATAGCTCTTAACTGCAGGAAGCCCAGTGTAGTTTTTTTCTGCGTAGAGGAAAAAGACGAGAATATGGAACTTTTAAGCCCCTATCTTCACGACCTGCAAGTTAATGGCAAACCATGCCGAGTGCTAAGAGACAGTGCCGCCACGATGGACATTATCCATCCGTCTTACGTGGCGGTAGATGACTTCACCGGAGAAGTAGCTTGGATCAAACAGGTTTTAGAAGAACACAGCGTGTGTCTGCCCATAGCCAGAGTCAAAATCAGTGGCCCATTCGGGGAGCTAGTGACCGAGGCTGCAGTTTCCAAATTTTTGTCACTGCAGTACCCTTACATTTTTTCGAATCGTTCTAAGCAGTTACTGCGTGACAAAGGGCTCAAACTGGGAGAGGGCATAGTACAGGCATTGACCCGAGGCCAAGGTCGTAAAATCGCGTCGCTTTCAGCTGAAAATGCACAAGCTGCTCCAGCTGAAGCAGAAAAAGGGATAACTTCAATACCCGAATCCGAGCTAGGCCCGAGGGACAAAAAAAAACAGTTGAGGAGAGCCTGCCAGCTGGCCAGCTCAATGAGAACGTAGCACTAGAGTGTCAAAGTTCAAGCCTGCAGGGAGAGCAAGCTGACGCAATCGCAAGCGAGACAAGGTCGTTATTATCACCGGCCTCAAATAACTTTGATCAGCTCTTACGTGTGGATAGAGAGTCACAGGCAGCGGAGCAAAAGAATGATGGGAGCTTAGCTAAATTACATCACACAGCTAAAGAAGGCATTCCTAGGCGCAACATGATGATACATGAGAGAGGAGGATTGTTGTATCGGCACTACAGAGACCAAAAGGTAGGATTTTAGATCAGTTAGTCGTACCTACTAAGTACAGGGAGGACCTTTTGAGTCTCTGTCATGGAAATGAGTGGTCCGGCCACCTAGGCATAAACAAGCCAAAGGAAAGATTGCCTATGGAATACTACAGGCCTGGCTGTTTCAAAGACGTAGAAAACTTTTTAAGGTCATGCGACGCCTGCCAGCGCTCGGGTACACCAGGAGAGAAATGGAAAGCTCCACTAAAGGTAGTGCCCTAAATAACAGAGCCTTTCAGACGACATGTGATACACAGGGTAGGGCCTCTACCAAAAACAAAATCGGGTTACAGGTACGTGTTTACCATGCTGTGTCCGGCTACGAAGTTTCCAGAAGCAATCCCTCTGAAAGAGCTCAGCTCATCCGAAGTAGTAGACGCGCTTTTGACAGTGTTTGCACGAGTTGGGTTTCGAGCCGAAATTCAGGCGGATCAAGGGTCACTATTCACCAGACCACTGATTTCCACATTCTTGCAAAAGTGCGGAGTAAAGTGAATACACAGTTCCGTCTATCACACTCAGTCAAACAGTCTAGAGAGGTGGCAATCAGTGCTTAAGCGAGTTTTGCGTGCGCTCTGTTACGAGCACAAGGAGGACTGGGAGAACTGTCTGCCAGCAACTTTGTTTGCTTTGCGAATGATTCCACATGAAGCGACAGGGTTCTCGCCAGCAGAACTAGTGTATGGGAGGACACTCCGTTCTCCACTGAGAATGTTAAGAGAGATGTGGGAAGAAAGAGGAGAGAGTCCAACAGTGGTTGAATACGTGCTAAATTTGCTGGAACGGCTAAGCGCAACCCAAGAACTAGTAAAAAGAACATGGGAGTAGCTCAAAAGAACGCCAAATTCTATTACGACAGAAATGCGAGGCTTCGTACGTTTAACGCCGGAGACCAGGTAATGATCCTCAAACCTTCAAGAAAGAACAAGCTTGAAGTTCACTGGGACGGGCCCGTTAAAGTGTTGCACAAACTTTCAGATACTAACTATGCTCTGAAAATGCCCGGTCGCAGGAAGGAGCTGAGGATATATCACTGCAATTTGATGAAGCCGTATATAGAGCGGAGCGGAGTCGCTAACTATACCATCGAAGAGCAGGATGGCACTAGTACCAAGTTTAAGGAGTATAGGGTGATCTCCAACTCTGAAATCGGCCTAGAAGAAGTAGTAAAACATTCGGTAAGCTCGCACGCTCTAAGACCTGAGCAGCTACATGAGCTAAAAGAGGTGTTAGGAGAATATCTCGACAGATTCAGCGATCGGCTGGGTAGAACCGAACTAATAACGCATGAAATAGAACTGACATCAACCGAACCAGTAAGATCAAAGCCTTACAGGGTGTCTCCAAGATAGAGAGAGATTATGGAGGCAGACATACAGCGCATGCTAGAGTTGGGAGTTATTGAGCCCGCTGAGAGTGACTGCACGTCACCGCTAATACTGGTAGAAACCCCTCACAAGGACCCTCGTCCGTGTGTTGACTACAGGATGTTAAATGCCATCACTAGGGATCAGCTGTACCCGATACCCAACACTGAGGAAGGAATTGAAAGAGTTAGCGCTGTTAAATACATTTCAACTATAGATCTCGTGCGGGGGTACTGGCAAGTTCCCTTTCAGGAAGTGTCAGCCGCTATGCCGCATTCATCTGACCTGTAGGCACTTTTCGCCCTCTCGCACTCAGCTTCGGGCTGAAGAACGCGCCATTTAGCTTATCTAAGTTAATGGATATTGTTCTAAAAGACTTGAAGGACTTCGCCTTGCCATATCTTGGTGACGTAGCAATTTTTTCGGACAGCTGGGAACAACACGTACTGCACCTCAAACAGGCGTTCTCACGGTTGAGGGAAGCCGGCTTAACGATGAAAGCGGAAAAGTGTAGTTTTGGTTGTTCACAGGTTACTTATCTGGGCCATGTTGTCGGCCAGGGCACGAGACTGCCGGCCGAGCTGAAAATAGCTACGATTGGAGAATTTTCTCAGCCGCGCACGAAAACAGACCTTCGTTCATTTTTGGGACTTGTGGGGTACTATCAACGGTACATTCCGAATTACTCGCAAATGGCAAGTCCATTAACGGACGCCCTCCGAAAGGGAGCACCAAGTAGCGTACACTGGGATAAGGACAAAGAGAACGCTTTTCAAAGTTTGAAAACGCTATTGGTTTCTCGTCCTGTGCTTCGCGCGCCAGACTACACAAAGGAATTCATGGTTCAATGCGACGCAAGCGACAGAGGTATGGGCGTGGTACTTTGTCAAGTCGGCGACGATAACGAGGAGAATCCTATCCTCTATGCCAGCCGTAAACTAAATATAAGAGAGAAAGCCTACAGCACTCCAAAGAAGGAATGCGCTTGTTTAGTTTGGGTCGCCCAGAAGCTGTCATGTTACTTGTACGGAGCGAAGTTCATCTTCGAGACCAACCACTGTCCTCTGACGTGGCTCAATCGAATGTCACACAACAATGGCCGCTTGCTCCGATAGAGTCTCACTCTCCAAGAGTACAACTTCTCCGTTAGATATAAGAAGGGAAAGTTGCATAGCAATGCGGATGGTTTCAGCAGACTAATTTGAATTCTGCGTTTAAGGGTCCCGCCTAAATTTTAGGGTTACTAGTGTTAATTTTGTTAAGCCAAGAAGATTCCCTCTCATTTAGCAGGATTCCCTCCATGATTGCTGAATTTGTCAGCACGAAATTGCTTCCAAAATTGGCATAGCGAAGAGAAGCAGTTTTTGTTTGTGCACTTATGTTTTCTTTGAAACCTAGCTGGTCTAAAGTGAGAGCCAAGGTACGTCATCTCGGCGCAGAGCCGTGTTGTGGGGTTCGTTTTGCAGTTGCCTGTCCTTGTTGGATGTTTCGGGGTGGTGACATCATTACACAAGTGGTCGCTGCGAGCCAAGGCATCCCCCCTGGCCATCAGTCGTTCTCTTCCTGCCCAGCGGTTGTCAGCGCTAGACAGTCGAGATTTTCCGGGCCATGGAGGCGCTGTTAAGAACGGCCAGCTGCAGTGCAAGTTTTGCCGGCCAATTGCGTCAGTGGCGGCAACTTTCCTGGAGCACCGCCGCAAACCTCTAGCCACGGCGTGACTAAGTCGACTGTGTGTCGAGAACAATGCACGCGTCCTCCACTCTCCGTCGTTGGAGCCGAGTTCGACGAAGCAGGCTTTGTGCCTGCACTCGCCACCGCAGCCCTGGTCTGCCGCGAGCGAGGAAGCGCCGCAGGAACGTCGACGGGGACCCCTTCTCACGCACCGTTCTTGCAGTAAGCCCCGAGTTCTACGAAGTCAGTGTGCCGTCGGTTCCGGGCCATGAACCTGTGTGTGTGTGAGTCGTCCCGCGGAGAGGCGGCATGTTTACGATGACTGGATGAACGTTTCCGCCACCTTGGAATCGGGGGAGGACCGAGTGTTTATAAACCGCTGTTGTGCGGTTGCTCAGGACACTCTCTCATGCAGTCATGTTAGACTGACACACTCTCTCAAGCAGTCATGTTAGACTGACACGCTCTCTCAAGCAGTCATGTTGGACTGACACACTCTCTCAAGCAGTCATGTTAGACTGACGTACTTTCTCTCGCAGTCATGCTAGACTGATGAACTGCATGTAACTACTGTAAATAAACCCATATTCCTCGTTCTCGATGAGAAGCAGTCCTTCCCTTCATCAACGTCCTCAGCGTGGATAAGTTGGACGACGGCACGGGCCAGCTACCTTCTAATTCATGCCGGACTCCAATCTTGACAACGGGTTACGAGCGATGGGATTGAGCCCCCAATCCTAACAACGCCCATGCGCTTCCCAAACGTCCCGTTGTCCTTCTCGGTCATGACTACGCTTTGTTTGTGGGCCTCGCCGATAGACGGGGAAGCATGGTCACGGAAAGTAGGCGACGCGACACATATGCCATTCCGGTTTCAGTGTCACTGTTTGGCATCGGGGCGCCCCTTGTGAAAACGGTGGTATTTTTATGACCACTAATACTGGTGTCACAAGGTGCACTTTTGATCGCGATCAAGCCCAATCCAGATCGAAATTCTCTACTACGATTGTCTCCCTGGTGCAGCTTGCGCAAAAGAGCCAATCACGACCGAGAAATTCCATGCGGATCGGACTTGACGGAGATGACACGTGTCTTTGAGCAAGCCTATCCCCTGCGCGTGTTGCAAAGTGTGCCACTGTTTCCACCAATGCCGTGTGTGTCACGAAGGTTGTGCTATTAATTTCAAGGGTGTGAATCCGCATGTGTGATTGGCTGTTGTGTGACTCTTTTGTGAAAATGAAGCTTTAAAAGGTCATGTTATGGTTGTGTTGGGAGAGCGAAGGTTCGGAATTGGACCAGGACAGACGCCTTGGCGTTTGATTAAAGCGTCTATTTATGTTCCTTCGCACTGCCACCGGGCACTCGAGTCATCGAGGGGCGCCGACTTCGGACCTTAAACACCTTCCCTCCCTAACTAATGTTGAAGCTAGCAGAACATGAAGCCAAAGGAAATTAACTCAGTTGTTCTAATGACCGACACAACTGATCACTGTCATATATTATTAAGTTGTCACTGTTCTCATGGCTTCGAAAAAATCGCGTACTCGAAATTTATACTAGAAAAACAATAATTTCTTGAAGCCATGTACAATTTTGGCCGGTCTCCCATCCTATCTACAAAGGATCCAAAAAGACTATTTTCACTCTTTAGCACTGCTTAGATCTCTTGATCATCATTCCCGCCAAGTTAAATGTGTGACAGGCATTATCGGACTCGTCAAAGTCAGAAACACAGTGGCAGCAACGATCGCTCAGATCGATCGGCAAACTGGCCACGCGGCACGCGATGGCGACAGGACTTTCCAGTGTCATTCTTCTTCCTTACGAAGGCTAAAAGAAAATGGCATCGGCTCAGTATCCATAGATAACGGATAAGGTCCTAGCTTTAAAGCGTAAAAAGGATAATCTTTACAAGAAAACCAAACTACAACCATTTAACGAGAATCGGGCCATTTGGTACAAGAAGTACTCCAACCAGCTTTCGCCACATAAAAATGAAAAAGACGCGGGACGGGAGGAAAATTTTAGAATGCGGTAAAAACGTAAGAATTGGGAAATTGTGAACTCCTGCTTAAATAGGACAAATAATCGCGAGGCAATAACAGAAATCACTGATCAGGGCATGGTGTCCAAGACCACCAAAGAAATAGCTGATGCGTCCACAGATTTTTTCTTCAGCAGTTGACTACAGACTTCTGCGCATGGCAATCAAGTGCCCCACCACCTGCCACTGTCCCTCTTTATTTGAAACCACATCCCAGGCAGTTCGAAACGTTATAAACAACAGGAACATAACAGGCGCCTGCACTGATAGAAAATACCTTTCTCATATACAATTAATTACACCCTTAATTGCAGACAATAATAAACATCATCTTTAAATTGGGTAGTTTCC
This sequence comes from Dermacentor andersoni, assembly GCF_023375885.2. Classification (NCBI taxonomy): domain Eukaryota; kingdom Metazoa; phylum Arthropoda; class Arachnida; order Ixodida; family Ixodidae; genus Dermacentor; species Dermacentor andersoni. The sequence goes on from NC_092820.1 coordinate 59,809,458, forward strand.
CACAGTTGCTTAAAAAAGGAAGGATCACTCAAATTTTTAAAAAAGGTGAGTGCTCTGTAATCTCTAATTATCGCCACATCCATGTATTACCTTTTTTTTTTCAGCGGAGTAATTGAAACGCTTATTGAAAAATGCCTAACCAATTACCTTACAAAATTTAACATTATTTCATCATTCCAATTCGGCTTTCGCACGGGTTACTCGACTAAGCGTGCTGCTGCTGCGCCAAACGATCAACTAAATCTCGCTATCGATGAGCGTAATTATCCAGCTTCTGTATTTGTAGTCTTAACGAAAGGGTTTGAGCAAATAAGTCAGCATACTTTATTTCATAAGCTTGAATCATTAGGAATTACTGGCCCAGCACTACTGTTCATTCACTTAAGTAACTTTATATTGAGTGCCCTGCAATTTGTTGGAGTCGGCCTGGACCCCGCCTAGGATTCGGCCAAGGGTCGTTTGCCCTTGGCGGCTTCCTCGTTTCGCTGGACGGCCCAGAGTTGGTGCTGTAGTTACTAAAAAAATAAAAGACAAAATGCAGGTAGTAAATATATTGACACATATACTTTATCCCATGACCGCCCTTCTCCGTCTACCAAGTGTTGTCGCTTAATGCAGGACGCCTGCATGTATCGGAAGTTTATGGAATGTTATCGATGGTTCTATCCGCTGTCAGTTTTCGCCGAGCCTTGTGTAATCTGACTGCATGTATGCGCGAGTACTTTCTAGAAGACACGCGCGCACCAACGATTACTCTCTTTATGCTAAAAAATTCAGTGCCCCTCCACATGCGAAGAACGATGACCACCGAAGCTGTCAATGTGGGCCTCTTACTGGCGAACTGCACCTCCGCCGCGGGTCAGCCCGATATTACACAATTTTCGGGACCGGCCCACGTACGGGGAGAGCTTAACGCCTGCTTCACTTCCTCCGAGGGTCGGCCTGGCATGGCGCTACTTCGGGATCGGCCCACGTAGGGGGGGGGGGGGGGGGGGGGCGAGGGGGTGCTTGACACCTACTTCACCTCCGCCGCGGGTCAGCCTGGTATTCACTATTTTCGGGATCGGCCAACGTATCGAGAGTGCTTACCGCCTACTTCACCTCCGCCGTGGGTCAACCTGGTATTGTACTTTCTTCGGGATCGGCCCATGTGTGAAAAATAGTTGGTCTATGTCTACGGAGACTAGATCCGTCAGAACCTAGCCATAAACAGCTTCGCTGTACAACCTGTAATTCTTCTTTGTTCACGACGTTTCGCAACTGCTGTGCTCTGCTTTAATACAGGCTGTCCCAGCCAACTTTAGCCAGAGTTTAAAACTATGCGAAGGCCGCGTAAATTTCAGAGTATCGCATTTGTTGCCCTCGCGCCGCCGCCTGCTGCGACCGCTGGTGATTGGATCACTCGTGTCGCGTGACCTTTTGCCGCCAGATCCCTTCCAAGCGCTTTCAGTATAGACACGTCAAACAAGAACCGGACGCAACGCGGATGGAGAGTGTGCACTTTGTTGCTGGCGACAGCACTTCGTTCCTGACGAACACAGGCGACACAAGTTGCCGTAACATTACGTCTCGTTGCTGCGCCTTCGCGTGTAGCAACAAAACGGAGTCCGGAAAGATATTTTTCGGCATTCAGTGCGGGAAGGACGACCGGGATTGACGTTCTCCGTGGCTTGACAGAATTGGCCGCAAAAGCTTAGCGCTCTCGAACACCCGCTTGTGCGAGGTCATCATCATCATCATCATCATCATCATCATCAACCTGGTTACGCCCACTGCAGGGCAAAGGCCTCTCCCATACTTCTCCAACTACGCCGGTCATGTACTAATTGTGGCCATGTTGTCCCTGCAAACATCTTAATTTCATCAGCCCACCTAACTTTCTGCCGCCCCCTGCTACGCTTCCCTTCCCTTGGAATCCAGTCCGTAACCCTTAATGACCATCGGTTATCTTCCCTCCTCATTACATGTCCGGCCCATGCCCATTTCTTTTTCTTGATTTCAACTAAGATGTCATTTACCCGCGTTTGTTCCCTCAACCAATCTGCTCTTTTCTTATCCCTTAACGTTACACCCATCATTCTTCTTTCCATAGCTCGTTGCGTCGTCCTCAATTTCAGCAGAACCCTTTTCGTAAGCCACCAGCTTTCTGCCCCATAAGTGAGTACTGGTAACACACAGCTGTTACACACTTTTCTCTTGAGGGATAGTGGCAACCTGCTGTTCATGATTTGAGAATGCCTGCTAAACGCACCCCAGCCTATTCTTATTCTTCCGGTTATTTCAGTCTCATCATCCGGATCCGTGGTCACTACCTGCCCTAAGTAGATGTATTCCTTTACCACTTCCAGTGCCTCGCTACCTATCGCAAACTGCTGTTCTCTTCCGAGACTGTTAATCATTACTTTAGTTTTCTGCAGATTAATTTTCAGACCCACCCTTCTGCTTTGCCTCTCCAGATCAGTGAGCATGCATTGCAATTGGTCTCCTGAGTTACTAAGCAAGGCAATATCATCAGCGAATCGCAAGTTGCTAAGGTATACTCCATCAACTTTTATCCCCAATTCTTCCCACTCCAGGTCTCTGAATACCTCCTGTAAACTTGCTGTGAATAGCATTGGAGAAATCGTATCTCCCTGTCTGACGCCTTTCTTTATTGGGATTTTGTTGCTTTCTTTATGGAGAACTACGGTGGCTGTGGAGCCGCTATAGATATCTTCCGATATTTTTACATATGGCTCATCTACACCCTCATTCCATAATGCCTTCATGACTGCTGATGTTTCGACTGAATCAAACGCTTTTCCGTAATTAATGAAGGCTATATATAAGGGTTGGTTATATTCCGCACATTTCTCTATCACCTGGTTGATAGTGTGAATATGGTCTATTGTTGAGTAGCGTTTACTGAATCCTGCCTGGTCCTTTGGTTGACAGAAGTCTAAGGTATTCCTGATTCTATTTGCGATTACCTTAGTAAATACTTTGTAGGCAACGGACAGTAAGCTGATCGGTCTATAATTTTTCAAGTCTTTGGCGTCCCCTTTGTTATGGATTAGGATTATGTTAGCGTTCTTCCAAGATTCCGGTACGTTCGAGGTCATGAGGCATGGTGTATATAGGGTGGCCAGTCTTTCTAGGACAGTGTTCCCACCATCCTTCAATAAATCGGCTGTTACCTGATCCTCCCCAGCTGCCTTCCCCCTTTGCATAGCTCCCAAGGCCTTCTTTACCTCTTCCGGCGTAACTTGTGGGATTTCAAGTTTCTCTAGACTATTCTGTCTCACATTATCGTTGTGGGTGTTGCTGGTACTGTGTAAATCTCTACAGAACTCCTCAGCCACTTGAACTATCTCATCCATATTAGTAACGATATTGCCGGCTTTGTCTCTTAACGCATACATCTGATTCTTGCCTATTGCTAGTTTCTTCTTCACTGCTTTTAGGCTTCCACCGTTCCTGAGAGCATGTTCAATTCTATCCATATTATAGTTCCTTATGTCAGCTGTCTTACGCTTGTTGATTAACTTTGAAAGTTCTGCCACTTCTATTCTAGCTGTAGGGTTAGAGGCTTTCATACATTGGCGTTTCTTGATCAGATCTTTCGTCTCCTGCGATAGCTTACTGGTCTCCTGTCTAACGGCGTTACAACCGACTTCTATTGCGCACTCCTTAATGATGCCCATAAGATTGTCGTTCATTGCTTCAACACTAAGGTCATCTTCCTGAGTTAAAACCGAATACCTGTTCTGTAGCTTGATCCGGAGTTCCTCTAGTTTCCCTCTTACCGCTAACTCATTGATTGGCTTCTTATGTACCAGCTTCTTCCGTTCCCTCCTCAAGTCTAGGCTAATTCGAGTTCTTACCATCCTATGGTCACTGCAGCGCACCTTGCTGAGCACGTCTACATCTTGTATGATGCCAGGGTTCACGCAGAGTATGAAGTCGATTTCATTTCTAGTCTCACCATTCGGGCTCCTCCACGTCCACTTTCGGCTAACCCGCTTGCGGGAAAAGGTACTCATTTTCCGCATATTATTCTGTTCTGCAAACTCTACTAATAACTCCCCCCTACTATTCCTAGAGCCTATGCCATATTCCCCCACTGACTTGTCTCCAGCCGGCTTCTTGCATACCCTGGCATTGAAGTCGCCCATCAGTATAGTGTATTTTGTTTTGACTTTACCCATCGCCGATTCCACGTCTTCATAAATGTTTTCGACTTCCTCGTCAACATGACTGGATATAGGGGCGTAGAATTGTACTACCTTCAATTTGTACCTCTTATTAAGTTTCACAACAAGACCGGCGACCCTCTCGTTAATGCTATAGAATTCCTGTATGCTACCAGCTATATCCTTATTAATCAGGAATCCGACTCCTAGTTCTCGTCTCTCCGCTAAGCCCCGGTAGCACAGTACGTGCCCGCTTTTTAGCACTGTATATGCTTCTTTTGTCCTCCTAACCTCACTGAGCCCTATTATATCCCATTTACAACCCTCTAATTCCTCCAATAACACCGCTAGACTCGCCTCACTAGATAACGTTCTAACGTTAAACGTTGCCAGGTTCAGATTCCAATGGCGGCCCGTGCGGAGCCCGGTATTCTTATCACCCTCTGCTGCGTCACAGATCTGACCGCCGCCGTGGTCAGTTGCTTCGCGGCTGCTGGTGACTGAGGGCCGGGGTTTAATTGTTGTATTCATATAGGAGGTTGTGGCCAAGTACTGCACCAGGGTGGCCAATTCTGCTCTGGTGAGAGAGTGCGTTACCGGTTCTGGTCACCGGGATCAGGCCGCACTCCAGGCCTGTTTGTGCAATTTTCTCAACACGTTTTTTTTTTTTCGGTGGAGAATTGCGCGGCACCGGGATTTGAACCACGGTCCTCTTGCACGCGAGGCGGATACTTTACCCCCCCCCCCCCCCGCCCCCGCAGGAGTTGTACGCCTCTTTTAACCTACAGTGGTGCCTTATTTGATCAGTCAAGGGGGACCAATCTGGGCTCGGTTATACCGCACGGATGGCACTCAGCTAGAGAACCTGGTATTTATGACCTGTACATGTGCGGCTATACATAATAGAGGTTATATATATTGTCACGTGGTAGTGACGCCAAAGAACACAGTAGCAGTACTGTGAAAGACAAAACTAGCTTTTATTGGGCGAACCTGTGCCCACAAAACAGGCTGCACTTAAAGCACAACGATAGCGACGAACACAGTCGGCGATCGGCGAAAATCTGATCAGCGGGTCAAGCGCGTCGGCTTTTATAGAGCAGTCATCGAATGTTCCAGACTAAACGTTGGGACCCGCATGCCTTCTACAAAGATCTACACCATTCGTGTCAAGCGATGAAATCAGATAACACAATGTTCGGCTACAACGGACAGCGCATAGAAGCATCGATAACTTTCCAGAAACTTCGTATACATGCAGGCGCATCCCGCGCTGTGCGATAACATTTGTCAGGCGGCGAAACGTGGTCGCCCGATAAAGGTAAGTGCACGTGTCAATACCCCCTTCTTAAAAAGCAACGACCCGATGCTGCAAACAAACGAAAGTAATAAAGAAAAGCACTCGTAGCAAAGAAAACAAAAGAAAAAATAAGCAAGTTCGTCAGCGTCCGTAAAAGGGTTTCAGACGCACCACGTGGACCACTTCAGATCGTGCGCGGCGCCGCTGTGAATGCGAAATGCCGTCTGGCACGACCTCATAGTCCAGTGCGCCAATACGTCGAATGACCTTGTAGGGTCCGAAATAGCGTCGCAATAGTTTCTCACTCAATCCTCGTCGGCGTATCGGGGTCCATACCCAAACACGGTCGCCGGGCTGGTACTCCACGAAGCGTCGTCGGAGGTTGTAGTGTCGGCTGTCGGTACGCTGCTGGTTCTTGATCCGTAGGCGGGCGAGCTGTCGAGCTTCTTCGGCGCGCTGGAGATAGGTAGCGACGTCAAGATTCTCCTCGTCAGTAACGTGCGGCAGCATGGCGTCGAGCGTCGTCGTCGGGTTCCTGCCGTAAACCAGCTTAAACGGCGTGAGCTGTGTTGTTTCTTGCACCGCCGTGTTCTAAGCGAAGGTTACATACGGCAGGACCGCGTCCCACGTCTTGTGCTCGACGTCGACGTACATTGTTAGCATGTCGGCGAGGGTCTTGTTCAGGCGCTCCGTGAGACCATTCGTTTGCGGATGGTAGGCAGTTGTCCTCCTGTGGCTTGTCTGGCTGTATTGCAGAATGGCTTGTGTGAGCGCTGCTGTAAAATCCGTTCATCTATCAGTGATGAGGACTTCTGGGGCACCATGTCGCAGCAGGATGGTCTCGACGAAAAATTTCGCCACTTCGGCTGCGCTGCCTTTTGGTAGAGGTTTAGTTTCAGCGAAGCGGGTGAGATAGTCCGTCGCGACGATGATCCACTTATTCCCGGATGTTGACGTCGGAAACGGCCCCAACAAATCCATGCCAATCTGCTGGAATGGTCGGCGAGCAGGTTCGATCGGCTGTAGTAATCCTGCTGGCCTTGTCAGTGGTGTCTTGCGTCGTTGACAGTCTCGGCATGTCTTGACATCACGGGCAACGTCGGCGGTCAGACGCGGCCAGTAATACCTTTCCTGTATCCTCGACAGCGTCCGGTAGAACCCGAGGTGCCCAGCGGTTGGATCGTCGTGTAGGGCGTGCAGTACTTCTGGACGCAGCGCTGACAGTACAACAAGAAGGTAACTGGCGCGGATGGGTGAGAAGTTCTTCTTCACGAGCAGGTTGTTTTGTAGCGTGAATGAAAACAACCCACGCCTAAATGCCTTAGGGGCAACGTCGGTGTTCCCTTCCAAATACTCGATGAGGCCTTTTAGCTCCGGGTCTGCTCGTTGCTGTTCGGCGAAGTCTTCCGCGCTTATTATTCCAAGGAAGGCGTCGTCGTCCTCGTCGTCTTGCGGCGGGGGATCGATGGGGGCGCGTGACAAGCAGTCGGCGTCAGAGTGTTTTCTTCCGGACTTGTATATTACGGTGACGTCATATTCCTGCAGTCTGAGGCTCCACCGCGCCAGCCGTCCTGAAGGGTCCTTTAAGTTAGCTAGCCAACACAACGCGTGATGGTCGCTGACCACTTTGAATGGTCTCCCATATAGGTAAGGGCGGAACTTTCCTGTAACCGAAATGATGGCGAGGCATTCCGTTTCAGTCGTAGAATAATTGCCTTCCGCTTTTGACAGCGACCGGCTAGCATACGATATCACCCGTTCAAGTCCGTCTTTCTTCTGGACTAGGACGGCACCGAGGCCTAGGCTACTGGCGTCAGTGTGGATTTCGGTGTCGGCGTTCTCGTCGAAGTGTGCAAGTACCGGCGGCGACTGCATGCGTCGTTTGAGTTCTTGAAATGCATCGGCCTGCGACGTTTCCCACTTGAACTCGACATCACCTTTGGTTAGATGCGTAGGCGGCTCCGCGATGCGCGAAAAGTCTTTGACAAAGCGCCTGTAGTAGGCACACATGCCTAGGAATCTACGCACTGCCTTCTTGTCGATGGGCTGCGGGAACTTTGCGATGGCAGCTGTCTTCTGCGGGTCGGGGCGGACTCCAGATTTGCTGATGACGTGGCCTAGAAACAGAAGCTCGCCGTAACCGAAGCGGCACTTTTCCGACTTCAGAGTAAGCCCTGATGACCTGATGGCCTCTAGTACCGTTGCAAGCCGCCTAAGGTGATCGTCGAAATTTCCGGCGAAGACAACGACGTCATCCAAATAAACGAGACAGGTCTGCCACTTTAATCCTGCTAAAACCGTGTCCATCACGCGCTGGAACGTTGCAGGCGCCGAGCACAGTCCAAATGGCATAACCTTGAACTCGTAGAGGCCGTCTGGGGTGATGAAGGCGGTCTTTTCGCGATCTCTTTCGTCGACTTCTATTTGCCAATAGCCAGACTTGAGGTCCATCGACGAGAAGTATTTAGCGTTGCAGAGCCGATCCAATGCGTCGTCTATCCGTGGGAGGGGGTATACGTCCTTCTTCGTGATCTTGTTCAGACGACGATAATCAACGCAAAAACGTAGGGTTCCGTCCTTTTTCTTTACCAAGACTACAGGAGATGCCCACGGGCTTTTTGACGGCTGGATGATGTCGTCGCGCAGCATTTCGTCGACTTGGTGCCGTATAGCTTCACGTTCTCGCGTAGAAACTCGATAAGGGCTCTGGCGGAGTGGTCGAGCACACTCTTCGGTTATAATGCGATGCTTTGCGACTGGTGTTTGTCGAATCCTTGATGACGTCGAAAAGCACTCTTTGTATCGTCGAAGTAGACTTCTGAGCTGTTGTTGCTTAAGCGTGGGGAGACTTGGGTTAATGTCGAAGTGTGGTTCGGGAACTGCGGTCATCGGGGTAGATGCGGCAGAATCCGAGAGGACAAACGCATTCCTGGTTTCCAGAATTTCCTCGATGTATGCGATCGTCGTGCCCTTGTTGATGTGTTTGAACTCGTGGCTGAAGTTTGTCAGCAACACTTCAGTTTTCCCTCCATGCAGTCGAGCGATGCCTCTTGCCACGCAAATTTCGCGGTCTAGTAATAGACGTTGGTCACCCTCGATGACGCCTTCTACGTCGGCAGTTGTTTTGGCGCCAACGGAAATGACAATGCTGGAGCGAGGCGGGATGCTGACTTGACTTTTGAGCACGCTTAAGGCATGGTGACGACGAGAGCTCTCCGGTGGTATCGCTTGATCTTCAGACAGGGTTATCGACTTCGACTTCAGGTCGATGACTGCGCCGTGTTGGTTTAGGAAGTCCATGCCGAGAATGACGTCGCGTGAAGATTGTTGGAGGATAACGAAGGTGGCAGGGTAAGTCCGGTCATGCACGGTAATTCTTGCCGTGCAGATTCCAGTCGGCGTAATAAGGTGTCCTCCAGCGGTCCGAATTTGAGGGCCTTCCCATGCAGTCTTAACCTTCTTCAACTGGGTGGCGATGTGTCCACTCATGACGGAGTAATCGGCCCCTGTGTCGACTAAGGCGGTGACTGCGTGGCCGTCGAGAAGCACGTCGAGGTCGGTGGTTCTTTGTCTAGCGTTGCAGTTGGGTCTTGGCGTCGGATCACGGCTGCGTCGTGTTGAACTGAAGCTGGTACGTCGCGTCGTGAAGTCGTCTTTCGTCGGTGTAGTCTTGGCTTCCTGACTTCCTCAGGACGGCGGCGTGTCGTTATTATGTCGTCGAGATGGTTTCTTCGGCGTCTTCGTCGGCGGCGGAGGATCTTCGTCAGTTCGACGAACAGCAACCGCACCTCCATCGGTTGCTGTTTTTAGTTTTCCGGATACGGGCTTGCTAACCAGCCCCGGGCTGGGCCAGTGTATGGACGGCGCTGCGGCGACAGGTAGCGGCCTGGTGACGGCGAACGGGACGGTCGTCGAGGGCTCCACTGAGTAGCGGCGAGGTAGTCGGCGATGTCACGAGGGCGTTCACCTTCCCGAGGGCGCGGTGGGTTGACCGCGAATCCTCGCAATCCCAGGTCGTGGTATGGGCAACGGCGGTACACATGGCCGGCTTCCCCGCAGTGGTAGCAGAGCGGGCGGTGGTCAGGAGCGCGCCAAACGTCTGTCTTCCTCAGGTGGCTGCGCTGCGCGACGGGTGGGCGTGCTGGCGGCGGCGGCGGTGGTCGACGGAACTGCGGCGTTACAGGGCCCTGGCGCGGTCGTGGAGGGGGACCTTGACGGCGGGCGACGGCGGCGTAGGTCATTGCTTCTGGCTGAGGTTGCGGTGATCGTGGTTGCACCTCAGGCACTCCAAGCGATCGCTGAACCTCTTCTTTGACGATTTCAGCGATTGGATCCACTTGGGACTGCGACCTTGGGTAGAACTTCTGCAGCTCCTCCCGTACGACCGCTCTGATAGTCTCTCGTAGATAGTCGGTAGCCAGTGATTGAACCCCGACGTAGTTTGTAGAGTGCGTGCGGCGATCGAATTGCCGGTTTCGCATCTCGAGTGTCTTCTCGATGCTGGTGGCCTCGCGAAGAAACTCGTCGACGGTCTTCGGTGGGCTTCCTACCATTCCGGCAAAAAGTTCCTCTTTCACACCACGCATGAGTAGGCGCACTTTCTTCTCCTCGGGCATTTCGGGGTCAGCGCGACGGAATAGACGGCTCATTTCCTCCGTGAAGATCGCGGTTGTCTCATTATATAGCTGCACTCGGGATTCTAATAGCGCTTGGGCTCGTTCTCGGGGTACGACGTTTGCGAATGTCTGCAGGAAGCCGCTTCAGAACAGGTCCCAGGTCGTCAAGGTGGCTTCGCGGTTCTCGAACCACGTCCTGGCAGCGTCTTCCAATGCGAAGAAGACATATCGCAGTTTGTCGTCATTGTTCCAGCTATTAAACGTAGCGACCCTCTCATATGTTTCCAGCCAGCTTTCCGGGTCCTCAAATGTGGAACCGCGGAACGTCGGTGGTTCCCTGGGCTGCTGCAGCACGATGGGGGACGCTGGGGCTGCCATTGGGGTTGCTTTGGCCACAATCTTCTTGGTCTTCTCAGGTAGAAGTCCGTGCTCCGGGGGTAGCTGTTGAAGACGGTCGCTTGCTCGATGGTCCGGGCTTGGATCACGGCTTGTCGGGGGCGTCTGGTACATGAACAAAAAGCACCTCCACCAGATGTCACGTGGTAGTGACGCCAAAGAACACAGTAGCAGTACTGTGAAAGACAAAACTAGCTTTTATTGGGCGAACCTGTGCCCACAAAACAGGCTAAACTTAAAGCACAACGATAGCGGCGAACACAGTCGGCGATCGTCGAAAATTTGATCAGCGGGTCAAGCGCGTCGGCTTTTATAGAGCTGTCATCGAATGTTCCAGACTAAACGTTGGGACCCGCATGCCTTCTACAAAGATCTACACCATTCGTGTCAAGCGATGAAATCAGATAACACAATGTTCGGCTACAACGGACAGCGCATAGAAGCATCGATAACTTTCCAGAAACTTCGTATACATGCAGGCGCGTCCCGCGCTGTGCGATAACATTTGTCAGGCGGCGAAACGTGGTCGCCCGATAAAGGTAAGTGCACGTGTCAATATATATATATATATATATATATATATATATATATATATATATATATATATATATATATATTTCACGAGGGCTCCCGTACAGTGATAAACTGAAAGCAAGGACATTAAAAAGGGGGAAGAAAAAAGAAAAAAAGGAAGGAAAACAATAAAAGGAAGAGAACAGGTGATTTGAACTCGTGACCCTTGGATGTTGCCCCGAAAGATAGCTCAGGCGGTTGGTTCGTCAGGCCCCAGGTTACTTTGAAGCGCCGTAGCTCTTGCCCAGAGCCTCATACCTACGTGGAAAGGGAGTGATGGTGTCCGCGATGGTCAATTACGTAGTACCTACTTTTCAGGTAAGCTCTGCAGTTCGCGCAGCCACCTCTGCTTTGTTTCCAGTAAACCGTTCGGTTCGCGCGGCCAGCTATTCCTCGCTCTATTTTTTTATTATGCGCGCATTGTTCGGAGGAACAAAGACGAGCAAGCCTGCCTGGAAGGGGAGGCACAGGGGTGAATCTCCGCATGTCTGCCATTGGCTCTTTTCGAGAAGACGCTCTTTCGACGCTAGCGCCAAAGTCCCCTTCAGTTACGGCCCTAACAGCAGGGCGACGCAGAAGCAAAATGGCGGCGCACGCGATTGTTTACGTTGTCATGGCAACAGGAACAGCAGCCGTGCGGCGCCTCCTCTCCCAAACGTTATTCTCTTTTTGCTTTTATTATGCCGACCCGCTCCGCGCCCTTTTCCCCATGCCGCGCGCGCCGCTTACTTTATTTTGTTTTTACCTGTACGCGGTGCGTTGCTTTTTTTTATCGCGCGCGCGCTACGGCGCACCACGTGGCAGCTCGAAAGCAATACGCGCGCTACGCCGCTCACTGGCATTGCTTGCTCGAGCTGTCGCGCGATGCGTCGTGGACTATGCGTTGGCACGGACGCAGTCTTGCCCATACTTATATTATACCAGCATGTGCCGGGACATAAAAAAATTTCACTTCGAACACAACAGATCTTTGGTCTCGGTTTATTGACTTCGCTTCCGAAAACAAAGATTTTTCTTATAACGTGGTGTGATACACGCTCAAAAAATTAGCAAAAGTGAAAGGTGCATGACATATACAAGGGCACTAAACACAAAAGTTCACAGACGGTGAAATAACAAAAAGAAAGTGCTAGAAAACGCGAAGGCCGTATCATATACGCACACATTAAAAAAAAAATCTGATTGTTATATAACGCCCTAAGACCGAAATGTAGGCGAGCTTCTAATATATCCACCAAGATATTGCAGAAAACTGGACGACGTGTATGACATAGTCATGACAACTATAGAAAGGGGAAACTCACTGGTAATGGCAACAACAATGATACGCAAAATACCTAAAAAATAGAATAACATGCTAACAATGTTTGATTGACAGCCATACCAAAAAGAGCTTACTTATAAACCTGCACGAAAGTATAATAAATGCGTGACATGTTCATTACTACTGAACAAAATGAAAAAGACATGACAGAACAAAAATAACATTGTACTAAAAACTGATATACCCATTATCACATTATCTTGCAGCTGACCACAACTTGAGTACGGATGGCAAGGGCGAACAGAAGGTAGTCGGCTTTTGCAGCAGCACATAGAAAACATTCGCAGAAAGGCCTATTCCTCAATTAATGACCAGGTAAAATAAGCCAACAACGCGACTTTTGTTTCGGCCCGAATACAATGCTCAGCAGTAAAATTACGTCACTTAAGGCACTAAGTCGTACCTACTGATCACTCCTTTGTATAATAAACACGAACTGTAAAAGTCTGCATGTAGGACACTTGCAATCCTCATGCTTTCCAGAAGGGAAAAAAAAGCGTATCATGCCTACACATGATGGTTGTTCACGCGGGTTTCCTATCGCGATTACTGAGATAATACACAAACACGAACATATCATGAGAAGCCAACAAACATGATATGACTAATAAAAATCGGGACCCTCGGTTAACCCCCTCTCTTCTCGTTTACAAACACGAACAGTAATTTTTCAACTGTTTGTACGTTTGTAGAACGTGACCCACAGAAAAAGCACTGAGGGCGGAATGATAAGCTGGGCAAGTTACCGAAGTTGCAAAATGAGACTTGGCACAGAAAAACAGAAGCCATAGACCAGGTGACAATGAGGAGGAAAATCTATTTGTCAGCTTTCTCTACCGGCAAGAGGTAAGTGTAGTACAATCAAGGCGCAACGACGTCCGGAATCTCATGGAGCACACGCATGGACAGGTATGTGTTCGTGCGCATGCGCCTTCTGGTGCCCCTGGGTCTGCGCGCTCACCTGTTGTCTTTAGGCATCCGGAACAACCTTGCAGGGCTTGTTTTTGAGGTATTCGTGCACCACTGCACGATGCTTGAGCGGTACGAGTCGTGAAACGGGTGACACATCGCGGAGCACAAGCACACAGCTACCGAGGGCCACGAAACTGACGAAACTACCCACGCCGGTCAACGCACAGCAGCGCATGCTTCCCGATAACAGCAGATAACGAAACATGAAACGTCATGCAGCGGGCTAAACTGGCGCCGGGCCGGCGGGACCACACGGCGCGCGCGCGGGGACAGTCGAAGGTGAGTGAGTTCACTCAATTAATCAATGAATATTTATTTTTGACGAAATCAAATACAAGACGGGTATAAGTACATATTCGGAGGTCCCAAAGTAACGACTGTCGGGGGGACCTCCTAACAAGAAATGAGAAGGTGGATAGTAGGATCGTGGCAAACAGTGAGTCATGTCATATATAATACAATTTCTACATCATCATCGGAAATAAACGCTAAGAGAGAAAAAATATTTAAAATATCACAAGTATAATCACACAGTTAAAAAGAAGAAAAATAATTGAAGAAATCTTAACAATAACTTCCAGAAATTCAAACGAGGATAAATGGCACCTAAATTTAACAACGAGAAGTATCAATTATACGCAAAATTCAGTAACTCGGTAATAAAACAGTACATTGCATAGTGGTAAAGCAGAACAAAATATAATTCATTCTAGGTTCGTTAAATTATACGCTGCGTCAGATAACGTGTTCATGAAGTGCTCCTTCGTTCTACGCTTGAATGATAATAATGAAAATGTCTTTAAATCAGATGGTATTGGATTCCAAACAGAAATGCCTGAAAACGCGACGGTAAATTTTCCATAATTAGTTCTTGCTTTTGGAAGGAGAAGATTGAGTTGTGCTGAAAATCTTGTGTTGTTATAATTGATGACGCTAGAGCGAATAAAACCGGCAATATTAAACTCGGTATTTATAAGACGAAACATAAGTAGTGACAGCTTATGAATAAACAACATACGTAAAGGTAAAAAATTTAGGGAACGGAATATGATAAGAAAGGGAGATGTATGCAATTGGAATGCAATTAATCGTAATGCCTGCCTTTGCAAAACTTCTAGCTGATGAAGATGTGTGGCATATGTATTACCCCAAAATTACAGGCAGTATGAGAGATGGCTGTGTATATACGCGTAATATAAAGACACGAGAATAGTTTGCTGAAGAAAAGTGCGAGTTTTTATGATGATGTGAATACCAAATGATAATTTTGAATAAGTGATTGAGTATGGCACTGGAACTTTAGGTTCTCATCTAGAACTACACCAAGAAATTTAGTAGACGCGGATCTCGCAAATACATTATTATTTAGAGCCACTGCAATAGAGTCAATGTGCAAAGTTTTTGAAGAATGGGATACCATAAATGTGGTCTTAGATAGGTTTATGGTTAGCTTGTTTTTTACGCACCATGAATGAACATTCGCTAGGTCAGCGTTAAGTTTATCCTGCAATGCGAATAAATTTTTATTAGATGCGAAAATAGTGGTGTCATCAGCATAAAGAAGGCAATGCGCATGTGTTAATATTTCCGGCAACGAAAATTGCGAGGGAGTTACGGCGGAGAGGGGAGAGCAGTTGGGGAGGAAGGGCACGGCCACCTGGATCGGCGCGCGTGCGCGCGAAGATCTACGAGGCCATGCAAAGGAAACGGATTTTCGGCGTCGCCCTCCTCATAGATGGCGCCAATTACCTCTGCCACTGAAGCCGGTGAGTTTCCCACCTCAGGGTGAGGCATGCTAAATTTGGAAAAGGGACGACAAATGCATAATCAAGGCATCAATAGCGCTAACCATTAAAGAAATACACATCCTAGATGCATACAAGGATTGAACTCGCTACCTCGTTTATGGTGGGACGTTATTATGCCTTGCGGTTTTTGGGGGGCTACTTTCAATCTTGTTAGGTTACGCATGCGTAAGTTTTTTCCATTTATATCTGGTTCACGACAGCAATAAACTTTCAGCGGGAGTAAAAATGCGTTGTGCGCGAACATTGACCATGATATTCATTGCAAGCAAACGTCGACCAACCAGGTTGCCACCAGCCGACTGCTGATAACCCAGAAGGTTCAGGTGACATACCCCAAGGAACAGCAATCCAAGGAGCACCTGACGAAGACCTCCATGTCCCCTTGTCGAACCATTGACTCTAGGCTGAGATTTCCCTTGTTTGCCAACAATGAACTCTGTAGTAATGTTAAAATAAAGGCAGCCGTCGGGCTACATTGTTGTTTTTACAGTCGAATGCCTGCTATTGTGTGAAAAACTGGTGTTGTAATAAATATTCTTTTCAGTGCTGTATGTTACTGTTGTGAAATAAATATTTGTTGTTTGCGTCCACATCCTACTTTGTAATTGCATGCTTTGTTTAAGATGCTAATTTTACTGACAACACAACGCGAGTCAATGACTTCTTTCTGAAATATACTTTTTCGTGTTAATGATCTGGTTCGGTTAAAGGCCCGGTTTGCAATAAAAAAGATTACGATGGAAAAATACAGGCGGGCTTTGAGAAGAACCACACCACTGTCAACTACGGGCAACGTCAACAACAAACAAAACAAAATTCCAGGACACAGCAAAATTTCTGGAAGTGCACTACAAGTTCGACGTTATGAAGGGTACAAAAATACTTTACAAAAAGCAGAATTTTTCTACCCGTATAGGAAAACAAGCTTGCGTCTCACGTGAATGAAGAGCTATTAATATTACAAAGAGGAGCATTACGTTCACAGAGCTCATTTGACAAATCAATGACAATATTACAACACGCATTCACAAATACGTCACAAGTCGCAACACGCGAAATTGTCGGCATGCTGCAGCTACTGGCGTTTTAACACGAGAGCGTTAAGGAGCTCCTTTAGCAGAAAAGCCAGTGTCGTCAGCGTTGGCGGCGTTGGCCGTGAGCGAAAAATCCCGAAAGGCAATTCATAAGTAAAAAAAACATGCAAGATGGGCTCGGTGGGAATCGAACCACGGTCTCCGGAGTATGAGACGCAGACGCTACCGCTCAGCCATGAGTTCATTTTTTTTTCGTTCTTTCATGGTATTTATTACAGTAGCAACAAACCGACGTTCACCAGTTGTGCATAGTCAGACAATGGAGAGCACAATCAAAGTCAAACAGAGAAAAGTCATGGTTTGTACTTTCGGTAGAAATGTTGGTTTCACTTTAGAAGGGTGGTAGGGATAGGCACCTCACCAAAATGGGGTACCAGTCCGGCTGTGTATCGAGTCCATCATAAACCTGCTTTAGGTATAGTGTCATTTGGATGAAATTTACCCTTGTAGGTACAACCGTTTAGGCGTTTCGGTCCATCATTCGCGTTTTCCACAAACTGTGCATTCCAATTAGAAAAACATACCAAAAGGTGCACTGTTATCAGAGGTCGGCAGCAGGTATCGCACAGTATGAGCGTTAATCTCAAAGTCTTTTTTTTTAAGTCTATTGGAGGACATCCCAAAATAGTATGGCGTCGGTGCAGCTAATAAAACAATGTTCAATCGTCTCTGGCACGTCACAAAGGCGACAGTTAACAGAAGAGACAAAGATACCCTTTTTGTGTAGCCATGTTTTTACCGGTATGGTTTCACTATGAAGTTTGTAAAAGAATGTCTTGCAGCAAGGGGATATATACATTTTACGAACTCGATTTAGTACATCGTGACCTGGCCATTGAATGTATAGTGATCGGTAAAATGGAGGCGGAAATAGCATGGATAATAAATCTGTATTACGTTTTAAGCGACACGGAGTACAACTATCAGTGGAAAACCGAACTGTCAGGAAACGAACCGCCAAGTAAACTTCTTTCATGAACCCCCACAAGCATAAACGCGAAGAGAAATAGGAAGAAACAATTAAATCAGGTAACGCATTCACAAGTGTGACTTGCATGAATGACTGAATTATAGGATGCGATGTATCGCGAAAAAAGGAGAAACGAGACACTAGTTGCCGCACATAAAGGTGTACTAAACCCAGCCCACTCTCACAAACGGGCCTGAAAATATTGTCTCGCCTCATGGGCTCAAACGTTGAAGACCATACGAAGGTTGCAAAGATTCGGTGAAAGCGTTGGATATAGAGCCTGGCACAATGAATAACTTGCAATACATAGTACATTTTTCTTTCCAAGAACTTATTGCAGGCCTCAGATTTCCCAAAAATAGAAAGTCGGTGTGGAATGAAAGTCTGGGCGTAGCTTTGCAGGGCCGAAACCCGTTCTTTCCAATAGTGTGCGCCTAATTTATATGCGTCTAGCGGCACGCCAAGATACTTTGGCGGGACACCGGTCCACTTAACGCCTGCAAACTGTTCTGGTGTATAGCACCATGAGCCAAACCACAAGCCTAAGCTTTTTGCGGAGTTCATTCGTGCTGCTGATACGCTGCCAAAATCCTCTATTGTTGATACTACCTTTTCAACACTGGACTTATCCGTGCAGAAGAACGCTAAATCGTCTGCATAAGCTAAGACTTTTACTTCATTACCCAGCATATTGAAGCCATGGATGTAACTCGACTGAATTACGCTTAAGCATAGCGGTTCCAGATAAAGGGCGAATAGTAATGGGGACATCGGGCATCCTTGTTTTACTGAAGAGCAAATGGAAACGGGTTTAGAGAGTTGGCCGTTAATAACTAAACGAGTAGTACAAGACGTATAGCAAAGCTTAACGCCTTTAAGCACAACGGAGCCAACATTGGCATGCTCCAGAAGAGAAAATAAATAGGAGTGACTGACACGATCAAAAGCTTTAGCAAGGTCTACCTGGAGCATTGCAAGCTGCTCAGTGGAACCGTAACAGTATTGAAGAAGTGTACGGGCGATATGTATGTTAGTTTGAATGGATCGACCCCTAATTGACATCGCAAATTGCAATCTATTCGATAAAACTTGTGCAAAAATTTTATAATCCACGTTTGACAATGTGATTGGTCGGTAGCTTTCAACAGAACGCATTTTCCCCTTATCTGAACTTTTGGTAATTAAAACTGTGTGGGTTTTGCAAAAAGATTGTGGAAGGACGTCTATCTCTAAACTTGTAGTAAAAATGTTCAATAATATGGGACTGATAATTGATTTGAAAGCTTTGTAAAATTCACAGGAAAGTCCATCAGGGTCGGGTGTTTTCGACAGAGGCAGCTGATCAATAGCTAGCTCAATTTCTTGTATCGTAAGGGTATCACTAATGAATGCACAGTCATCATCCTGTAAACGTTTTACAAGAGACACAAAACTCTCTAAGACTTTTGCATCGTGATCATCGGGCCGGGCACTAAACAAAACACTGTAGTAAGTTTCGAACTTAGAAATTATGTCATTCGTATTTGTTAGAAGAGCACCTTCGGAGTTTATTTCTGGAATTACTTTGGAAACAGCATGACGTCGCTCGTCAAGTAAAGCTTGACGTGTTGGTTGCTCAGACTGCAGAGCATGCCTATTTCGAGATCGAACTCGCGCCCCTCTGTAACGCAGTCGCATACTTTTCTAAGTCACATTTAGGATTTTCTATGTCAACAATGTAAGTGCCCGGCATTTCGATTTCCAATCTGATAAAGGTTGTGTAGGCTCTTAAGAAGTACTGTTTCTTCATTCTTTCTATAGAATGCTTTCAGCGATCCAATTTCTATAGCCACTGTACGAGAGAGAGTTGTTTAAAGAGTTCCCAAGCTGCAAATAACGGCAAGTCGGTAGAAAGAGAATTTTTTAGGGCCATGCGCACGCGATTAATAAATTCCTGATCATTTAGGAGCTCAGAGTTAAGCTCCCAGAGTGCCCACTGTGGTCGGAAATCGGTTACAGATTTCTCACCAATCTTTGCAATAACCATGCAATGATCAGAGAACGAAACTGGGATAGTAATACAGGACAGTGCTCGGGAGAGGAGTGCTGAAGAAACATAAATCCGATCAAGGCGGGCGTAAGAGCGACCATGAATTCGTGTATAAGAGCGAGTTCCCCGTCCCGACACTCCTATATCAGTGAGCTCTGCATTTTCTATTACGTTAGACAAAACTTCACCGCTCATGTCCCGCTGAGTGTTAATGCCGCTTCTATCGCTCGGATCACATACACAATTGAAATCTCCCATTAACACAATGCAACGATCACAGTCCTCAAACGCGCCTCTAGTGAATGCATTTTTCTTTAGAAACGTGCCGTGGAAAGTTATACTGCGGTGTATATCGGTAATTATGAGCTTGTAAATTACAGAAGTCGCAGTTAAATAGAGTAGCGAAGTATGTTTCGGCTACGTTTCTTCTGCGCTTGGCGCACACGCAGAGCCATCTTGCGGTACAGAAGTCCCCCTCCTCGCAATGTACGGCGCTTCCCCGACAGGTGGCGCGCCACTTGCCCGCTTCTCCCCTTCGTCTGGTTTCAGCGCATTGGGGCCATGCGGGGACCGGTGCGAGGATGCCTCAAAGTTGTGCTGTGGACTTAGAAGTGTTGTATATGAAAACTATGTCTTTGTGTGACTCAAGAGCATGCCGAGCGAATGAGTGGGCGGTGCGAACGGGGTGCGATAACGCTATCGCGTTCCACTCTTGAAGGTGAAGCTTAAGCGTCCTCCAATTTTTTTTATCCCCCATGCGTGACGCGCAGCTTTAGAAATCCACATAAAAATTACCGCGTGCACTTCGCTCCGATTATACAGATCAAACAGTAAGCAATGTAAACATACATTTGCTTGCTAGTGTACTTTGAAAGGACGCGAAGGAGCAGTATGAAGGCAACCTAAACACCAACTACACATTCCATCGGCTGTCAAGGTCCAGTTGGCAAAACAATGTTTCAAGCGAATTCATCGAAGGCATGCGAGTATGTTTGCAGCTCCGCACATAGAACATGACACAAGACTTCGTCCACCAAGCGACGCGGAGAGTATGCGAGCGTTGAAACCATCGTCGCACATTTTATGCAGTTTCGTCGCCTTTCACGCAGTATCCCCATTGCCATCGATATCCCGGTGTTACTTGTGATGTCCACTTGAAGAAACACAAACGCGAACGCGAAATTCACGGCGGAAATCCGCGTCTTACTCAACGCACGTTGGCAGCGCGTCGGCGGTTTGGAAGGGTAATGGCCGCCGCTACCCACTGTTGCCGGCACAGCGCGCACCTTTGCGCTACTCTGAAAATTTTTCCAGTGACTTTACTTGGATGGATGGATGTTATGAGCGTCCTCTTTGGAACGGGGCGGTGGGTTGCGCCACCAAGCTCCTGCTATTATACTGCTTAATGTCCTACCTAGGTTAAACAAGAAAAAAAAAATGACTATGAACTCCCACAACCAAATTTTCTGATCCCCTATTGCGAACGTTGCTTTTGTACGTCTCTATTTTCTGTCGTTTCCCTACTTTTCTTCCACCAATCCTCCAACTGCCTCTTACTAATCCCTATTGTGCACATGTTTACTTTTTCACTGCTCTTGCTGAACCCAAGGGCTTCAAGGAGGCCAGTGGTGCCTAAATCGGCCGCCGGGGAGACGTCTTCACATTCTAACAAAACATGCTGCGTAGTTTCCCTAACTTTACCGCCGCAAGCACATGCTTCTTCCTTGTTATATCTCGCTTTATAGGTGCGTGTTCTAAAGCATCCTGATTTCGCTTTGAAAATTAATGAGCTTCCCTTTGAGTTATCATAAATTCTTTCTTTCCTAATTTCATTTTTCTTCCTCTAAAGTAGTTACTCATGGCAGGTTTCTTTTCCATTGCCTCCACCCATGAGATTATTTCAGCCTCTCTGACTTACCGCTTGACGTTCTTTGTGGCTGTGTTGCTCACCCTACAGGCCGCATACTTGCTGGTAAGCTTCCTATACCTTTTACTACACTGTGAATCAGTGTTTTTTCGGTACAAATACCACAAACACTCTACCAGCCCATTTACTTTCTTCCATATTATTCAGTCATTCCTCATTATCAATTTTACTGTGTGCTTCCCTCACTTCAAAACTTGTCCAGCCCGTATCACCCTGCACAGCTTCATTTCACCTGGATACAGGGATGGCTGTTAGGAGCGTCCCCTTTGGAACGGGGCGTCGGGTTGCGCCACCGAGCTCTTGAATCTTGACTTATGGATGGATGGATGGACGTTATCAGCGTCCCCTTCGGAACGGGGCGGTGGGTTACGCCACCAAGCTCTTGCTATTATACTGCCTAATGTATATACCTAGGTTAAAGAAGAAAAAAAAACAAAAACAAAAGCCTATGACCTCCCACAACCAAATTTCCCCTATTGCGAACTTTGCTTTTATGCGTCTCCGTTTTTTGTCGTTTCCCTACTTTTCTTCCACTAATCTTCCAATCGCCTCTTACTAATCTCTATTGCGGACATATTAACTTTTCCACTGCTCTCGCTGAACCAAAGGGTTTCAAGGAGGCCAGTGGTGCCTAAATCGACCACTGGGCAGACGTCTTCACATCCTAATAAAACATGCCCCATCGTTTCCCTAGCTTTCCCGCAGCAAGCACATGCTTCTTCGTCCTTATACCTCGCTTTATAGGTGCGTGTTCTGAGGCATCCCGATCTCGCTTCGAAAAGTAATGAGCTTCCCTTTGAGTTATCATAAATTGTTTCTTTCCTGATTTCGCTTTTTCCTCTTAAGTAGTTACTCATGGAGTTACTTACACTTTGGCTCTCCGCGCACCTAGCGGAATTGTCGAAACGCACGAGCCTCCAAGATTGTCGCCGCACGCCGCCGAGTCTCGGAGGCCATAATTTCAGTTTTGTTTCTTTCTTTTGTGACCAATAATGTTGCAATAATCGAGTAATTTCACGGATGTGCTTGTGCCGCTGTTCATATGTTGCGAAGACGAGTGAACAAAGGCGTTTCACTTTTTGTTAGTTTCATTTAAATTCATAATTGCGATGTTTCAAGCTGTAACGTAGCGCAACAATACAATCATGCCAGCATTAATTTTTTTGAGGAAGTAGAACTTTCTCGTTGGCGATATTGTACTTCTAGTAATTCATACCAAAATGAGTTTCGTAAATAAATGTGCCATGTTCCTTTACTATAAATGAATTCCTGCACAACCAAAAACATGGAAATAGCAGACAATTTATTGCAGCAAGATTGTGAGAAAAGTGCCAGACACATGAAAATGGGAACAAACTGTGAATTGGAAATAATGAAGAATAGTCAGAAATTAATGGCGTGGTGGCAATAAACTTACACAAGCAAAACAACACACACACGACGTGTTGGAATTATCGAGAAAATGAAAAAAAGAACTCAGGCACGCCAGCAATTTTTTTGCTCACAGTGGGATTGTTTTAGAAGTAGTGAATATGAAGCTTTTTCTTGTACTTCTGCGAAGGAGGGAGAATTAAGGTAGCAACATTATGCGAGTGGTTCCGTGCCAAAATGAAATGGCTACAACAATAACTGGGCATGCACCAACATCCAGAACTAAAATGTGTAAGCCAGTGCGTCCCTGATTAAACAGCTGCAAGATATTGACATCTCAGTTAAATAAGTACTTTGACAGTGTTGGGGGTGTTCACCTACTGTTTTGGAAGCCTTGTAATCGTCTTCTGATAATTGGAAATTTGCCCTTGAACATATATCATGTCCTTTGACTGTAGAGTGTATTTTGAGGAAATACTAGTAGAGATTTCTGCAATACGTAGAATGACAGGCAAAAGGTAAGCAATACTGGAGGATTCAAAGCTATTCAATGTAGACACCATGTTCCTTCGCGTAAGCAATACTGGAGCCTTCAAAGCTTTAGAATAAAGATGTTACGTTCCTTCGTGTAATGCATATTTTTCTGATCTAAGGTCAAAGAGACACTCTTATAAATGCTAAGAAACAAGAAACTTCCTACATTAAGGACTCCATACATAATTAAAACATGAAAACGCTTATCTTCAGCCCAATGAAAAACAGCTAACAACGCTGGAGCGCACATAGCATGCTACAGCGGTTGAGAGAGCGCGCATTATTGCCATACTCCAAATATCGCACGTGTACCGCTTTAGAAATAGCTACATTTCTTTCGCGAAATAGAGCACCATACTTTTTCAGAAGCCGCTGCGCGTAACATAAAACATTCTGCCCCGAACGGCATGTGTTCGTAGGCCGCATTTCCTAACGACACATTTTAGTTTATTTTCAAACTTCGTAATTGTTTCGAACCTGTCTCGGAGCCCGACGCTGCCGCGTCGCTGTTATCGCTGGCATCGCCACTCGTGGCTGCGCGTGATAGATAAAGAAAGAATGCGAAATGAAAATGAGCGTAGCAAATGGGCAGCAGCTCCTTATGGCTGTTTATGGGAGTCCGCCCCGGTCTGCACGCAGGCGAACGCGGGTGGTGCGGACGGGCGGATTGAACCAGCATATGGGGGCGGCCGAGCATCGTCCTCTGCAGCGTGTGGTGGCGAGGCCCAAAGGACAATCCCAGCTGCCCAAGCAGGGGATACGTAAATAAAGCAGCATACTTGAGTGTGCATCAATTCTGAAAGAAAGCGTTGGATTTCCCAACAATTCCTTGGTCATGGCCAAGGAGGCAGCGAAGGCCAGAGGGTTCCTGAAATGTGGAGACCTCCCGCCTAGAGTAAAATACGGACTTACCCCGGGATATTGTTTCAAAAGTAAACGTTTATTCCTCCTCCCAGTGATGCTGTTGCCGACGCCGATGCTTCTGCTGTTGCTGCTGCTAGCAGCTGTAGAAGACCCAAATATATATCATACGCGGATGACGCAAGCGTCCTGTTTAACGACTGTAGTTTTGCTTCTTTCATTGCTCTTATTACAGCGAAAAAGAAAATCTTGAAGCTCAGAGGGAAGCAAACTTTTTTTTTAAAACTCACACGAAACAAAAGCTGTTATTTCATACTAGACGAAGCGCGCTCTCAACGGACCTTTATATAAAGAATTCTCGAACAACGCTTAAGCTTCGCCTTTAAGAGTGGAACGCGATAGCACTCAAAGGTTCCTGACTGCTTCTCAAGCTTCCCGGCAACTGCAGCTTATGTAACCGTAATGTTTTCCTCGAAACGCTGGCGGCGAACGCAATGCTCGAAGGCGAGCTTTGTGGTTCTTTTTTATCGTGATAGGAATTGTATCGACAATTCAGGCGCATTTCTGCCGTCACCATCACCGTAATGTTCCGTATTAGGTCCAAGAGCAAAAATTGGAGGACGCTTAAGCTTCGCCTTCAAGTGTGGAACGCGATAGCGTTTTCGCACCCCGTTCGCACCGCATACTCAAACGGTCTACGCGAGCCAAACAGCCGGGCCGCGACGCGCCGTGAAGGCGGACGCAATTATGGGTAAAACCCCTCAATCTCCCAAAGTAGCGCCATTCGCTTCTCGTCCTCCTCCGCTCGGCGCGGCCTCGACGGTGGCGCCGCCGGTGGTGGGCCTGCCGTAGCAGACGACGGCTAACACGCTACGGAGGAAATCCACAGAAAAGTTCGTTCGAGCCCTGCGGAGCAGTTTTTTCAATCGAGATATTTCTTCGTCAGTCGGTAACTGGCCTTTAGAATTTAGTGTTAGAATTGCGGAGGAAATAGAGAAAATGACCATTATTCAAGGCGTATTTAAGGCGTAAAGCGCGCGACGTTGAGAGTTCGTGTTGCTGAAACGCGACGCAAGCACGCGGTGTACTCAAACGCGCGTAATTACCAAAGTTTCAGGTGTTGACAGCGTGAAAGTACGTGTACGTGGTTTCGTAGGTTCATTCACGTACCTGCAGGACACTTTTGTTCGGTCGGCGCCTGAGAGATTCCGGCTGTGTGCGGCCAGCAAGGCCTGGCAACAGGGCCGTTTTTTCATTGTGGGGTGCTTTGGTAACCGTGACGATATATATATTTTTTTACAAGTACTGCTCCAGGAGGGCACATGTAATGGCTAACGGAGGCCTCTGAAGAGCACGTAACATTACACTAATGCAGGCGTCGCAGGGAGTGTTCGCATACAAAATTGGCTGTCCGCGATCTTATACCCCCTTGGCATGCACAGGCTTCGGCGAGCCCCATCCAGCGCTGGTTCTAGCTTTGGTGTTCCCGTTGCCGCTTTGGTGCCCTGGAAGCGCCGTCAATAATACGAAATAATGACAAGTTGTTACGCTAGTAAATAAAATTTATTGAAGAAATACAATCGCGCCGAGGCGCCAACTTCTAAAGCAGCGCTAGCGCGCGAGTATTATGAAACGCCGACGAGGAATTTACCGGCCCACGTACGACTCTACGATCAAAGTGCACGTTAAACATCCCCAGGCGAGCTAGATAAAGTTATCCATCCTAGCTTTAGTCGCTTCGGAACGTTAAAAACATTAATCACCACAAACCAAATCAATACATGCAGGCGTACATTCGAAGCCAAAAGACTGCATCGTAAGTCATAGTGAGCCTTGCAATAGCGTCGAAAATGTGCTAACTTCTGGTGGAGCTCAAAACACACCCTGAATAAAGTCGCTTTTATGTCACAGGCCAGCTGCAGATGCGTGCATTTCACCGCAAGACGATAGTATATGAAACAAAGAGAGCACATTCGAAAAAAGAGTCAAAACGACGCGCTAAAAACCACGCAGAGCATGAACACCCACTTTTTCGAAGCGGAAGGCGTGAACTAGGCTCAAAATAAGAGGTTGTGAGTAGCCGTGGCCCTTACTTCACTAAGCCGTGCGATCTTTGCCACTTCCTCGAAGTCAGCCCGCCCGATCCTGCGAATCCACACTTCTTTTTGCGTTGCGCCCGCCGGACGGCAAAGCAAAAAGCTTTTTGCCCTCGCTGTGTCTGTTGCGGCAACCGAAGGCGCAGCAGCATGGCATCGCAATTAAGTTCTCGGCCATGCACATCCTATTAAGCTAACGCACTCCGTCAGTCCGCCTGCCGTACTTTCGTCGCGCAGGCCCAACAATGGAGGTCGGCGCGCGCTGGATAGAAAATATATACAAAAGCGCGGCGCCTGCTCCGCGCTGGAAAGAAAAAAAATATACAAAAGCGCGGTGCCCGCTTCCACGTGACACAGATTGGCCAATGGGGGAGCGGAGGAGGCTGGGGCGACAGGAAGCGTGGAGGAGGTCGCGCCAGGGTGAGCGGGGTGTCGGAAAGATCTAAGAATGGCGCTACTTTTGAAAAATTGAGGGGTTTTAATTATGGGGCGAATGGCGCGCCACGTGTCGGGGCAGCGCCGTACATTGCGAGGAGGGGGTCTTCTGTGTTTGCCGCAAGATGGCTCTGCGTGTGCGCATAGCGCAGAAAAAATGTAGCGGAAACGTACTTCGCTACTCGTGAAACTGCAACTTCTGTAATCTACGTGGTCATATTTACCCATATACACCGCAGTATAACTTTCTACGCCACGTTTCTAAAGCAACACCGCATTCACTAGAGGCAATTTTGTCCGGCTTTGAACGATCGAACTCGTGCCTGAGTCATTTTCTGCTTCCGGCTCCCGAGCTGAACGGATCGCGGGATCATGGGCTCCAATGGAGCGGCATATGCGGCTGTTAGCCGCGGCAACAGGCTTTCAACGGAAGAAAATAGCGATTACCAGGTAATTCTTTCTCGGCTACCTACAGGACGCATTGTTTTAAACACAGTTTTCTTGCACGGCGACGCTCGTGTTCGCCCGTTTCGTGTAGAGGATTTTCGAGACGCGCTTCAAGCTGATGGTATGCTCTCTGGCATCGTCGCCCTTGGAGCATACCAAATCAACCATGTATGGGCGGTGACGATGGAGACAGCCGAGGCTGCCCAAAAGCTGGCGGCACTCAAGGAGCTGCAGGTCAAGGGGCGTCGTTGCCTGGTGATCGACTCCAAGGAACAACAGGTGAAGCTTCGTATCCACTGGCTTCTGCATGGGGTGGATGACGAAGACGTGAAGACCGCGCTGGCCTCCTTTGGCAAAGTGACTGAAGTGACCCGGGAGCGCTGGCGAGTGGATGGCGTTTCCGACAAGGGCTCTACCACCCGAGCAATGCTGCTGCAGCTCAAGACTGGGATGAAAGTTGACGACCTGCCCCACCAGATCCCCGTCGCCAGCGAGCTTACGCTGGTGGTAGCCCCAGGTCGCCCCATGCAGTGCCTGCGCTGCCGGGGCTCTGGCCACGTTCGACGAGAATGTAAGGTTCCCCGTTTTTCCCGGTGCAGGCTTTTCGGACACAACGACGCGGACTGTGTACGTTCTTACGCAGTAGCCGCGGGCTCGGCGCAGAGCGAGCCGTCAAGCTCAGAACATGTGATGGACGTGACCGAGGTGGAGGAAGCGGCCAAGGGAGCTGGTAACAGCAACGTGGCGGCCGAAACGAGCGGGACGACCACGCCGACCGAAGGAGGGCGGAACAATGTGTCTCCCCCCAAGGAGCCAGTAGCTACACTCGAGAGAGTGAGGACGGCCCTGCAAGAAAATGAGAGCCGCCAACCAGCTACGGATGCTACTCAGGCAGAAGAAGTCAACGCGACCCCAACTGGCGCCCGCGTCGAATGCGTTTCGGCACCGGTCAAGAGGTCCCTGCAGTAGGAGGAGAAAGTCGACGGAAAGGCCAGCGGTGACTCCGAGGCACCACCCGCTAAGACGCTACCCGGAAGACGCTCCACCCTCAAGGCTAAGCCGAACCTGGAGGCTGGCCGTAGGCTTACCCCGAAGCCGACCAAAGACGAACTCGGGCGACAGCCACCGGATGGCCACGGAGGCGTCTAGCGGTCAGCTAGACGTTAAGGTGAGCACCATGCTCCGTGCCTTCTCCCCTCCGGTTTTCATTAATAATGGCTACCAAGCCGTCGCTTAGCCTCGGCACGCTAAACGTTCGAGGTCTGGCTGCCAAAAGGAAACAGAGTCAGGTGTATAGACTACTAGTGGACCACGACCTCGACGTTTTAGCATTGCAAGAAACCAAGGTAGACGGCGAGGAGGAGACCGGGAGCATGGTGCAAAGGTTCACGTATAACTACTATGCGGTAGTGAGCAATGCCTTAGGGACTTCGGCGGAGTGTGTGTTGTTTGTGAGGAAACTCCCTGGTCTTGTCATAGAGGCTTACTTCTCGTGCACTGCTGGTCGACTTGTCTTTTGTGACTTCAGCTACTGCAATGTCCCATGGCGCGTGTTTTGCATTTATGCGCCTAATATTGTGCAAGAGAGGGCAAATTTCTGTTTGAGTTTAAAGCATCATTTCCGTGTGCACAAAATGATAGCCGGTGTAGGGGATTTTAACTGCGTATTGAACGCCGACGATAGGTCTACGCGACGCGTAGTTTATGAGAAAAGCAGCGATATCCTGGCGCAGACTTATTAGAAGATATCGCTTAGAATTAGAAGATATCGCTGATTGTTTTCAGGCTGACCGAGACGTGAGGTACACTCATTTCCAGGGCACAAGTCACGCACGATTGGACCGTATTTATCATATGATTTATTGGAAAAATGCCAGTGCTATGCAGTTACTGCCGTATCCTTTTCTGACCACTGCCTGGTAAAATGCGGGGTGGGCCGCAAAAGAGAACGAAAGGAATTCGTCTGCGAACTGTGGAAAATGAATACTCAGCTGCTACGGTATGAAACTTTTAAGGAAAAGGTAGTGACTACTATTAATTCTTTTGGAAAAGGCAGTGTTATGAAATTTGGCGAGGAATTCGAGTTGCTGAAGCAAACAATAAGAATGAAGGCAATTGAAAGAAATACCGTACTGCGATATGAAGAGAAGGCCAGAGAACCGGATTTAAAAACATTGCTGGAAAAATTGGCGACGCTGGAATCCATGCAACCGGACGCTTATCAAGACGATATGCGCGCTGTTAAAAAAAAAACTCGAAGCGTTTGACGAAGAGCGCTATCGAGGCGTGCTCGTGCACACGAGAGCAGAAAGACTAACTTGCGGGGAAACGCCAACGAAAAGAGCACTTGGTCTGGAAAAAAAGCACTCCAGACGTAAGCAGATTGAGGCCATTGAATATGAAGGGGTGGTACCAACCGATAACTATAATATAGGGCATGCTTTCTTTGAACATTACCAAAAGCTTTTGGCATTCAAGCCTGTCAATATGCACGTTATCAAGAATATATTTTTGCAGCGAATGCCACAGCTCTCGAGTGAAGCTAAAGAAACGTTAGAACGGCCAATTACAGAACATGAAGTGATGAAGGCCATCGAAGACCTGAACCCTGGCAAGTCACCAGGTCCGGACGGTCTTTGTGCCACTTGGTACAAATCGTTTAAAGGCGTCCTAGCTCCTATCTTAACTGCAGTTTTCAATGAAGCACACGAACTGAAAATATTTCCACCATCCTTTGGCCAGTCCCATACAGTGCTTATTCCGAAAACAGAAGACACCGAAAAGCTCAAACAACTTTCCTCCTACAGACCCATAGCGCTTACTAATTGTGACTACAACATATTCATGAAGCTGCTGGCACGGCGGGTGCAGTCAGTTATTAAGCAAGTAGTCGGCCCACACCAGACGTGTGGCATTCGCGGAAGGACGATTTTTACTAACATTCATAAGATGAAGTGTGTGCTGGAGTGTTGTGATGCCATGTGGGATGCATTAGCGATCCTCCAGCTGGATTTGGAGAAAGCGTTTGATTGCGTTTCTCACTAGATATTGCTCACCATCCTTGAACACTTTAATTTTGGCCACATAATTACTGAGGGGGTGATCATGGCGTACCGGAGCTGCTATACTAGTCTTATAATTAATCAGACGTTGGGGGCAACCATTAACGTGAAGCGCTCCGTTCGCCAGGGTTGTCCACTCAGCTCACTCCTGTTTTGTGTGTACATAGAAACGCTATGTCAGGCCATCATAGAAAATTAATACATTAAGGAATTTTTCTTCCAAGCAGCAGAGGTGAAGCTATTGGCATATGCTGACGATGTGGCTGTATGTTGCAAAGATACGCAAAGTGTATTGAACGCTGTGAGTATCGTCCGACAGTTTGGTAACGCCACTAATAGCTTCGTGAACTGGCAGAAATGTTTGGGGTTTTGGCATGGAGCATGGGCGTGCACACCAGACCACTTTTCGAACGTAACCTGGGTCACGACGCCAGTTAAGTACCTTGGCTCACCCCTTGATGCCTACAAGGACAGTAGCGAGTACTGGAAGGAGCGGACAAAAGAACTAATAGAAAAAGCCGACTGATGGAACGCCGGTCACCTCTCAATATTCGCGAGAGCAACAGCGTGCAATATGTTTCTCGTGACAGAGATCTGGTATGTAATGCAGGTCCTACAGTGCTCTCGGATTAATGTGCAGAAACTGCGCCACGTATTCGCGTTATTCGTGTTGGCATCGAGCTGGGAGCGATGTAGCCGAGATAATCTCTTCCTGCGCGTAAACGATGGTGGTCTGGGGTTGGCGCACCTCTTCTTGACTCAACTAGTAAGCAGGTTCTTCTTTTTTTGAGATACAAACGACCCATTTCTACGCACCGTTATTCAAATGAGGCTGTCAAGATCACTTCCCGAATTCATTGTAGGCGCCGCTTTTTTGCAGGTTGTCGACCAACGCTTTCCTTTCTGTGTCAAACTGTGGGCATAGCCAAATGAAATGTTCGATGTCACCAATGTCACCAATGCTCATCGACACCTGGTGACACACCCCCTGATCTCAACTCGAAGGAGGATCAGGCGGAACAATTGCCGGCTATGTATGCCAGGCTAACCCCGCCTGCTTCAACATCACCACCACCACCACCACCATCATTGTAGGCGCCAAAATAATGCCAGGACCAGTTGGTGGTTTCTTTAGGGAAATAATTCGGAGTGTTTCTTTTTAGCGTGTTCGTTTTTCAAGTGCATATTTGTGGAGTGTAACACGGAAAAAGTTGTATTGTGATTTTTGTGACAGTGTTTTGCTGGTACCTATGTACAGAGCCCCGTACAGTGGAGGCCCAGGCCTAGACGTATTGAAAAGGGTGAACAAGATGCCAGTTCAGCCAGCCACAAAATCTTTCTTCTTAAAATTACATACCAGTAGTCTACCCGTTAAAATCTTTCTTGAACAACGTGGGTTCTACATGCCATGGGGAACCCACTGCCTTATATGTAAAAAAACGGAAAGCATAGATTATGTCTTCATCCACTGCTGGGAAGGGGTCTTTTTCTGGGACGTGTTGCAAAGGACTCTAAAAAAGGAGCTACCTATAGATCCCCACGGAATCAGGTTTCTGCCAGTATATGACGACGAAGGTTTCCCGTACTACCTGATCATGCTTACCGCCCTCCACTGTTTATGGCGCGCAAGAATGGTCGGTTACCATTGTGACCCGGATGCCCGACCGACACGTGTGTACTTTTGTGAATGCATGCAGCGGTATGTGGAAGTGCAGAAGTTGCAACAGCCTGTTCCTGCGTGACTGTCGAGGGTTGAACCCCTGACAGCACTAAAGTAATTTTAATCCGACAACGTCGTGCCACAGAAGCGGACGGCAACGAATGTAAATAATGCTGTTCTCTGTTCGGTTTCTGTATTCATTCCATCTTTTTTTCTTCTTTGGTTGTTGTGTATATCATTTAAGGAATTTGTGTTGTGACATGTCGAGAACTGGCAATAAAAAAAAAGAACTCGTGGCTGAGTGGTAGCGTCTCCGTTTCACACTCCGGAGACCCAGGTTTGATTCCCACCAGCCCATCTTGTAAGATGTTTTTTATTTATGAAGTGCCTTCTGGGATTTATCGCTCACGGCCAGTGCCGCTGACGACGACGACGGCTTTTCTGCGACACGAGCTCCTTGACGCTCTCGCGTTAATAACACCGCAGCGCGTCCTACGCTGTATGTGCGAGTGAAAGCGTGCGAGGGAAGTCGACGATCGTGGCTCAATCTCGCCCGCGCGAAAGGAAGGAGAGCGGAGAGGAAGCGCGCCGTCTTCTGTAGCGCGCAAGGTAGCGGGGAAAGGGAAGGGGCCGGGGGGGGGGGCGGCGTTCCACTCCGGCTGCAATTGCGCATGCGACGGCGGCCGTAGGCCGACCCAGACGACGCGGCGCCATTTTACCAGCGAGAAAGTCCGCTACCTAGGGCGCCTACCCGGCGCACTCGGTTCTCCATTTGCACCGAAAACGACGTGAAACGCTCGATTGGGCGGCATCGAACACGTGGAGATCCGCGGCGTACGCGACACGTGACACTGCGGGGGCCTTTACACCGAATATATCGAATATGCGAAAAATGGAATGTTGGATATTATTGCGATAGGTATTACATGGACACACTCCTGGCAAATAAGTGATGTTCCATATAAATTCAAAGTGCAATAATATCGCGGCCGCGCGCCGCATGCTGTAGGTGGGAGGGAAAGCATATGAGGGTGAGCCGAGCAGGATGCCGGCTTTGGCGGCGGCGTCTTCTCGTGCGCGCAAACGCAGATGGCGGGGAGGCGGGGAGGGCGCGCGCAAGGAGGGGGAAGCAGGGAGATGTGTGCGCACTATGAGGGGTGGGGGTTGGAAGCGTTGCATGGTAGCTACGTAGCGGGCGTCTCCGCTCCTATTCCGGTCATGGCTGAGCATTGCACGGCTGCGAGCGGCCACCCACCTCCAAACTTGGAGGTGATCTGCTCTGAGTTCGAAGGCTAACCGGCTCCAGGTAGCTGATGGCTTCGAAGCTGCACGAAGGGGGAATTCACTCCCTGGCTGCTGCCGCTCTTCGTCACGCCTGCGTTCGGACATCGAGTGTCAGCGGCCATTGAGCGAGATGCGTCCATATTTGCCTGTGCGCGTGTGACACCGTGTTTGCTAACTTATTTAGTAAGCGAATGCTTGCAGCACTTTTACAGCTGATAAAGCTAGTAACCTTACTGCGTATAATTGTCTAATGATTTGCTATCGTAGCTAATATTCTTCGCATACTGAAAAGATTTTGCGCCAAAGAACAACATACACAAGAAAGACGACGACACCGAGCACTCATATGTCGAGTGATTTTCAACAAATCACCGAGGTTCGACAGTTTGGCCGAGGGGGCATTCTTTGCTGCTCGTCAGACCAGGCTTGTGTTCAAGATTTGCTGAAGTGCGATGTTTTTGCGACACATCCGGTGAGCAGTTTCATTCCTCATCACCTTGCATGTACCAAAGGCCTAGTCCGCGGTGTCGACACAAGTCTATGTCCGGCAGAAATCTTGGAAATGTTTTCAGCGGCAGGTGTGATTTCTGTGTATCGCTGCAGCCATGTCGCTGATAATAAGCGCATGCCCACTGAAACAGTCATAGCTACTTTCGCTGGAATGAACCGCCCATCGGAAATCAAGGCATGGCCACTTATATACCGAGTTGAGCCTCTATCACCTCGCGTCCTTCAGTGCCTAAAGTGCTGGCGGTTTGGGCACTCCATAAAAGCCTGCAGGTCAAACACACGATGCCGAATTTGTGGAGAAGGCCATCATTCAAATGACTGTTCTTCCCGAAATGAGTCCTGCTGCCTTTGCAGTGGTCCCCACCCTGCAAATGAACCTAATTGCCCTGCAAGGGCAAAAGAAATGCAAATCCTCGAAATAATTGACAGACGTCGATGCTCTCGTCGTGAGGCCATTGGAGAAATTCAGAGCAGATCTCAAGGGTATGCTGGTATAACGGCCCGTCAAACATTGTCTATGGAGAACTCAATCTCTGAGGCTGTGGCAGCTTCCGTAGAAAAGGCATTGGAGAAAGCAATGGAGCGCTTGATGGCAAATCTCACCGACTCCCTCGTTCAGGTGCTGTCCTCACAACTAACTCCGTGGCTTCAACTAACTAATAAACCCAATATTGTTGATCCGGTGTTGGGTCTACCGCGGAGTCCACCTATTGAAATATCGACCGCGCAGCCATTCACAAATAACGATTCACCAAACCCATCAATTCCTGAGAAAGTCGACCAAATCTGTCTCTCCGACACAGATGGGGTGGAAAATCAAGATGTAGACATGGACCCCCGATCTCTTAAACGAACAAGGTCACCGACAGAGAAAAAATCTAGCTCTCCCATCAACTCCAAAGCAAAAAAGTACGTTAGAGAGACTCCGACTAAGAAGGACTTCTTAAAAGAGAACGTTTTAGACCAAGCAGTCTCTGCTGCTCGGATTTATTCACCATAGGAACTTTAGCAGTAATTCAGTGGAACTGTCGTTCCATACTTTCAGCCGCAACAGATTTATTATATCTTATTTCTACATACTCTCCAGATATTATTATTTTACAGGAAACTTGGCTTCCTACTGGTCAATCTTCTCATCTAAAGAATTTCAGATGTTTTCGATTGGATCGCCCATCCCGAGGCGGTGGTTTAGTGTTGTTTGTGTCATCAAAAATCTGCCATAGAGCTACTATAGCATACCAGATAATGTCCCCAGACTGTGAAATCCTAGCACTGGATATAATACTACCTGGTTGCACACCTTTTTCTATAATAAACACGTACTTCCCCATTGGAGTACAAGATACCCGTTATCTAGATACCTCTATTGCTCGCAGTCAGAAGAACATCATACTAGTGGGAGATTTTAATTCTCATCATGTATCGTGGGGTTTCCGAACGGACACTTGTGGCAAACGCCTGTGGGATTGGGTCTTAATGAATCATTTCTCCTGCTTAAATTCGAGAGCACATACCTTCGTGCGTGGTCAGTCGCGATCTGCCCTAGATCTTACGTTTGCTACCCCGAGCATGACAGTCACCTCCTGGAAGACTCTAGATTCCGGAACTAACAGTGATCACCTTCCTATAATTTTTGAACTGCTTACTCCGTTCACTAGTTTAAATAATAATATGCGTACTTTTGTTAACTACGAAAAATTTAAAAATGCTTTAAAATCAGCTTTACAAGCCCAGGAGGGCATGGAGATGGATATAAAAGCAATGAGCCTATGTTCAATACTAAAACAGTCATCAAAAAAAGCTAAATTTGCTGTGAAATCTTATAAGGGTGGATCATATTGTCCCTGGTGGAATTCTGAGTGTGAACGAGATTTTAGACGTAGAAAAGCTGCATGGAAAAAGCTTTTATACAACCAGTGTCCTGTTAATTGGGCTGATTATACATATATAGCTACCACATTTAAACGAACAGTCTCAAAAGCTAAGGAGGATTACGATTCCAGGCACTACACATACCTTTCGAAGTCTAGCAATAAAAAAGCCCTGTTTAAATTTCTTCGATCTCGCAAAGCTATATCGGCCCCCGTGAACGTCGAATCTGTTGTTCTATCAACAAAAGAATTATCAGAATCACTTGAGAAAATTGCTCAAGGACTTGCGCGACGTTTCACAAATCAATTACCGATAGGACTAAAGAAACCTCCCTTGGTTGACGACTTCATAGCAGTAACAGCGACAGAGCTTGAAGGCATTATTAATTCTTTGCCGGCGTCAGCCCCCGGTCCAGATGAAATTACAACAGGAATGCTAAAAGTTTTATTTGATTATGCGCCTCAGGACCTACTAAACATAATAAATTTCTCTCTCAAGAATTCATGGGTTCCAAGAGAGTGGAGAGTAGCTACAATTATCCCACTATTGAAGAAAAAGTCATCAGGACTTGAGTTAGAAAACATAAGACCGATTTCTCTTACCTCAAATGTGGTAAAATTAATAGAAAGGGTTCTTCACGGCCGTATAAAAAATTTTATGCAGGATGATAACCTTCTTAGTCCTTGTCAGATTGGATTTCGTCCGGGCCACTCCATATGGTGCGCTCATGTAGATTTAGAGAGCCGCATTAAACTTGCTCACCGCAAACGAGAGTACGCATCTTTGGTGACGCTAGATTTAGCAAAAGCATACGACTCTGTAGAACTTTGCATTCTATTAGATAAGCTTCACTCTACGAATTTCCCAAAATATATAACCGCTTGGATCTGCGAATTTATAAGGGATAGAGAATTTTATTGTTACCAACACGGTATTTCGACGTCTAAACATAAGCACACAAGAGGTGTACCACAGGGTTCCATTCTTTCCCCTGTATTATTTAATATTTTGCTAAGTACCATTCCTTTGTCTCCGGAAGTACATGTTTATGTTTATGCGGACGATATCGAATTTTTTGCCTCCGCAAGCAATATACATTCCCTACAACAGTCGTTACAAAATTACTTAGGAATGCTGGAGACATGGCTAGAGAGATTAAGTATGTCATTAAATATTAGCAAAAGTTCGCTCTTAGTCTTCCCATTAACTGCACAAGTGCATATATCTTTGCAATATCGACAGGAAATCATTCCTCAAGTTGACGAAGTCAAGTACCTTGGTGTTATTTACGATGGCAAACTCACCTGGCGCAGTCACATTGAACATATTAAAACAAAGGCAGAACGAGCCGTAGCTATGCTCCGCCGGCTCAGCCACCGTCGCTCTGGACTACGCAGGGATACCCTACTGATGATCTATAAAATGTATGTTCGGCCCATATTAGAATTCGGCTGCGTGATACTTTCCGGTGGCCCCGCCTACAAAATTAAACCTCTCATACTTTTAGAAAGAGAAGCTCTACGGTCATGCCTCGGTCTTCCTAGATTTGTTGCCAACGCTGTTTTATATCAGGAAGCCCATATACCCACCCTAGATTGCAGATTCCGCATGCTTACGGTTCAGACATATTTAAAAATTTATGAGTTTTCGAAAATGCGTACGCAATATGCTTTTATCACTGAACCATCTGAGTTTTTTCAGGTATCGTGGTCAAGATTCCACAGCCCTCAGATATTATTTGTGCAAGCACAGTTACAACAATTGGACGTGTCCATACGCCAAGTTTGCCATTCAAATAATGACTTAACAGACCTCAAAATTGAGTTCGAGGACATATTTCCGAATCATGCTAAACTGTTACCAAGGCGAGATTTAATTAACATCTTACACGACCACCTACACCAACTAACCACTGAAAATGTAATAGCCACTGACGCTTCTGTGTGCAATGAGAAGGCGGGAGTGGGGATCTTCTCTGAATCTCTACAATGGTCTTATTCGCTTCGTCTTCCCGATTTCACACGTATATTTCAAGCAGAATTATTAGCAATTATATTAGCGTTACGAAAACTTCCCCAAAACGACCCATTAGCTGTTATTGTGACCGACTCGCTATCTGTATGTGCAGCACTGACTGCATCTTTAGATACAAGAATTCAAATAACATTTCGTTCGATGGTACCTCCGTACTTACGGAAAGTATGTTTGCTTTGGGTACCGGGACATCATGGGTTACACTTGAATGAAATGGCCGATTCGCTCGCACGAGCATCCCTCAACGGCCCTATCTTATCTGTTTTGCCGACATCAGCTTATGTCACCGCGGCTAGGTATAGAAATTTCGCTATATCCCAAAACTCTACAACATCCATACTAACACCGTCTTCTGATTTCCACCATCTTGGCTTCCCATGGAATAATAACTGGTGTCCTTCAAGACAATTGGAAGTTTCTTTTACAAAATTGAGATGCCGTATACCTCCTCTAAATTTTTACTTACAGAGGTCTGGTCTCGCTATGTCCCCTCTATGTTCTTTTTGCAGTGCACCTGAAACGATCGAACATTATTTTCTCTCCTGCCGCCGCTTTATAAGACAAAGAAAATTATTAGTACACTCTTTCACCAAACTTGGGCTATCGCTAACCTCACCAACCATTCTTTCTTTTGGTGCGACCTCACTGGGATCAAGCCACAGGGATGCTTTTCTTGCAATTTACAATTTTATTAGAGATACAAAAAGAGTACCTTGCTGACTTTCTAAAATTATCAATATTTTCTATTATTTCATTTATTAACGTTAACTTATTTCATCAATATTCACAATATTTTCATCATACGTCTAAATTACACTTCTAGTCTCATGCTCCACAATTTAAATCTAGTTTGGCTTTACTACTAAGCAAACGAAAAACCGCCTGCTTCTTGGCCAATCCCCCATAGTGGGTATGCGCCATTGTCTGGGACACAAGACAAGACAAGATGTCGAGTGCTTTCACCCTCATTAAACAGTTGAAGTAGCGCCCGTGGTGTAGTCGTCTTTCGTGTGTGTTGTTTTTTGGCGCAAAATCTTTTCAGTATGCAAGATCACCAACTAGCCCAGCAGTTAACTCTTCTAAAGAATATTCTTCGCCTTTACGGTGATACTGACAATTTTATTCGGTAATCAAGTTATTCGAAAGTTCACTATTCTATTCGATTCGGTGATATTCGTGTATTCGCTTGCTCCCAGTTTATTTCAATACCTTTCTGTGCGACTGCAACCCATCTATATTTATCCGTACCTAACTGTGCATGTACCTCTCGTTACGATTATTCCGTAAACATGCATCATACTTCGTCTTTGTTCTTGTAGCAGTTAGGACTAACAGCTAGTTAGCCAGTCGTCCGCTACCGCTGCTATCTGGCGAACTCAACCTAGCTTTGCGCCATTTACATCGGAACATTGCATGGGATCTGTATGTTTTCCTTTCATATTTTTTTATCTTATTTTGCTAAGGATTGCATTCAATGAGAAAGAAGCGGCTCTTTTGCAACTCTAAGCCTTGCTTTTGTTTGTTAATGTGTAATTTGTTTTGTGCCAAAGGTAGGGAACAGAACAAATATGAAGGAATCTCAAAAAGGCTGCTCAGGTGAACTTTCTTGAATCTGACTAATGGTAATTGAGTCTTAAAGCCAAATCACCTTGGTGCTGCATTTTTAAAACAAATTTTCTTGTGCTTTCTTTACTACTTAAAATTGTTTTCGGTTTTCTCCTCCTAAGTGTGTAACCTGTCACGTTCAGAATTTAAAGTCAACAGAAGGCAATGATGACGCAGTGACGACCAAGAGCACTATTTGTCTGCTTCTTTTCTTTATTCCGAACCGCTCGATTCCTGGCAAATCCCTTGTTGTGGGCATGTGCCATTGTCCGGGGTCATCATCGTCACTGGCACAGCGCGTGCTGCGCGAGAAGCACGCGCTCAAAAGAAAACGTAGAAGCCCGACGGTTCGAGACGTCGCTCCTTCTCACGGACCTCGAGTGTCGACCTTCTAATCTCTCAGCTACTACACCTTCATCAAGGCATGGCCGACGCGAGGAAGGACAACGTGTCCAGTGCAGCCTCCAAGTCTTCTTCGTCCGAAAAGTCGACCTCTTCGGGTAAGGACAGCAGCAAGCCAACGAAACGCAAGCACTCGCGGGCTTCGACCATCGAAACCAGCGGCAAGGTGAGTCTGATGGCGGCTGGAGGCCTTCTTTTTAGGTGGCGTAATGCCACGTACTTCTGGGCTTGTTGGTTTATGCATTGCACTTCGTATCGCGTTAACGATGGAAACGCAGTAGCGAGAAAAGCTATACAAACGGACGTGCCTCCACCCTTTAAGCCCAGCGAATCCCCCCATCAAGGCATGGCCGACGCGAGGAAGGCCAGCACGTCCAGTACAGCCTTCAAGTCTTCGTTCTCCGGAAGGTCAACCTCTTTGGGGAAGGACAGCACCAATCCTACGAAACGCAAGCAATCGCGGCCTTCGATCGCCGAAAGCAGCAGCAAGGTGAGTGCGATGACGGCTGCAGCCCGCTTTAGAGCGCAGCTCTTTGGCAGCCGTTCCCGCGTCTCGCGTCGCCGTCTGCCTCGCCGTCGTGGCTCGCCGTAACCAGCTCCGTAGCAGGCCTAGCGCACTGCTGTAGCTGCGCGTGCTCTTGGCACCATCTCTCGCGCATGGCGCGAGCCTTGCTCTATTCGCTCCTCCAAAGCTGGATCACGTGTTCTCACCTATCCTGTCGCCCCCGTCCTCCGCACAGCTACGTTGCGGTGACTCTCGCCGCGCCCGTCTACTCCACCCTCGCCGTTCTGTTCTCCCGCTGTGGCGGCACTACCGCGGTGCCGGTGGCGAGCGCTCCGTGCCGCCTCGCGCTAGTGTTCCTGCATATGATCCCGCTCCCTGCGGGAGCATATACGGCCGCATCTGGCAGTGCTCGCCTGGCTGTCCTTCTCCAGCCTTCCCTGTTGCCCTACACCTCCCCTTAGCTGGTGCAGTGCCGTTGCGGTGACTCGAAAACCAGTTATAGCGTTTCGTTCCCTCACTTATACTTCCCACCCCAACCTTGTGCGGCCACATTGAGGCCTGTCTGTGAGTGAATGAGTGTGGGACCTCTACTCAATACCCTTGTTCTCCACCCGTTTCCTCATCCCACCTCAGAAAAAAACAGTAAATAATAATTGCTAATCTCCCCTCCCCTCTTCGCGGAGGTGACCCACTATAAGATGGCGCGATGGTGCGTCGCCGGAGCGCCGGCTCGATAGCGGCGGATCGCGGTGTGTGCTGCCCAATGCGAAACGCAGAACCGCCTCCGTTCGGAACTGTGTGTTCTGTATGGGGTTGCCCGCTCAAGTAAGGCAGGAGCTGCGCTCAAAGATCGCATTACCAAGTATCGTAATCGTCGGCAAATTTTTTGTTTTAGGAGCGTAATACAGCGTACTTCTGGGCTTGTTGTTTCATACATTACACCTTTATCGCTTTAATGAGGAAAACACCGTATCGAAGAAGGCTGGAATAACGCGAAAACACAAGATAGACGGTGCCGTGCTTGCCCTGTCTTCTTCACTGTTGTGTGGCCCTTGTTAGCGCGGAACCAAACGCAATCTTTAACGACAGTGTTGCCCTACCGCGCTTGTTGGGACCACCGCGTTCGGGCGGAGGCATGCTGTTTCCTTTCTCACCTATCAGAGAAAGGCCGTTCGAAAAATTAACCAATCGAACTTCCGTCGCCTGCCCTCCCACAACGATAAATGTTGACTACTGTGACCAGCACACAGTAACCACTGAAACAGCACAAAACAGTAAACACCGCTTGCAAAAAGAGCATTCACGATACTTAACACATTAGTGCCCAGCGTAAATTTAAAAGCGCTGTGCCGCTCTCATTTGTAAATACTTAAAAAAGAACTATACTGTCTTCCTCAGTACGTCATTTCCTAAGAAGTGTCCTGCCAAGCCGACTACATTCTAGTTTCTTTTTGTCTCGAAGCTAACGCTTGTGTGTAATTTTTAGGAAAGAATGGCGTAAACCATGAATGCGTGACATTTCATATGCAACATGGAATACGGAATACTACAAGGTGGTCGGGAGCGGGGGTCGTGATATAGCTTGAGTGCGTTGCTCGGATGACCGACGAAGCAGGAAAAAAGAAAGAGTGGAATCGACGTGGTATCCCTGTCTCTTGTTTGCTCAATATCGGGTTCGGGTGTGTATTGCTTCAACGGAATGAAAGTGCTCTTAAGGCAAGAAATGAACATTGGGTTATACGAGACGGGGCGCAGTCTCATCGCATCAGCTCGACGACGCGCGCGTCGCACACGACCCCCTTGCAACGCGGCGGCTACTTGCGGCGACTTTAAAAAAAAAAAAAAAGAGAGAGAAAAAAGAAAGGAAAACCAGTTCCACACAGTGAAAACTGTCAAAACAGTGAAGCTGGCGGTCGTTTTCTCAAGTTCGAACTCGTGTTTAGTGCGATTTTAATGAGTCTTTTGTCTCGTCGTAGTTTTGCTAGATTCGAGCTTCGGTTCCGGATTGCGCACACTCTTCAGTTGCGCGAGGCTGTGACCAAACCAGTCTATCACACACCTTACAGCTGCTGCCGCACTCACGTTCGAGGAATTCTCTCTTGAACCGTCCATCGGCACCCTCCGTGGGAGAAATATCTCCGCGTCGATGTCTCTGCTCGGCCTCCTATACTTTCGAAGTTGGGAGTTGGCTTGCTTCTGCTCGTGCTTGGCTTGGATTGGCTTCTCTGGAAAGTGGGGTTTGGCTTGCCTCCACCGGTGCTTCGCTCGCCCTTCCCGTCATCGATCCTCGGCGGTAGCGACCTCCCTCCGCTGACGCTTTGTTTGCGCTCCTCGCTCTCGAAGCTCGGGATTTGCGCGACGTGGGCGCTGCTGCTTGCGCCGATCGGAATTCATGGGGCGAGAGGGCGCGCGCCGGCGAAGCACCTGCCCCTATACCCCTAACCGCACCCTGCCCCTCTGCGTGACACCAAACAACGGATGGCAAAGGTTCGAATTAGAACAGCTCCGCTGTTTGAAAAACGGCGTGGCACTTGCTTCTTCTACACGTAAGAATCTCAAAGGTGGGGAGACATGGAGTGATCAAAAGAGAGTCACCGGATTCGGCATGGCATGACTTGTGCCCTTAACCTTCGTTAATCGATGAGAAACAACATTACGGAGGTACACTGTCGCGGCCAGGATGCGTTAAATACAATACACAAGGACGCCTGGGTTGTTCGTGTGCCTGTCGTTTTCAATTAGCGTTGCTCTTCAGAATGTTCCGTTGAAATACACTGCACTTGCAGGCCCGCTTCGAAGCACTGCGATCGCAGCATAGCTAAATGCATGTCGCCATGTAGTGCATATTCTGGGAGCACGTATATTAGCATTAATGGACATCTGAAAGGCCAAGAGGCAAATACAAATTGAAGCATAATATCTTAAAGATTCCGCTCAAGCCAGGGGGCATACTAATGCGATTGTTTAGCAATTCACCGCGCGATACAGAGGTATTTTTAGCACGAAATGACTTGCGTCGTTACATGCAATCAATTTACGAAGCTACATCAGCCGATTCATTTAGAATCCCCTGAGGTGGCAGCACTGTTGCAGCCCTGGCTTGTCTACTTACTCGTTTCTCAGCTAATCACATAATGTCATAGCAAAAAGTTTTCAAAGAAAGATAGAGCACACATGATCGCTGACGATGTGTAGCTTAGAAACTTAAGGTCCGCACTGCACTTCATTCGCAGACTTCAAAGGGTCCGGCCGCACCGAAAGCGCATCTTGCAGAAGTTCCTGCCGGGCCTGCAGATTCAAAGGCGACCAAATCAAAAGAAAAGGTACGACTCCCCTGCGGAATATGAGGGCACAGTAAGAACTTTACGGGTAACCCCATACTATACATATAGAGTTCTTCCTTTTCGGGTAAAACCCGATAATTACCGATTTTCGCTCCCCGAACAAAATTTATGGACATCAGGTTAAACCCCCGTTTCCTTATAGACTAATAAATATTAAATGGAGGCGTTAAAAAAGTTATGAAAGGTGTTCATCTTTTTGTGAACTGGTGGCCACGACATATTAGTATTATCACTAATATATGAATATGGTATAGGCTTCGTTCTCGCTTGACTCTCGGTATACGCAGGCATATACGGGTGTCCCAGCTAACTTTAGCCATGGTTTAAGAATATGCACATGCCACGTAGCTGGACAGAACACAGGTAATGTTTGCCATCGCTTGGAGATACTCGGATTATGTTTTCATTCTACTTACTTAGATAATTAGTCATGGTAATTATTCAACTTATCAAATATTATAATTAGATGATATGTGTGAATGAGCAAATTGTAGAGCAACATGAAAAACTCCCGATATAGCTTTCTGTTACTCAATACGTGCTGCATAAAAGTGTTTTCTCGAGCGTGAAAGAAGTGCCCGAATACACTCAAGAGTGCCTCGAGCGGCTAGTCGCGTGGTAATTTTGCCTGTATTCGCGGGCTTTCCCGCTCGTAAAAACACTTATGTAGCACGTATTGAGCAACAGAAAGCTGTGTCGGTAGTTTTTCATGTCGCTTACAATTTTCTCATTGACACTTTTTATCTAATTATAATATTTCAGAAGTTCAATAATTAAGACTAATCATCTAAGTATGCAGAATGAAAATAAGTTGAGTATATCCAAGCGACGGCAAACAAGATTACCTTGGTTATGACCCGCTACGTGGCATTCGCATATTTTTAAACTGTGGCTAAAATTATCTGGGACACCCTGCATAAAGGTATACTGTATTCAGCTCGTGCCGCGGCCTTCAGTGAACGAAAGCCTGTTACTTTTTTAATAGCCGCGTTTAAACGCATACGGCAATGGTGCATTGCATCGCATTTCCTGCACGTCGCACAAGGTACACAGCGGTGATACGCTAGGAATCAAAATAACGCAGAGCTGACGTTGCTTTGCATCGTGAATGCTAGCTGTGATGTTGAGGCGATGTTTACATAACCACTCTACCTTTAAAAAAGAGCGACTTATTAAGGCGAAAGCGTTTCTAGGATCATGGTGAAGTTTGTGCCAGCAGACCTGACTGCCGGAGTGTCCGCCGAAGCGTCATCAGGCCATATGAAGACAGATTAAAGACAAATTATAGAATG
Source organism: Dermacentor andersoni (assembly GCF_023375885.2). Lineage (NCBI taxonomy): Eukaryota > Metazoa > Arthropoda > Arachnida > Ixodida > Ixodidae > Dermacentor > Dermacentor andersoni. The sequence continues at coordinate 59,853,953 of NC_092820.1, forward strand.
AAAAATGATTCATAGTGACAGTTCGTGAATGATAACTTTATAATAGAGATTGTTAGAGGTTAATGACTAGTAATGACTAATAATGACTACTAATGACTTGTAATGGCTACAAATGACTCCTAAATGACCAATGTCTAACGACGGCTTGTAATGACCACAACTGATTAGAAATGACTAGAAATGTCTAGCAATTAGTAGTAATGAGTAAATGACTGCTAATGACTTGTAATTCGTACTAATGACTATGAGATGACCAACATGTGTAAGGACGGCTTGTAATGACCACAAGTGATTACAAATGTCTAAAATGCTTAGTAGTGAGCAGTAGCAACTAATAATGACTGAAAAGGCGAATGACAAAAGGAGGAAAAGTAGGCTTAGTAGAAAAGTGACCAAAGAATAAGAATAAATACATCTTATTATTTTTCGTGGTACGTTGTTATTGTGATTTACCAAAGTTGCGCATATCCTCTGCCCTTTTAATCCATCACTTGAAACCTATTCACTCTCCTCGCGCTTGTCTTGGCCTTCCTTTCTGGAGGTCAAGCGGTGGATGCGATCGCCGCTCAACGCCACGGGGCATGATGTATTCGATAACCGGCAACCATGGACTTCGATATCGGAAGGCCATCCGATCACGGAGGCCATGCAGCAACCAAGTGAGAAAAGCGATACTGACCGCTGTTCGCGGCCGATGTGATACCATGGTGCGGGAAGTCGCAGAGAAGGCGCACTTTGTACGGATATATTTAATTTGCCATTTTTCTTTCGCCCTTAATTGCTGGCTTAAACGCTGCGGTAATGCAGTTATCGCCGGAATATGTGGCTCGGTGCTCCGAATGATAAGAAAAGATGATCAGAAAGTGAAATGCATCGTTACAACATCCGCACGGCTCCATAGGACGTGCGGTCTGAGAATCGTAGATCATGTCGCTTGCATATAACAATGTTACTGAGCAAACAGCGCTTTGGCTGCTTTTTCTGGGAACATGTATTATTCATGGACAAACTGTACGATAAGAAAAACCAAGAACAAAGTGCAAAATTAGGTTTGCATTTACACTCGCGCTAGCATTGTTCCTAAGAGCAAACTACAATCAACTCTGATGCTGGACCTATTAATAGCGAAGGAGTCTAGCCAATGGCAAAAGACAAGACTTTGTGATTTCGGTGCTTTAATGTTTGCGATCCAGGCAGCGAACGTACAGTATCCTGCTTGAGCAGATCTTCCACGTGTCACACGCAATCAATATACGAATGTTCTTACGTTTAGGTGGTCGATTTGAATCGACTACGGAGGTAGTGCCATTACCAGGCTGTCCCATTACGCGCACTAGCGAACAAGTTTATTAGCTCGCTACGACTGCCGCAGCAAACACTTTCAGACAAAGGTCATGCAAATGTCATCGTTGACCACGTGAACCATTGAAACAAACGAGCGGCGCTGTATTCTTGCAGATTGCGCTGGTCCCGGATGCAACGACAGCGCCTCTGCTGGAAGCGCATGCCGGGCCTGACGCTTCAAAGGAACCCCCGCAGGCGACCAACTTAAAAGAAAAGGTGGGACCCTATAACGGATACTGGGGGCACGATGAAAGCGTCACGTATAAGCCCAGGTAGTGCCCAACCGCAAACACTATAATGGCGGTAACATTTCTAAATGCGCACGTTTTCGCAAATAAATGACAAGTTATTTTAACAGCCATGCGGACGCACATAAACTGTTTATATTTTGCTATATCCTTGAAGGGTGCCATCGACGGTACGAAATCTTGCAAGTGCGTAGGCACTTTAGCGCTAGGTGTCATGTTGCACATTCAGTAACATGATACCTGACACCTGTTATTGCCTCGAAATTTCATTTGGATTGACAGAAAACAAAATATTGTGCGGCATTTATTGCCATTTAAGGTAAGGCTAATTTATTCATAAGAAACTAGCTGTCTACATAAGCCACCCCCCTTCCTTCCTTCAAGTGATAATCGAAAAATAAGAACGCGCATTTCAAAACCCTTATCTTACAGCTACTTCAATGTACTACGGGAGGCATACAAAATACCATCTTAGTAAGTATCGTACAAATTACGAATTCCAGAAGGTAACTATAGTAGCCAAAGAATGATAGACTTTATTACAAAATACAGTATAGTAACTCAGAACCAACATGAATTTAGAAGGGAATACTGTACGGCTACTTCAGTAAATTATGTGGCAGACAAAGTAAGCCCGGCTTTAAACGATAATCAAATCATCATTGGTGTTGTCCTAGATAAAAAAAAAAGGCTTTCAACGCAGTGAAGCACAATACGTACCCGCCGTGGTTGCTCAGTGGCTATGGTGTTAGGCTGCTGAGCACGAGGTCGCGGGATCGAATCCCGGCCTCGGCGGCCGCATTTCGATGGGGGCGAAATGCGAAAACACCCATGTACTTAGATTTAGGTGCACGTTAAAGAACCCCAGGTGGTCGAAATTTCTGGAGTCCTCCACTACGGCGTGCCTCATAATCAAAGTGGTTTTGCACGTAAAACCCCATAATTTAATTTAATTTTTTAAGCACAATACGTCGCTGCGGACGCTCCTACGGTCGGGATTTAGAAGGATCGGGGTAGCGTTTAGGCAAGGAATCCTTTGTCCCATATGGATGAGTACGTCCGGGAGTAGGAACGAAAGAAAAAGGTGTTTATTTTACGCTATTTACATGTAGTAACAAGTCGTCAGATTCTAGTCACAGCTCACACATGCTTGCAGACGTCAGGATGCCGATCTCTCACCAAGGTGTAACCGTCGCCGGGCGGAGCAAAAACCTTAATATCCCGATAGTGCGCAATGTTTACGGCCGTCGAACAATGTCCCTTGTTAGCGAAAAAATTTGGTACAATATGGCTAGCTTGAATAAATGTCGGCGAAATATTGCACCGTGGTTTAAGAAACTCACTCTTTTGGAGAGCTCGAAAACTCTCGAATTACTGCTGATATTCTGTACATCTCTCATTGATGCTGTAATTTTCATATTAACATTGCACTTGATAATTGACACTGTACTTACTCAGCCTTTGTGATAAATCCCCAACCAGCCATATCGGCAATGGGTCCAGATGCTGTGACAGTCATATTGTGCACTTTTTACTGCAAGAAACTTTTTTGGGGGAAAAAACGCTCGTGGGGGAAAAAACGCTCGTGTGCTTCGATTTAGGTGCACGATAAATAACCAGAAGTCGCCGGAATCGCTCCGGAGTCTCGCACGATATGTGGTGTGTTTCGTAAGCAGATCGTGCTTTTGGCTGGTAGAAACTCACAATTTTTACCTTCTTTTCCACGTCTGATCTGGCGAAGCTCTTAGGGTAGCACATAAGCTGCCAAGGCACTCATACTCTCGCCCCATTTGGATTTGCTCGCGCCGGTATGTAGCTTCCACTCTGCCGGCGCTGAGCATTGTAGGGGAATTGCATTAAACAAGAACGTTTTTTTTAATGCATTTTCTTCCCTATTATTCAAATCTCCGTATTAATCAAATCTCTGTCGCCAAATGAATGAAAAATGGGATTTTGACAGAATAATTTACCACCCTTAAATATTTCGCCGTTACTTTTTAAGTCTGCATTTTTCAAGCATGCATGACCCGTCCAAGTGTGGCAAGGCACCCACCGTGAAACGTTTGTGGCAACGTTATTTTCCATTGCACTGTAACGAACGGGTGTTGTTTATTTCTCACTTTTCAGGCTACTGTTCCACAGGAACCACCACCACCACCGAAAGAGCCCCAAGGGCAGGACCCTTCAATGCATGCTTCAAGGGCGGTAACATTCAAAGACAAGGTGCGACTCCGCCACACACGGTGAACGCGATCAAATAATGTTTTAGCTCATTTAATTGGGCTCTTTACAAAACACTGGGTTACCGAGGTGACGTGAACGGCAGATGACGATGGTACTTATTAGCATCCCCTTTTACGCGGGGCGCGGACTGCCACCTAGCCCGCTTGATTCACTACATTTATCGCCATCTAGCCTTTTTGCCCCTCTGATGTCGATCTTAACTTTTCTCTGTTGTCTCTGTTGTCTTTTAAAGTCGAGATATTAGAACCTCGCTGGGTTTCGTTTGACGTGCGCAGCTTCGCCGAGCTGGGGGAGGGAGAGCTGAGAGAGAGTGAAAGCACAGTATAAAGTGACGCGGAGAGGATGGGTGGAGCCTAGCGGGGTAGAAGGAGCGGCGCGCCCGCGAGCGAGGAACGCGGCCCGGAGCTTCTTCTTGTTATTCTTCGTGATTTGGGAGAGGGAAAATACGCTCAATTCTGCAGCCCATATGGGAGCACGGCGCAGCGTACGGGGCATGGGGGCGGGGAATGAAAGATGAGAGGATAGAGGGGGAAAGGGAGAGTAGGTTTCAGGCAGCAGACGTCAGCATCATCCAGGGGCGATGGCCGGCGCGTGAAGTAGAGGCCGTGCGAGGCCGAAGTCTATTTGGCGGTCTAGGAGCCCGTTTGAGTACACATATTCAAGCAGGCTTGCCAGTGCTGGGAGGTGGTAGCGGGCCGGGAAGAGCAGGTGTGTCTCTGAGGTACCCGGGAGTCCATACCGTCGGTAGGTGGCAGTGACGGGAGCGCGCTCCTGGGCTAGTGCAGGACAGGTGCAGAGTAGGTGCTCGAGGGTCTCGGCGTCACCGCACCTTCTACAGGCCGGCGAGGCGATGCGTCCCTTGGCATGAAGCCTAGCTGCCGTCCACACGGAGCCCGTGCGCAGACGAAGGAGTGTGGAACGGTCCCGTCGCGAGAGACCGTTCTCAGGGAGGAGTTTTGGGGCGCGGTTGGTAGCTACCCTGCTATCCGTATAGCTGGAAGTGAGCAGCTGTTTGAGTCTCTGCCTGGAGGAGCCCGATGCTGCGACTGCTCTGGTGAATGGAACGGTTGGGTGGTGGGCGGCCTTAGCAAGGACATCCGCCTCCTGGTTTCCAGCGATCCCTACGTGGGAAGGCAGCCAGTGGAAAGAGATGGCTACCCCCGCTGCAGAGAGGGCCGAGATTTTTGCTCTCAGGAGGGTCTCAGTGACTCAGTGTCGATGATGATCGGAGAGTGCCTGGAGAGCCGGTCGCGAGTCACTTAGCACCGCCACTGGTTTTGTCGGGGGGGTCCTCAGCCAGGAGGTCTGCAGCCAGGTGGAGTCCCGCCAGCTCAGCTGCTGTGGAGCTCGCGCGAAAAGGAAGTCGGCACTGCCTGCTCCTGCCCTCAGATGGGATGGTACACGCCGCCGCGGCGGAGCCATTGGAGAGCATGGAGCGATCCGTGTACACAAGCAGCCTGCCGTCCAGCTCTTCCAGGAGTTTGCCAGTAGCAGCCTGTTGTAGTGCTGCTGCTGGCGTCCGGCGCTTTGATGCTCCATTCAGGGATAGGTGCACCTCTGGAGGTTGCTCGTGTGGCGATGGGTCCATGCGCACTGGTCGCTGCACAATCAGCTCCTCGTAGAGCTGACAGAGGCCCCCCATGCGAGGTAGCGGCTGGCTCCGCAGTCGGCAGAGCAGAGCCCCACCATCTGGAGCACGGTGCAGACGGTCAATGTGCCCAAGGGCACGTTGGAGCATGTGCAGCGACAATGGCCATTCGCCAGCCTCAGCCAGTGTGGCAGCAATTCGAGAGTGCTTGGGGAGACCGAGGATGCTCCTTACTGCACTCCTGTGCAGTCTCTCGAGTTGTTGCTTCGTGGCTGGAGATAGTAGAACCAGCGGCAGGGCATATAGCAGGATGGATGTGGCCGCCGCTTGGTTCATCCGCAGCGCCCACTTGACGGTGCAGCCCCGACCACGCTGCTGCATCTTGCTCACTGTCCCCTGGACTCTTCGGACTTTGGAGGTGACAGCCTTGGCAGCAGGAATGCAGGAGAGCCGATGATCAATGGTTAGGCCTAAATACGTGACCTCCCGCTTCCATGGGACGGTTGTGTTTGCAACGCGCAGCTGTTTCACGTAGAGGCGTGCGAAGGCTAGCGGGTGTAGAAGCAGTGCCTCTGTCATTGCCGGGGACACGGAGAGGCCAATGCCACCGAGGAAGGAGATGACCGCTTCTAATTTTCTCTGTAGAGAGCCCCGGATGGCAGCGATGCTTCTCCTGGGTCCTCGTATCCACAGCGCCACGTCATCTGCGTAGATAGGGCAGCAGACTGGGTAGCGGCTGTCAGCCGGTAGTGCTGCTGCGAGTCCTGCCAGTGCCAGGTTGAAGAGGAAAGGGCTCAGCCCTGATCCCTGCGGGACACCGGAGGTGATCTCTCTGGGATCGCTGAGCACCTTGCCTACCCGTACACGAAAACTCCGGCCCACCAGGAAGGCAGAGATGAAGCCCCGCAGACATCCGGTGACGCCTAAGCAGTCCAGTGCAGCCTCGATCACCTCGTGCGGCAGCCGGTCAAAGGCACTCTGGACGTCCAGGAGCAGCAGCATGGCGACGTCCCCACTGCCCCTGGCATCCTCCAGGGTGGCCACCACATCTGCGATGGAGTCCGCCGTTAAGCGCTTTTGCCTGAAGCCAGATTGCTGTTCTGCAAAGTACTTCAGCTGGGCAGCTATCCATTCGAGCCGTGATAGGGCCATTTTCTCCATCAGCCAGCATGCTGTAGAGGTAAGGGAGACTGGCCTGTAGGAGGAGAGCGAAGTAGCAGGCTTCCATCGCTTCAGCAAAGGCACTACCACAACCATCAGCCAGCTCTCAGGCAGCACCCCGGTGCTCCAGGAGGCGTTGAACTGCTCTAGGAGACGTACCCGTTCAACACCAATAACCAACTCCAACTGGAAAGAGAGAAGCCCTTATTTTTCGCCCTTTGCACTAGCATTAGGTCAACAGATGGGGCGGTCGCATGAGGCGGCAAAAGAGTTCGGCCAGTCACCGCGACTTCGCAGTATCGCGTGTCCGGCTGAAGAGTCCCCCTACTGTCCCGCGGAATCGGCATTCCCCGGCGCGTCTTTGTCGACGTGCATTTCTTCGCTGTTCAGTTGCTCGTGTTATGCGTGTTGCTGTGAGTGTTTCCTTGTCTGAGAGCTTTAGAAATGTGAAAGGAAGGACGCTGCAATGCCGTGCAAATGCAATGTACCGCGATACCGTGGCAACTACACCGGGGACACGAAGGTGCACGTGTTAAGTTCCCGAGGTAGGAAACAATGAGTAACGCTTGGATACGCGCTGTGTCGCGGGAAAAGTTCTCGGTCACCGAGAATTCCAGGGTAAGCTTATTTTTCGGTATAGCATTGTTATTTTGTATCAGTGCCAACGAGGCAATGCACAGAAAGGTGGGACAGAGCTACCACTGTCGCCATCCGAGTCTATCCGCGTTTCTCCACATTCACGCCGAACGCGCGCAGTGCCCGTAACCACAGCCAGCGTCTCTGACGACGGCTCGGCTAGTTTAGACAGTGGAAGGAGAGTTGGGCTCACTCGTCGTGTGGCGTCGGAAGCTTTAATTCAATAATTTCGTCAATAATTAGAGCTTTCGCCTTAAAGAGCTCCTCACCAGGCCCTTTGTGGTTATACGTTGCAAGATGTTACGTGTCCTCTATGGAGCGTTCTGCCGCAAAAATTTTTCATTTCGGCTCTATAATAGCCGAGATAGAAATAGTTCAGTGCCGCGAACCTGTGATTTCACTAGGCGAGCTCCACTGCATAGCAAGACACTCTCTCTACTCGCCCCGTCTAGCCTCCGCAAGCGAAATTCCTTCCCTGCGTTCTCCCATGCCGGGCCTCGAGGATCGTGTGACACATACGTCACGGGCCCCGCCCTGACTTTTTTTCTCCTCGCTTTTTTTTTTTTTTTGCGATGCGCACTTCCGCTGGCGACGTTGCGGGCCAGCTGTTATCGTTTCGCGCAGTGCACGATTTTGCGCGCTGTGCAGAAGGACACATCAATAGCGGCATAATTCAGTGCTACACGAATACTGAGGCAGAACAAGTAGATCGCAGAGCATGATCACGCACTGGAATACGGTAGAAAGTGGCAGTTTCATTACCTGCGCACGTGACCGCACGACTGTGGGAACAAGCAGACGAAGCGGAAGTACATCTCTCTTGCTTCGGTGCGAATTAAAACAAAAAACACGCACACATTGCGTTTGTGTTAAAAAACACAAACGGAATGGTGCGTGTTTTTTTTTTTTTTCTAACCTTCAATTCGCCAATTCAAGCAACAGATCACACAGATATCAGATGTTTTCTTGAATACTTATCGAAGTCACGCGTCACCACAAGCGACGTCACAATGCGGACACGACTACGTAGGCGCAGGTACACGAGTGCGTCATACACCGGCTTGGAGCACTGCAACCGCGAGAAGGAAAAACGGCGTTCGGTTTGAAATTTCAGATCTTTCTGCGCGCGCAGCAATGTAATACTTTGCAGACACGATCGTTATCGCGCAATGTATGCTCTGCGCATGTCAGCTCAAAATGGCCAGACTTGGTAAGGGGCTCTTTAAGAGGAAGCTTTAGCTCGCGTGCTATGTAAATACATGTAAAAAGAGAATTCGTTTTTCTCGGCAGCCACTGCACCTAACTTTTCGAGGTTTGTAGAATTTAAAGGAAAACGTTAAAATCTAGCGACTCTTGGTTTCGAATTTTTTATTTAGGCGTAAATTTTTTACTAAAAATTGGCGACAATCGCAAATTTTCAGTAAACGCAACTGAAGTTTACAACTTCATAACTCAGCAATGAAAAATGACATTACAATTATGTGAATTGCATCTAATAGTACATCTAAAGTGGATAAAATAGATATGTCACACATGAATCTCAAACTTAGTGATGTCTAAATACAGATTTTGCAGAACCCTTGTACACAACGTAACCAATTCGCGTAAGATGTAAGTTGACATATAGAATTTGTACGCTTTGATGATCTAATGGATTTTGTTTACAGAACAGTGATATCTATTTTTGACGGAGAGCCATTAATTTTTAAACGTCGGGCTTCTATCTTTTTCCTACTTTCGAATTTTTGAAAATTCTTTGAAAAAATTTGAGGCCCTAAATCGAAATTCCACTTCTAACAGTCACTAAAATTTTACTTTCTCTCTCAAATGCAACAAATTTCATTAAAATCGGTCCAGCGGTTGCTCCTAAAGCCTCTTAAGTAAGGAAGGTTAAGGAAGCTTTAGCTCATGCCCAACTCCGACGCGGCCTATTGAAATACATGTAAAACGCAAAAACGCTTTTCTGAGATAACCCCTGGTTTGATATTAATGAAATTTGTTGCATTTGAGAGAGGAAGTTTAATTCTAGTGACTCTTGGAAGCGGAAATTCAATTTAGGGCATGAATTTTGTTGCAAGAAATTTAAAATTCGCAAGTTCGAAAAACTTTGCATCGAGAACACATACGAGTATCGCGATTCTGTAAACTGCATCCATTAGATCATTCAAAGCCGCGAAATTTCATATGTCCTTTTATATCTTACGTGAACGTGTGACGTTCTTCAAGAGCGTCCTGCAATGTATCTCCATATTACAAATTTTTCTTTAGATTCATGTGTAGCATCAATATTGTCCGCTTTATATGTGCTATTGATGCAAATCCCAACATTGTGTTATCATTGTTAATTGCCGAGTTACAGAGTTGTAAATTTGGTAGTTTCGTTTTCTTAAGATGTTTTAACCATTTTTAATAAAAACTGACATCCTAAATAAAAAATTCGAAACCAACAGTCACTACATTTTAAGTTTTTCTTTTAAATGCAACAAACCCAGCCAAATTTGATGCGGAGGTTGCAGAGAAAATCTAATTCTCCTTTTACATGTATTTAGACAGGAGCACCCGAGCTAAAGCTTCCGGCTAAGCTTTTGTAGAGGGTGTTGCCCGCATGCGTGCCCTCTCTTGTGGCTCGCGAGGCAGGAGGATCAGGTGAGGGAGGAGGGGCGTTCTCCTTCGGCGGCTGCTAGCGTGCCTCGGTGTCCTCCTCGCCCGCCGCTCCGTACAGAGTGGAGACAACCGCGGCATCTACTACGGCGTTGTACACGCGAATTGCGGACACCGTTGTAGACGCCTTTGGCGGACGCCATAGGGGCTAGTTGCCGGCGCCCGTGTGTCTTGTGTGCCGTTTGGCACTACATTACTGGCCTTCCCCTAGCTCCACGGATCTCTGGTGTTTGTGATAGCAGAGCCACGCATAATTCTGTTAGTTTCCGTTCTTTGCGTCCAATTTACTACCTCTGTTTTTCTCACTCAAATGCTACTTTATGAATCCTGGTTGTCTACACTTTCATTTAACCCTGATTTGGCTCTATTTGGTTGCCAATTTTCCTGACCTCTTCCTACATTCCGTGTCCATTATATTGAGGTCGAGATATATGTGCACTTTAGCCGCCTATTTATTTTCATCCGTGTTGAGGATTTCTCCGAAACTAATTTCGCTCTGTGCTTCTCCGACTTAAAAAGCGGCGCAACCCATGTCACCCTGCACTGCGTAATTTGTGGTTTTACCGTTGGCTCCCAAAGCCAAGTGGCCTACCGACATTTGGTTCACTTCGGACCTCGACACGATGTTCGATTTTAAGCACGAAATGGCATTTGCGAGCGTTATGGCTGGTAGCATTACTCCTTTCCAGAGTCATCACACCACCTCATATTTATTATAGTCCCAATGTGCTCTACGTTTTATCATTGCCGAATTCCGCTTCTCCTTCATTCTTAGATTGGTGAATGCTTGAGTAGCAAGGTCTTACTTTCTGTCTTTTATGTGCACACAGAGGTATTCATATTCCTTGACTAGGCATACGGCTTCCTTTCTAATTGATACTGCGTCATTACTCGTCTCTTCATTAAAGATCATAATGTGGTGTGCTCAGGCCTGCATTCGTTGCTGCATTGCCACATATATTAGCAAGCCTCTGTAAATATCTTGCATTGTAATTGTATGCTAGTCGCACTATGCTTTCTCTATACATCAGCACAGGGACCTCGGGCGCCATAGCTCAAAGCTATTCCACACTTTTGATTCCAATTCTGCAATCAGCCATCCACGATCGGTCACAATATTCTGGCCGCCTTCACTTCTCCTGTCTGTCACGCGACGTCATGAAAACCGCGATAGCTCCCAATCTGATATGACATATACACGCTGATTATGCATGAGTAGACCAAATAAAAGAAAAATAATTATTTCTGATTCCGCGCTTGTTCGTCATTAGCCCTCTGCTATTGGTCAAAAGCGTCCAGGCCGCGCCCACTCCGCCGAAAGGCGGAGTGGGCGCGGTGTAATATGCGATGTCACGAAACGGCGAAATCTCACCGCGTCAAAGTGAAGTGGACGCGTTAAAGTTGGCGAACAAAACTGATTTTTTTTCCCCGAATAGCCGGAGACTGCCCTGCTCCGAACGGAATATAAGATTGGGGCTCACCAGTCGCTCAAGCACTGGCCATTCGCATCTGCTGGATAGCATGGCTTTATTTGCGTGCAACAAAACTTTTTGCGTGGCCGCATAACGTTATCGAGCCCTTTCGGCACGTATACGACATCGATCTGTCAACTCTTCCCTGCTTCCCTGTCAAGGGTCGGTTTTATCGGCATCCTTAACCTTCCGTTGCAAGTCCCGAGATTTTCGACCAGCCACGGCAAGCTATTGCACGGTGGTAACCGCAAGGTATAGAAGTCGGTGGTAACTCCGTTAGACAGGATACCAGTCAACTATCGCAGGAGACGAAAGATCTGATCAAGAAACGCCAATGTATGAAAGCCTCTAACCCTACAGCTAGAATAGAACTGGAGGAATTTTCGAAGTTAATCAACAAGCGTAAGACAGCTGACATAAGGAAGTATAATATGGATAGAACAGAACATGCTCTCAGGAACGAAGGAAGCCTAAAAGCAGTGAAGAAGAAACTAGGAATTGTCAAGAATCAGATGTATGCGTCAAGAGACAAAGCCGGCAATATTATTACTAATATGGATGAGATAGTTCAAGTGGCTGAGGAGTTCTATAGAGATTTATACAGTACCAGTGGCAACCGCGATGATAATGGAAGAGAGAATAGTCTACAGGAATTCGAAATCCCTCAGGTAACGCCGGAAGAAGTAAAGAAAGCCGTGGGAGCTATGCAAAGGGGGGAAGGCAGCTGGGGAGGATCAGGTAACAGCAGATTTGTTGAAGGATGGTGGGCAGATTGTTTTAGAGAAACTGGCCACCCTCTATACGCAATGCCTCAAGACCTTCAGCGTACTGAAATCTTGGAAGAACGCTAACATAATCCTATTCCATAAGAAAGGGGACGCCAAAGACTTCAAAAATTATAGACCGATCAGATTACTCTCAGTTGCCTACAAACTATCTACTAAGGTAATAGCAAATAAAATTAGGAACACCACAGACTTCTGTCAAGCAAAGGACCAGGCAGGATTCCGTAAAGGCTACTCAACAATAGACCATATTCACACTATCAATCAGGTGATAGCGAAATGTGCGGAATATAACCAACCCTTATATATTGACACGTGTACTTCTTTATCTTTATCGGGCGACCACTTCTCACCGCCTAACAAATGTTATTGCACAGCGTAGGACGCGCCTGCATGTAAAAGAAGTTTCTGGGATGTTATCGGTGGTTCCATCCGCTCTCTTCCCCGCAACTTGTGTAATCTGATTGCATGTATGCGCGACGCGAATAGTGTAGAACTTTGTGGAAGACACGCGGGTCCCAACGATTAGTCTGGAACATTCGACAACTGATCTATAAAAGCGGACGCGCTTGACCCGCTGATCAGATTTTTCGACGATCGCCGACTGTGTTCGCCGCTCTCGTTGTGCTTTAAGTGTAGCCGGTTTTGTGGGCACAGGTTCGCCCAATAAAAGCTAGTTTTGCCTTTCACAGTATTGCTTCTGTGTTCTTTGACGTCACGACCACGTGACATCTGGTGGAGGTGCTTTGCGTTCATGTACCGGACGCCCCCACAAAGCCGTGACCCAAGCCCTCACGCGGAAGACACCAACGTCGCCAAGAACCAGCGAGGTAGCCGCAGGCTGCAAGGACTGGCCCCGGAGCACGGACTTTTGCCTGAGACGACTAGGAAGATGGCCACCAAGTCCACCCCAATGGCAGCCCCAGCGTCCCCCGTCGTGCTGCAGCAGCCCAGGGAGTCTCCGACGTTCCGCGGTTCAACTTTCGAGGACTCGGAAAGCTGGCTTCAGACGTACGAGAGAGTCGCTACGTTTAACAACTGGAATAGCGACGACAAACTGCGATATGTTTTCGCATTGGAAGACGCGGCCAGGACATGGTTCGAGAATAGAGAGGCCACCTTAACGACCTGGGAACTTTTCCGTAGCCGCTTCCTGCAAACATTTACAAGCGTCGTGCGAAAAGAGCGAGCCCAAGCTCTACTGGAGACCAGAGCGCAGCTGCCGAATGAGACGATTGCGATCTTCACTGACGAAATGAGCCGTCTGTTCCGCCACGCCGACCCAGAAATGTCCGAGGGGAAGAAAGTCCACCTGCTGATGCGTGGTGTGAAGGAGGAACTTTTTGCCGGAATGGTACGAAGCCCACCGAAGACCGTCGACGAGTTTCTTCGCGAGGCCACCAGCATCGAGAAGACACTCGAGATGCGAAACCGGCAATTCGACCGCCGCACGAACTCGACAAACTACGCCGGAGTTCAGTCACTGGCCACCGACGACCTACGCGAGACTATCCGAGCTGTCGTGCGGGAGGAGCTACAAAAGCTGTTCCCATCATCACAGCCTCAAGTGGCTTCGATTGCCGACGCCGTGCGTGAGGAGCTCCAACAACAACTTGGAGTAGCCCCTGAATCGCCGCAGCCTGAGCCGCAAGCGATGACCTACGCCGCCGTCGCACGCCGTCAAGGTCCCCCTCCGCGACCGCGCCAGGGCCCTGTCACGCCGCAGTTCCGTCGTCCGCCGCCGCCGCCGCCAGCACGACCACCCGTCACCCAGCGCACCTACGCGAGGAAGACGGACATTTGGCGCGCTCCTGACCACCGCCCGCTCTGCTACCACTGCGGAGAAGCGGGTCACGTCTACCGACGATGTCCATACCGGCAGATGGGACTGCGAGGTTTCGCCGTGAACGCTCCGCGCCCGCAACAAGGTGAACGCCCCCGCGATATCGCCGACTACCTCGCCGCTACTTAGTGGAGCTCTCGACGACCGTCGCGTTCGCCATCACCAGGCCGCTACCTGTCGCCTCAGTGCCGACCATACACCAGCTCAGCCCGGGGCCGCTCTGCGAGCCCATATCCGGAAAACTAAAAGCAGCAACCGATGGAGGTGCGGTTGCTGTTCGTCGAACTGACGAAGATCCTCCGCCGCCGACGAAGACGACGAAGAAACCATCTCGACGACCTAATGACGACACGCCGCCGTCCCGACGAAGTCAAGAAGCCAAGACTACACCGACGAAAGACGACTTGACGTCGCGACGTTCCAGCTTCAGTTCAACACGACGCAGCCGTGATCCGACGCCAAGACCCAACTGCAACGCCAGACAAAGAGCCACCGACCTCGACGTGCTTCTCGACGACCACGCAGTCACTGCCTTAGTCGACACAGGGGCCGATTACTCCGTAATGAGTGGACACATCGCCGCCCAGTTGAAGAAGGTTAAGACTGCATGGAAGGGTCGCCAAATTCGGACCGCTGGAGGACACCTCATTACGCCGACTGGAATCTGCACGGCAAGAATTACCGTTCATGACCGGACTTACCCTGCCACCTTCGTTATCCTCCAACAGTGTTCGCGAGACGTCATTCTCGGCATGGACTTCCTGAACCAACACGGCGCAATCATCGACCTGAAGTCAAAGTCCATAACGCTGTCGGAAGATCGAGCGATACCGCCGGAGAGCTCTAGTAGTCATCATGCCTTAAGTGTGCTCGAAAGTCAAGTCAGCATCCCGCCTCGCTCCAGTATTGTCATTTCCGTAGGCACCCAAACGCCTGCCGACGTAGAAGGCGTCATCGAGGTTGACCAACGTCTACCGCTAGACCGTGAAATTTGCGTCGCAAGAGGGATCGCTCGACTGCATGGAGGGAAAACTGAAGTGTTCCTGACAAACTTCAGCCAGGAGTTCAAGCACATCAACAAGGGCACGACGATCGCGTACATGGAGCAAATTCTGGAAACCAGTAATGCGTTTGTCCTCTCGGATTCCGCCGCATCTACCCCGACGACCATGGTTCCCGAACCAGACTGCGACATTAATCCAAGTCTCCCCGTGATTAAGCAACAGCAGCTCAGAAATCTGCTCCAACGACGGCTGCTTTTCGACGTCATCGAGGATTCGACAAACACCAGTCGCCAAGCATCGCATAATAACCGAGGAGTGCGCTCGCTCCGCCAGAGCCCTTACCGAGTTTCGCCGCGAGAACGTGCAGCTATAAGAGAACAAGTCCACGAAATGCTGCGCAACGACATCATCCAGCCGTCGAAAAGCCCGTGGGCATCCCCTGTTGTCCTAGTGAAGAAAAAGGACGGAACCCTACGTTTCTGCGTCGATTATCGTCGTCTGAACAAGATCACGAAGAAGGACGTATACCCCCTCCCACGGATAGACGACGCATTGGATCGGCTCTGCAACGCTAAATACTTCTGGTCTGTGGACCTCAAGTCTGGCTACTAGCAAATAGAAGTCGACGAGAGAGATCGCGAAAAGACTGCCTTCATCACGCCAGACGGCCTCTACGAGTTCAAGGTCATGCCATTCGGACTGTGCTCGGCGCCTGCAACGTTTCAGCGCGTCATGGACACAGTGTTAGCCAGACTGAAGTGGCAGACGTGCCTTGTTTACTTGGATGACGTCGTTGTCTTCGCCGGAAATTTCGACGATCACCTTAGGCGGCTTGCGACAGTATTAGAGGCCATTAAGTCATCAGAGCTCACTCTGAAGCCGGAAAAGTACCGCTTCGCCTGAGATGAGCTTTTCCTAGGCCACGTCATCAGCAAATCAGGAGCACGCCCCGACCCACAGAAGACAGCTGCCATCGCAAAGTTCCCGCAGCCAACCGACAAGAAAGCAGTGCGCAGATTCCTTGGCATGTGTGCCTACTATAGGCGCTTAATCAAGGACTTTTCACGCATCGCGGAGCCCCTAACACATCTAACCAAATGTGATGTCGAGTTCAAGTGGGAAACGCCGCAGGCCAAGGCATTTCAAGAACTCAAACGACGCATGCAGTCGCCGCCGGTACTTGCATACTTCGACGACGACGCCGATACCGAAATCCACACTGACGCCAGTAGCCTAGGCCTCGGTGCCGTCCTAGTCCAGAGGAAAGAAGGACTTGAACGGGTGATATCGTATGCTAACCGGTCGTTGTCAAAAGCGGAAAGCAATTATTCTACGACTGAAAAGGAATGCCTCGCCATCATTCGGGCTACAGCTAAATTCCGCCCTTACCTCTATGGGAGGCCATTCAAAGTCGTCAGTGACCATCACGCGCTGTGTTGGCTAGCTAACTTACAGGACCCTTCAGGACGGCTGGCGCGGTGGAGCCTGAGACTGCAAGAATATGACGTCACGGTAATATACAAGTCCGGAAGAAAACACTCCGACGCCGACTGCTTATCGCGCGCCCCCATCGATCCCCCGCCGCAAGACGACGAGAATGACGACGCCTTCCTTGGGATAATAAGCGCCGAAGAATTCACTAAACAGCAACGAGCAGACCCGGAGCTAAAAGGCCTCGTCGAGTATTTGGAAGGGAACACCGACGTTGTCCCTAGAGCATTTAAGCGCGGGTTGTCTTCGTTCACGCTACAAAACAACCTGCTCGTAAAGAAGAACTTCTCACCAGTCCGCGCCAGCTACCTTCTTGTTGTACCGTCAGCGCTGCATCCAGGAATACTGCACGCCCTACATGACGATCCAACCGCTGGGCACCTCGGATTCTCCCGGACGCTGTCGAGAATACAGGAAAGGTTTTACTGGCCGCGTCTGACCGCCGACGTCGCCCGTTACGTCAAGACATGCTGAGACTGTCAACGACGCAAGACACCACCGACAAGGCCAGCAGGATTACTACAGCCGATCGAACCTCCTCGCCGACCATTCCAGCAGACTCGGATGGATTTTAGGGCCGTTTCCGGCGTCAACATCCGGGAATAAGTGGATCGTCGTGGCGATGGACTATCTCACCCGCTTTGCTGAAACTAAAGCTCTACCAAAAGGCAGCGCAGCCGAAGTGGCGAAATTTTTCGTCGAGAACATCCTGCTGCGACATGGTGCCCCAGAAGTCATCACCGACAAAGGAACGGCTTTTACAGCAGAGCTCACCCAAGCCATTCTGCAGTACAGCCAGATAAGTCACAGGAGGACCACTGCCTACCATCCGCAGACGAATGGTCTCGCGGAGCGCCTGACCAAGACCCTCGCCGACATGCTAGCAATGTAGGTCGACGTCGAGCACAATACGTGGGACGTGGTCCTGCCGTACGTAACCTTTGCTTACAACACGGCGGTGCAAGAAACAACACAGATCACGCCGTTTAAGCTGGTTTACGGCAGGAACCCGACGACGACGCTCGACGCCATGCTGCCGCACGTCCCCGACGAAGAGAATCTTGACGTCGCGACCTATCTGCAGCGTGCCGAAGAAGCCCGACAGCTCGCCCGCCTACGGATCAAGAACCAGCAGCGTACCGACAGCCGACATTACAACCTCCGACGACGCTTCGTCGAGTACCAGCCCGGTGACCGTGTTTGGGTTCCGACCCCTATACGCCGGCGAGGGCTGAGCCAGAAGCTTTTGCGTCGCTATTTCGGACCGTACAAGATCATCCGACGTATTGGCGCACTGGACTATGAGGTCACGCTAGACGGCATTTCGCTATCATAGCGGCGTCGCTCACGATCTGAAATAGTCCACGTTGTGCGACTCAAGCCGTACTGCCAGCGTTAATGAACTTTGGGACTTCGCGTAACTGACCTTTGGACTTTGTTTCTTTTGCGTTGTTAGGTCACTTTTGTTGAATAAGTGTCCTGTTGTGTTTCGCTCTCTTATATTTGTAGCATCGAGACGATGCTTTATAAGAGGGGGGTAATGACACGTGTACTTCTTTATCTTTATCGGGCGACCACTTCTCACCGCCTAACAAATGTTATTGCACAGCGCAGGACGCGCCTGCATGTAAAAGAAGTTTCTGGAATGTTATCGGTGGTTCCATCCGCTGTTTTTCCCCGCAACTTGTGTAATGTGATTGCATGTATGCGCGAAGCGAATAGTGTAGAACTTTGTGGAAGACACGCGGGTCTCAGTGGTTACTCTGGAACATTCGACGACTGATCTGTAAAATCCGGCGCGCTTGACCTGCTGATCAGATTTTTCGACGATCACCGACTGTGTTCGCCGCTCTCGTTGTGCTTTAAGTGTAGCCTGTTTTGTGGGCGCAGGTTCGCCCAATAAAAGCGAGTTTTGCCTTTCACAGTATTGCTACTGTGTTCTTTGACGTCACGACCACGTGACAATACAGCTTTCATTAATTACGAGAAAGCGTTTGATTCTGTCGAAACCTCAGCAGTCATGAAGGCATTACGGAATCAGGGTGTAGACGAGCCGTACGTAAAAATACGGAAAGCTATTTGTAGCGGCTCCACAGCCACCGTAGTCCTCCATAAAGAAAGCAACAAAATCCCAATAAAGAAAGGCGTCAGGCAGGGAGATACGATTAGTCCAATGCTATTCACAGCGTGTTTACTGGAGGTATTCAGAGACCTGGATTGGGAAGAATAGGGAATAAAAGTTAATGGAGAATACCTTAGTAACTTGCGATTCGCTGATGATATTGCCTTGCTTAGTAACTCAGCGGACTAATTGCAAAGCATGATCAGTGCCCTGGAGAGGCAAAGCAGAAGAGTGCGTCTAAAAATTAATCTGCACAAAACTAAAGTAATGTTTCACAGTCTCGGAAGAGAACAGCAATTTAGAATAGGTAGCGAGGCACTGGAAGTGGTAAGGGAATACATCTACTTAGGGCAGGTAGTGACGGTGGATCCGGATCATGAGACGGAAATAATCAGAAGAATAAGAATGGGCTGGGGTGCGTTTGGCAGGCATTCTCTGATCATGAACAGCTGGTTGCCATTATCCCTCAAGAGAAAAGTTTATGATAGCTGTGTCTTACCAGTACTCACCTAAGGGGCAGAAACCTGGAGGCTTACGAAAAGGGTTCTGCTTAAATTGAGGACGATGCAACGAGCTATGGAAAGAAGAATGATGGGTGTAACGTTAAGGGATAAGAAAAGAGCAGATTGGGTGAGGCAACAAACGCGAGTTAATGACATCTGAGTTGAAATCAAGAAAAAGAAACGGGCATGGGCAGGACATGTAATGAGGAGGGAAGATAACCGATGGTCATTAAGGGTTACGCACTGGGTTCCAAAGGAAGGGAAGCGTAGCAGGGGGCGGCCGAACGTTAGGTGGGCGGATGAGATTAAGAAGTCTGCAGGGACGACATAGCCACAATTAGTACATGACCGGGGTTCTTGGAGAAGTATGGGAGAGGCCTTTGCCCTGCAGTTGGCGTAACCAGGCTGATGATGATGATGACCGCAAGCTAAGGCGACGCAGACTAATCGCAGACGCCGGCACCATATTCCTGATCCGGTTCTCTAATTTCAGTGCACTGACTCGGCCCCATCGAAACCCTCTCCACTTGATCGTGCTCCTCGCCTCCTGGCAGCCAATCAGATTCGAAAAACGGCTGCAATGTTATTCGTTTTGAAAGTTAACAAAAGTGACCTCCTATCAACACGCATAGCGTTTAAGTTATTCGTTATTCAGGTCAGAGCCCAATGCTCGTATAGGTATTACGTAAATTTGGCGTAAGGAAAATTGGAATAAAAACAGATTGAAATAGTTTTACGTTATATGGCCTCTTTTGTTGCAGCTTTTGCCCTTTATGGATGTAAGGATAGATCAAGATATCCATTTTCCAGTCGTCTTTCTATGCCCGTAACATAAACCGTGAACAACAATGGAGACAAAGGGCGTCCTTGCTTCAGACTTAGCTGAAATTGACCACTTCATTGTATTCCTGGCCTTTCCGTTCAAATTGCTTGCGGCTGTCCCTCAGCAGCACTACAATATCTTCATCTGTACCTTCGTGCTCGAGAATATGCCATAACAAATTCGTGTCTACGTTGTTGTACAGACCTATTCATCAGGAGGAAAGGGCGTGCGGCAAGCCTTTCCTCCTCCTCTCGCTTCTGCGAACTGGCGTAGCGCTGTTTGAATGTGTTGCCGTCGCGTATTGCGGAACAATTTCTTTTTCTCCGCGAAATTTACGTGATATCAGTTCATACGATGTCGTCGGGGAACCACTATGTCGCCTATCGGTGCAGCGGTAAGTACAGTATTCGGAAGTTTCTCTTGGCTGCAGAAACATGCGACGCGCGTCATTATCCGCGGTGTGTGTGCGTGCTGTGAACTATGTTGGCACTATAGGTTTTTATTCAAATAAAACCAGCGGGCTCTCTGAGTTTCCTGCGTGATTTAAAACAGTTTCTCCCTATCTGATCGCTTGGCGTAAGAATATTGAAAGGGTGAGTGCATCATAGAGGACGGGACGAACAAGATCAAAGAAAAAAATGCAGTTTCAATCCTTAACCTTCACACACGCACGCACGCACGCACGCACGCACGCACACACACACACACACACACACACACACACACACACACACACACACACACACACACACACACACACACGCGCCCACACACACACACACACACACGCGCCCACACACACGCGCACACGCACACCTTACGATGAATCCTAACCAACTGGCTCAACTTACCGTCTTGATGTACCCAAATGGAATTTGATTTGCTTTAATCACTTGCTCCATGGCATTAGCCAGAAGTGCCTTGCTCTTTGGACCCAGCTGTTTCATTAGCTGTATTGGAAATTAATCGTGTCCTGCGGCCCTGTTATTAGGGACATTTCCTTCGGCTTTCTTTTTTCAGTAAAGATTTCCTACGTTATGTTTTCATCTCTCAGGCTCCTCTGTTGCAGGATCTGTCTGAGTCCGGGCTACGCAGCCTTTTTTTGCCGAAGCTATCCTAATGACGTCTGTGATATACCGCAGCGCATAGTCTCCTTCAAAGGTGTTAACTTTGTCATGCCTTATAGGCGTCTACGAATTCTTAGCAGAAACTCCAAGTGCTCTCACAATAAAAACGCTCGTAGCGACACCTCGTGACGCGTTTTGCGTAGACAAGGCGTTGCGAACGTTTTCGGTTACATGGCAGTCCTTGTCAAAAATAAAAGAAAAAAGAACCTGCATGTTGAAAATTACGTCGATGCCAGCACTTTACACCAGCAGCTCTCAGCCACCAGGTGGCGGTACCAAACGATGCAAGACGGGAAAAAACCAAGTGACCAATCTTCTTTTCCCATCACCTGGCTCCAAAGCAGGACAGTGGCGACTGACGGCCTTACGGTGATTACCATAGCTTTGAATGCCATTACTACTCTGGATCAATATCTCCTTCCCCACATACGTGTCTTCAGCGCTTGTCTCGCAGGAACCAAATCGTACAGTAAGATGGATTTGATGAGCGCATACCACCAAATTCCTGTCGAACCCAGTGACATACCGAAGACAGCAATCACCGCTCCATTTGGCCTGTTCGAGTTTCTTCGTATGCCTTACGGTTTGAAAAGCGCGGGGCAAATTTTTCAAAGGTTTATGGAAGAGGTTACGCGCGGACTCCCGTTCATGCTTGTCTACCTTAACGACATTCTCGTTGCAAGCCACACAGACGAACTCCACAAAGAGCACATTCGCCTTCTATTTGAGCGACTGGATGAACGCGGCCTATAGTACTAAAGCCCCAGAAATGCATTTTCGCAGTTCAAGCCCTGCATTTTCTCTACCATTGCATTTCACCCCAAGGCATCAAGCCACTGGAATCACGGGTGCGGGCAATCGAGGACTTCCACTCTCCAACCTCCTTCAGAAAGGTGCGCGAGCTTCTGGGGCTCATAAATTTTCACAGGCACTTCATACCATCCTGTGTGTAAGTTCGTCAGCCGCATACCGTCCTGCTGCGTCACGACTCCAAAAAACTGCCTACCTTCTACTGGTGCTCGGAGCACGAACACTGCTTCCAGGAAGCCAAAGCGCGGTTGACTACGGCAGTGTTGCTGATTGATCCGTTTCCCGATGCCCCCAACTCGCCTTATGGTAAACGTGTCGACCAAGGCAGTGGGTGCAGTACTACAGCAGCACGATGGCACAGACTGGAGGCCGCTGGGTTTCTTCTCAAAGCACCTCAAGCTCACAGAAGCTCGCTACAGCACCTTCGGGAGATGTTGGCCATCTATTGCGCTGTCAAAAATTTCCGTTTTTTTTTTAAGGTTATAGCTTTTACTTTCCGATTCACCACAAGCAGTTAAACTTCGTTTTCAAGAAAAACAGTTCCTCGAACTCAGAACGTGACCTTCGTTAACTTTCCTTTATCTTCGAATTTTCTACAGACATCCTCCATATCTCTGGGACCAAAAACCAGGCAGCTGACGCACTGTCGCGGCTCTGTGGATTTCCAAGCTCTTGCCCGCAGCCAGCAAAACGACCGCGAGCTGCGCCGATTACGGGAAAAAAGGCTCGTCGCTCCAGTTTGCGTAGGTGCCGCTTCCCTGTACAACAACATTGTTCACGTGCGACACATCGCAGGCACCGCCTCGCCCGTTCGCGCCCTATTAGTTTCGGCAGCCAGTATTCGATTCACTGCAAGGGTTGAGCCATCCCTACATCAGAGCGACACAGAGGCTTATCATAGACCGCTTCGTATGAGTAGCGATCAACAAAGCTGTTCGAAGCTGCGCAAGAAACTGCCAAGCATGTCAAACCGTGAAAGTGACTCGGCACAAGCGTTCAGCGGTGCAGCCGTTTCGACTACCAGAGAGCCGTTTCGATAACATGCATTTAGACTTGGTGGGGCCTCTTCCACCTTGCCAAGGTTTGAGGTACCTTCTGACGTTTGTCGACCGGTACTCAAGGTGGTCTTAGGCGACGCCAGTACGAGACATCACGGCCGAAACAGTTGCGAAAGCATTTGTTGCTTCGTGGGTATCGCGGTACAGTTGCCCTTTGCGAATAACTACTGACCGAGGCCGACAATTCCAAAGCTCGCTTTTTTCTGCCCTGGCGAGACTGCACGGCACGCGCCTGCATAACACCGCGACTTACCAACGGCATTGTCGAGCGTCTCCACCGACGACTGAAGACGTCATGGGCCGCCACGCTCGACCGACAGCACTAAGTGGAAAGGCTACCCCTAGTACTACTGGGGCTGCGAACAACAACCAAGGATGACCTCGGAGTAAGCGCAGTCGAGATGCTCTATGGATCAGAAATCTGCGACCGTCAGTCACTGTGATGTAAACCCCCGCTTCTACGAAATTCGATTACCTCGCCTGACCTCCACGTGGGGGTCATTGCCCCTGCCCATTCTTGGGACGTTCTGGCTGGCCGACAGGGGCGCCACCACTGCCACTTGGCAAACCTGTTTTAGTGTGGAATAAAGCCAGTGTACTTTTCGTTCTCAACCTGTCACAACGTGTATTACTTGTTTCCGTTAAATCCAGCTCCTAACAATTTCGTTAGTGCTCTCACTCAAGAGTTTCCAATAACATACCAGAGAGAACTTTGGCGCTGGAGTCGTTGACCTACAATGAGAATTATGGGAAATACATGGATTTGTCTGATCTTCGTGCTTGTGGATTCAGACGTTCTTGTGGCTTTGTTTATTACGCTTTATATGCCTTCATGTAAATTTCAGAGCAATCTATACTCTTTGAAGTTCGCAAGACGGTGCGAATGCGCGCATTCGCTACGAATTGCAACGATTGAGCTTGTCGAGGTGGACAAATCGAAACGTGCCAAGTGTCTCAAGGCGATGGCATGCCCGGGATAAATCCATAAGAGCTTTTCACATCCCTTTTCGACGAATGCGTCCGTGGTGTGATGGTTTCAATATCAGGCCTCTGTGCTAAGGTCTAGTGTTCCAATCCTGCCATCGGAAAATGTAATGTTTTTTTTAATTATATGTTACGCCGTACATTGTTGAAAATGACGAGCTCACAAAGTCGCGAAGCCGTTTCAAGCTAGAAGGACGAAGTTTAGGCAAAAGATGTACTTCCCCATAATTCCCATGGCGGGTCAACCACTCCCATTACAGCTCCCGTAGACACTAGCGCCAGAGTGTTTTTTAGTAATTATTGTATGAAACTCTGTGCTCTCACCGTGAGTCAGCTGTGGCACTCCAAGCGCGGCCATTGAGGGAAAGGGAAGCCAGCGTCACGAGAAGGCGCCAGCAGAAAGAAAATAAAGCTAGTTGTCACCGAGATGCTGGGGCGAACGCCTGTCTCATGGCTGCGCGCACGTCCCTACAAGTGTAGTGGTGGGAGAAAGGCAGGGGTGAGTCGATAAAGCCGTGGTCATCGCAGGCAAAGGCAACCTCACGAGATAAAGCAAATGGGCAGAGGGATACGGTACAAAAGGATACAGTGCAGTTCGGCTGCGTAGGCTGGGTTACCATTCGCCACCACCCTGATCTAAATGGGATGCAATTACAAAATCGTCATCTCTAGAAAGCCCCTAACCACTTCCGTGCTGGTGTTGCCAACAGAGGACATTTCATGGAATTTCCACACAATTCATGGAAGGGAAGTGAATAAAAAAGTGAAACTTTCGACGTGAAGCCAGCATAGTCTTGGGGTAATTGCCAGAAGATTATGTCAAGTGTTGCGATACAGTAACTGTTCTGCACAAAATTCAAAGTAAGAAAATCAATTCTAGCATTACTACACCTCTTTTCACCTAAGGTCATCGTCAGGGCCAAACAACCTAGGCATCTAGCCTGATAATAGTGTTGTACAATAAAAATGCGCTAAATGGCAGCTCAGGAAAATACATGAGCGAAATGATTTTCGCGACTCCTATAATAGCTCATTTGGCGGTGTACGAATTTGACGCCATCAGGGCTCAGTGGATGTGAAATTGAGATTGGGAGTATTCAAATTGGTTACTTTGGCATGTATGCGGAAGCGTTTTATAGAAGCATATGGGGCATTTTTGTTGAGTTTTGTGTATTTACCCGTTAAGAACTGTTATT
Organism: Dermacentor andersoni; assembly: GCF_023375885.2. Lineage (NCBI taxonomy): Eukaryota > Metazoa > Arthropoda > Arachnida > Ixodida > Ixodidae > Dermacentor > Dermacentor andersoni. The sequence goes on from NC_092820.1 coordinate 59,879,053, forward strand.
TATGTTAAAATGTGATGAAACACCATAGGACGTCCAGTGCATGCAGATACTTTGTCAATAAAAACAAAGGAGACTCATTTGACTGGTATGCCTAACCTGTTAGCTAGGTGTAAAAGAAACTGAAAATTGCTTTGGGTAGCTTGGCCTACTAATACCAAGAATTCACAGCGAACCGGGACGGGGTCAGGATGTCTGATCACCTGTGATAAGCTTCTCACTTTTATAATTACATTTTCTTGTTTGAACATTACAAGAGCGAACATAGTGTCTGACGGAAATAAAATCCAACTTTTCACTCCCTACAATATATTATGCAAGAAAGTTGTACATTTTTCAGACTACATCACGTGTTTATTCAGAACGTTTGAGCCCTGGTGACGCCATTTGATGCCATTTCCGCAATTTTGTTAAATATTGTAAAATAAAAATTTTCATTTGTGTACCGTGCTTCTGAAGACACTTTCACACTAAATATATCAAGAATAAATAATATCTGCCTAAAGGAAAACAAAAAACAGGGCCTTAAGGGTTAAACACACGCCCACGTCCTGCACATTTCTCGTTCAATCGTATCTTTTTGTTTCCTCGAATGTATCAATGCCTTTTATTTTTATTGGCGTAGGGTTGCGCTTGCATATGATGTCCGTCTCACCCGCCCCCTTTTGTGGGACTTCGATACATCAAATCTGTACTGCTTAAAAAAAAGATGCCACACGGGCCATAGATGTCGTCATACCGTTCCGTTTCGACTTGTGTGGTACCTCTAAACTTTGATCTCTTTACGCTGAATAAGCTGCGATTTGATTTAATTCCTACTTTGCAGATCTCGAACCCCATAGGCGCCTTCTTCAGTTTCGCAAAATGGTCCTCCAGTGGCACATCATCGCAGGTGGCGCGGAGGAGAACCAGCAGCACGAAAGGACAGGTGCGTTTTTGTGGCGCTCATCGAGGCGGGTGACCTGAAGGTCACTTGTCAAGCACATTCGGCCCTAGCGAACGCATGCTCCACATTGCTTAAAGTCGAGCACAATATGGCTTTGGCTGAAGAAGTCACAAATCAGTAGCGCATACTATAGGGAAGCAGTCTTGGGAAAGATGCTGGACTAGTAATTATCTGTGTCTCATTTTATTAACAGTCCTTAAATAACCACAGCAGACCACACGCGCACCTAGTCGTTAGCGAACCTGATGCAGTTCCCAGCGCATTGCTTTAGAGATTATCAGCGCGCCGTCGGCGGCGCTTCCGCGCCCAGGTGCCGAAAGCGCACTGGTGCTGCGCTTGTTCTCAACGTAGAGAGAAGCACAGAGCAAAAATTAATTTCATGTAATGGCTCAGGCACGTGGTTGACACAAAGTGTAAAGACTGCACGAATATATGTACTTTAAAGTTGTGAACCCAGCAGCAAGGCTCTCGACTGGGGGCCTCTGAATACCTAGCCACTTTATTAAATAACGTTTTCTCTCTTTCGCTGGACAGGGAATCGAAGAAGAGGTCAAGCTAAAGCTGAAAACCAAGTATATTGTAATTGGAAATAGAAGAACGCAACAAGGAGTCTATTAAATTCAGTGGCAATTAAACGGTAAACGCGAGACAAATGCGTTTGCATTACGTCGCATCTGTTTGAGGTCCCGGATCCATGATTTAAACCGCATTCTCTACATAGCAAGAGGCAATTCAGGAGCTCACTCGACACACGTCTTGTTTCTCCATGGAGCGAATTGTCACTGAAGGTGGTCTGGAGCAGACCACCGTCCCTTGCACGATATGACAAATAAGTTGTGCGGAAGCCCGCAAGGTAGAGGAAAGTACATGAAAGAGAAAAATTGCGCCCCCCCCCCCCCCCCACCGAATCGTAGAACGAAGTTACAAAGGAGACCCATACAGGTGTCTCAGAGAAAGCCTCGCAGTTGAAGAAAAATTCGTCCTGGTTCGAACCCCGGACTACCACGAATTTGCGCGCACTGTGGTTGTCCGTGTTATGCGAAGCATTTTGTACGTACCCGACTATCCAGCATTGTTTGGGATTCATTTGGGCTACATGGTGCATACTTGAATTAGGAAGGAACAGCGCCGACTAAGACGATCGCTTATCCTGTGTCGTTCTCCCCACTTGTGATCGTCTTAGTTGGCGCTTTTCCTTCCTAATGATCGTGATATAGAGCGTAGAAAGATAGCAATGTAATTTGTCCAGAGTATAACAGCATTGTGCATGTTGTGGAAAAGGTTAAAAAACATTGTTCGGTAAGCGGAAGTGCGGTGAATTGGGGGAAATGCCTGGGGTTCTGGCATGTTGACTGGCTTGGGATGCCAGATATTTTCGGTGACATCAATCTTGTTAACACACCGGTGTAATATCTAGGAGCACCCTTGCAATACTACAAGGACAATGAACCGTACTGGCAAGAACAGTGGACCGAATCACAAGGTGGGACAAGATAATGCAATGGTTGTAAATGGTCAATATGGTCAGTGATCGTTGTATAGTGCTTAGAGCACTTGGCTGCTATGCTCCACGGCACAAGTTAAATCCCACCATCTGTCACACATTATTTTCCTTTTATTAAAAGGAGGCGAGAAAGAAACCTACCTATCGCAAAGTGCCAAGAATGACGCGAAGAATGCTTCGGATTAAGAATATTTGGAACAGCTTCAGAATGTTTTGAGCTCTGCAGCAATAAATCTCTAGGCTCCTTAGCAGCGTATTTCAAGGCGTTCTCCGTGGACAACGCACAAAGTTATCAAACAAGTGCTAATTTGGTTTCTTTTTAATGCTTGCCAGGGAAATGAAACATTCGTCGTTTAATGACTAAACGCTTTATGGAGACAGCTTAGTTGAAGTATAGTGTTTGTTGAACAATAACCCAGGACACCTACGCACTTCTTATGAGATGTGCATGCGAAAGCACTACCCAATTGAGCGCAGCTGAGCGGTCCTTCCAGTTATGAACAGCTCGCGGACAAGCGAGCGTGTTGAGACGCTTGGCCAATACTTCCTAGATGGCACAAGGCCGGTGCCCTTGGATCCGTGCCTGGCGGCCGTAGAATCTACTCGGGATGTTCCCGAGTAAGCCACGGTGATTTTGACGTCGCTGCTTTCAGCACGCCGGGCTTGGCAATGGAATTTTTTGTCCAGTTAGCATGACGTCATAAAGCAGAGTGTACAGTCCCGCTATCCAGGAGCCTTGGCACGTTTTGATTGGGCCTTAGCGAGGCGCAGTTAGAACGCAGATGAGCTTGCGCAGGCAATGAACGCGCGTATACCACAGGCGTCCGAAAACGAGCATGACGTGGCGTCACAATATTTGCCCTCTCCCCTCTCGCATCACCTGGCGTGCTAAAACAGCCGCACGTATTTCCTTTCGCTCGCTGTACTCCGTCCAGGCGGGCTCGTGACCTGGGATCGCAGCCAATGGGAATATAGGTGCCATTTATCGCTTGTCCAGACGAGAGACACCGGCTTTTAGCCTCAATCGGCAATTTCATGCTTTCGCATGAAAAAATATGACACTGGGTTAAAATTCAAAGCTTCAAGTGAATTGGCAGCATGGTAATACGCGTGATGACGTCGGAGCCATTACGTCACTTGTGGGAATTCTTACTCTCAATGAGCGGTTGTGTATTTCTCGTTGAAGCTTCGCATACGAATATGGGATACCCTCTTATCTTGAATAAGTTTTGAAGTGTCTCTAAGTGCGCAATTGTTGCCGCGGGGGCTTTTCTTGCACGCTGTCTCACATTCAACGGAGCATGCGCAAAAGCTGTTGGGTTTGGGCGCACAGCTTGTGTGAAAGCTTTAGAAGAGTTTAGACGAAGTTATACAAGAGCCGGAAACACATCTTTGGTGGAAAAGCGTTTCGAGTCAAGAACGAGGAGCGCACGCTGGGTGCTGAGGCCTTTTATATTTGAGCTAACTGCTTCACTGGAGCTCGACTGTGCAGCGTCGCACAGGGCTTTCCTCTTGCAATGCTGCCTTTGGAGGCTTATTTTGCGAAAAGTCCACCCTGTATCCCTTGTTCTCGCTGAAAAGGGTGCGTAACATTAACGACGTTCAAATGCAACGCTCATTGTCTGGTTTCCGCACCGGCCTATGGATTTGACGTTGTTTGACGACTTTGTCCCACCACGCGCTAATTCCAAGCCAAAGAGATTTAAATTACTGTGGAGCTTGGCGTCTGACGTTTTATATTCCTAGAGCCATGTTTTAAATATGTCAACCTCTCTCGCAGCACGTCGCAGCGAATGAGAAAGCTCAAGCAAAGACCATGCACCGCGGCAAGGTGATCATGCTGGTGGTCGTCCCAGCGCTAGCCCTCTTGATAGCCGCGATCGCGGCTTTCATCTACGTGATCACCCTGGAAAAGCCCCGAAAGCGCGTGGACACGTGCAGGAGCGATGACTGCGCTGCCTTTGGCCAAGAGCTACACGCGGCCGTCAACTGGTCGGTCGACCCGTGCCAAGACTTCCACGCGTTCGTGTGCGGCGGATGGAGCGACCCCAAGCGACGAGAGACGACCGAGTCGCGCATGGTGGCTGCCGCCTTGGATCTGGCGATCGGGGAAGCTAAAGCCGACCTGACGTATCGCAGCAAGGCGACGCAGTTCTTCGAGAGTTGCACCATGGCCGGTAAGTGGGCGCAGGAGAACCTGAAAGAATTCGCGGATCTCCGGCACTCCTTGGGCCTGCCCTGGCCCGAGCAAAAGCCCAGCGGCGCAACGCACCCACTCGACATCATGGTGAACCTGGCGCTGAACTGGGAAATGAACTTCCTTTTCGACCTCGGCACCGTTACCGTAAGGAATTCTACCGCGCTGCTCGTCTCCCGCGGTCACCTGGATGCCGTGTGGGAGGAGAAGTTGCGCGGTGTCAGGACGATCGAAACGTACGAGGATTACGTGAACGCTTACTACCAAGTCCTCAACACCAACAGTGCGCAATCTGGCGTGGGACCAGCTGACCTCCTCGGCATCGAGACGGCCTTTGTCAACGCGAAGCTCGAGTTCCTATACGACACTCCTCGGCAAGAATGGTTCGAAGTGGCCGCCCTGGACTACAAGACGCCGTCTGTTCCGGTGGGCTCGTGGCTCGCTCTTCTGAGGAAGCACGACAGACAGTTCGTATGGACCAGCAAAGACACCGCGATCGTCGAGGATTGCAAAATATTGGAGAGCATCGACAAGCTGCTGAAGAGCATGGACCACGACAAGCTGATCATCGGGCTCTCGTGGATGTTCATTCAGACGCACCTCTGGGCTGTCTACGGGGCACCTTCGCTAAGATTCGGCGGCATCTACAAGAACCTGACACAGATGAAGGAGCGCGGCTGCATGGAATACGTCGAATCTCGCCTAGGGCTGCTCGGCTGGGCGACGACGCTAACCGAGCGCTTCCGCACGACGGAGAGCCGACTGCACATCGCCAGTTTCCTGCATCGAATCAACGGACAGACAAAGCGCCTAGTAAACAAGCTCAGCTGGATGGACCACGATAGCAAGCAGGTGATATTCTCGAAGCTGGACAAGATGACCCGCACCATACTGCCAGGGGACAGTTTCTTCGACGCTAAGAAACGCGATAGGCTGTACGCCGTCTTTCCCGAAATGCGCGGCAAGACCTTCATGACGAATCTAGTCAAGACGTCCGAGATCTACCGGGCGCTACGCAACCACAAATACTTCGAGGACGTGTACAGCGTTCGCATGTTTCCCAGGTTTGGTCGCGAGCGTTACCTCTACCTGCCAGACTTGATGACGCTCGCGTTAGTGAACCTGAGCCCGCCGATGTACTACGAGGAGGCGACGCTGGCGATGAAATACGGTGGCGTAGGCTCCTTCGTGGCTCGACAGATGGCCAGGACATTCGACGATATCGGCGTAAAGGTGGACGACTTGGGCAAGCACCGACTATGGATCGGAGCCGAGGCGGCAGCAGCGCACGAGATCAAGGCTAACTGCAACGTCCACTCCGGCTCGGACAGCTCGCTGTGGCGCCCAATGCGCGCGCTGCCCGTCATGCCCGGGCTGGAGATTGCTTACGAGGGCTTCTCGGCGGCCGTGGCAGTTGACTTTCGAGATCTGGACGACTTCAAGGTGCTTCACCTGGAAGCGTTCACAGACTTCCAGATCTTCTTCCTGGCGTACTGTTACGCGGTGTGCGCAAAGCGGCCACAGACCATGCGCGATGAGTGCAACGTTCCGGCCAAGAACTCGCCCGTTTTCGCAGAAGTGTTCCACTGTCCCGCGAACGCGCCCATGAATCCGCCAGACAAATGCACTTTTTTTTACTAATGAACAATTGCGGCAGTTGTAACTTGTTTAACATGCGAACGCCGCCCATATCGGAGAACGGCACAGCGATGCAAGTTTATTATGAATGGCGTCGTAGCGTCGCGGAAGCTGCGCGCCTTAAAATCGAGTGACGCTGTGGTATTTTACATAGAATTTCATACAATAATTACTTGAAGGAACTCTGGCCCTGCAGTCAGTGTACCACCATGGGAATGATGGGAAGTACATGGATTCGTCTTATCTTCGTGCTTGTGGATTCAGACGCTCTTGCGGCTTGGTATATTACGCCATCTTATTGTAAATTTCAGCGCAATGTATATTCTTCGAAATGCAGAGGATGCCGCGAACACGCGCAATTGCTATTAATTGCAAGGATTGAGCTTGTCCAAGTGGTCAAATCTAAACGCGCCAAGCCTCTCAATGCACTGGCATGTTCACGGTAACTTCATAAGGGCGTTTCATTCTCTTGTCGATACATGCGTCCGTGGCTTAATAGTTTCAATATCAGGCTTCTGTGCTAGAGTTCCCGTGTTCGAATTCTGCTGTCAGACAATTTTAATGATGTTTGTTAGTCATTTATTACGCAGTACATTGTTGAGAATGACGAGTTTACAAAGCCGTTTCAAGCAAAAAGTACCAAGTTTAGGCAAATCCATGTAATTCCCATAATTCCCATGCTGGTACAATCGTTCTCATTGCAGCTCCCGTAGACACTAGCGCCACAGTTCCCTCTAATAGTTATTGTATGAAACTCTCGTATTTTAGTGTTGAAAAATTGTATTGTATGAAACTCTCGTATACGTTGTCGGCGTCACAGCCGGCGCTGGCATCGCGCGAGCGAAAAATATTCCAGGCGGCATTAGCTCCCGTATTCAAGAACGCAACTTAAGCTGAAGCGCATGCTCACTTAAATCGTGAACGCGCCGGAGGAAACGCAATGAGTGCCCTCGGCACGAGACATTCATGCTAGGCGTCACTCCTGAAGTTGCGTTTTCACGCGACAGCGTTAAGGAGCTCGTGTCGCAGAAAAGCCGGTGTCGCCGGCGTCGGTGTCGGCGGCGTTGGCCGTGAGCGATAAATCCCAGCAGGCACTTCATTAATAAAAAACAACTTGCAAGATGGGTTGGGTGGGAATCGAACCAGGGTCTCCGGAGTGTGAGACGGAGACGTTAGCACTGAGCCATGTTTTTTTTTGCTTTATTGCCGGTCTTCGACGTACACATACGGCATAAACAGATACACTTCATAATGGTAAAAGCAATGACCGTCTTGGGCCCTTGCGAATAGTTAAAAACACTTGATTACCGCTAGTTCATCCAATATATGCATCCATTCGGGTGGTTCTGTTCTCGTTTTATAAGCTTCACGCAGATATAGCACGCTTTCAATGAAATGCTCTCTCGCAGGATGAATAACAAGCCTCTCATGACGCTCATCCATTCTTGTTTTCCACAGGCTATGTAAACATATTGCCATAAACATGTCCCATGGCATATCTGCGTTCTCAGTTGGCAAGAAGCGGATGCCGTAGGGTGTTATCGGTAATTCCTTTTTCAACGTTCTTTGTAGGATGTCCCACAATCAAGAAAGATATGCTCAATCGTCTCTGGTTGCCTGCATCTTGAGCAGTTTACAGACCACGGCACAAAGATTCCCCTTTCTCTTAGCCATGGCTTCACTGGGAGCGTTCCCCTGTGTAAATGGAAGAAAAAGGTTTTTGCGGATGACCGTATCGGCATCCGCTTCACTCGATTGAGCACGTTTCTTCCTCTGGATTCAACGCGGTACATAGAACGTTAGACAGGCACAGGCAATGATACATCAAGTAAATCTTTGTACAGTATGTTCCGTTTAACAGATGCAAGGTAATTCAATGAAAAGCGCGTATGTAGGAAGTCAAAGGCCAATACGACTTCTCGCAGGAAGCCTCTGAGCCTAGATCCTGTGCTGTAATCGGAGGACACAACGAATTGAGGCAACGCGCTGCTCCAACGTCTTTGAAGGACTGTGCACAAGAATGTATCTTTCTGATCACGTAGGAACAAAAATCTCGACACGACTTGTCTTAAAAAGAGATGAACCAACCCTAGGCCTCCACTTTTCACTGTTCTGAACAAATTAGTGCGACTAGAGCGCTCCCAAACGGAACCCCAAATGAAGATGGCAAACTGCCGGTGTATTCTTTGTATGCTGACTCTTTATGCGCACAATGCTTGTAAAACATACCAAATTTTGGCCACTAAAAACACATTACACACTGTTGCTTTTGTGAATATTGATAGTTCTCTCCCACCCATCCTTGCCGTTTTCGCCTTAATTTCTGCGACCTCTCCTTGCCAATGATCTTTGGTGTCCTGGTGGTGTTGCAGAGGTACCCCAAGGTACTTGGTAGGCATATTCGTCCACTGCATTTTTTCAAAAAGTGAAGGCGTGTCTTCCCATTGTCCATACCATGTCCCAATCGACTTGCCCCAATTAATCGCACTCCCCGTCATTTTGCAATACTTTGTCACAACATTAACGGTATTGCTTAAACTTTGCTTGTCATCACAAAAAACAGCGACGTCATCCGCGTATGCTAACAATTTTAGTTAGTTAGTTAAATGGGTTTTAATGGCGCGAAAGCGACTGAGGCTATGCTGCGCCAAACACTAGGTGTTTTAAAATCCAGTTTATGAAGGAAAAGGCTTTGTTAATCTATATTTTATGTAAAAAGCCAGTGTCATCTAGAAATTTACGAACGTCACATAATGGTACTAGTGGGTCATCACCTAAAATTAAAGCAGGGTGTAAAGGTATGTGTAATTGATATAATTTGTGCAAAAGTGTTCGTCTGTGTGTTTCAATCTCCGTACATGTGAGTAATATGTGCATAACTGTTAGTGGCTGTTGACATTTGGTGTGTCTTCTTTCGTAAGTAAGTAATTGTGGGTGAGGTGTGTGTGCCCAATGCGTAGTCGGCATAAAACTACTTCGATGAACCGCTCCTGATGATAGCATGACTTCCACTCGCCAACTGTGGGTTTCGTGAGGGGTAGCTTGTTGTCGGCACAACGGTCCCATTCGCGTTGCCATTTTACCGTTAAAGCTTTTCTAATTGCACGGATGCTATCTTTATATGGGAGTGTTGTGTTTGTAATGTCTTTGTGCGCTGCCATCAATGCATATCTATCAGCTGCTTCGTTACCCGGTATCCCAACATGGCTTGGGACCCAGCAGAAACGAATTGACCTCCCGTATTCGTTAAGCACCACCATGTTTAACATGTCTCCAATCAAGGGTTCACACTCAGACTTAAAATGTAGAGCCTTTAGTGTGCTAAAAGAATCTGTGTATATGACTGCATTTTTGTGTTTATCAGCGATAATCTTTTTTACAACCCATATAGCGAAAACTTCGGCCGTGAAGACAGAGGCGTGTTGTGGCAATCGAATACTTTTTTCCCAATTTCCCGTTACGACCCCCACACCCACGTGTTCTTTCGTTTTAGAGCCATCAGTATAATATTGCATGTTATTTTGATATTTGTCCTGAAGTGTACGGAATGCTTGTGTGATGTGTTCGCGTGGGGTGTCTTTGTTCTTTAAATGTGTCAGTGTCCAGTCACATAGCGGTTTAAGATCGTACCACGGGGGCAAACGCTGTGGCTTTCTGGCAACTGTAGGACTTCGCAAGGAATATTATAATCCCGAACATATTCCTCGTATCGCAGGACAAGCGGTTTAATCATGTTCGGTTTATTTGTATAGTGTAGGCGGGAGTTGCATTGTGTGAGGATATTGTAGCATATGTGTTGTGGTGATGACTGAATTCTTAGTACGTAGGAAAAAGTGAGTAATGCTCTGCGCTGATGTAATGAGGGTTCATTACACTCAACATATAAACTTTGGACAGGTGACGTTCTGTAGGCGCCACTTGCCAGTCGCAGTCCAAGGTTATGTACTGGATCAAGTCGCTTGATGTAGGACTGTCTGGCTGAGCCGTAAACCACGGAGCCGTAGTCTAAAAGGCTACGCACAAGAGACCGGTAAACACGTAAAAGGCACGTTCGGTCGGAACCCCAGTGCTTATGAGACAAAACTTTAAGGATATTTAGAGCTTTATTTGCTTTAATCTTTAGTGCTTTTATGTGAGTTAGGAAATTAAGTTTGGTGTCAAAGGTTACTCCTAAAAACTTATGATCTTGTTTCACCGGCAATATGGTGTCGTTCAATTTTAGGACTGGATCGCTGTGTAGCCCTCGTTTCTGAGAACAAAACAGTAACTGTTTTCTGTGTGGAGAAACGAAAACCATTTTTGTTAGCCCATTGTGTAAGCTTATTTATTGTCATTTGAAGCTGCCTTTCACAGGTTGGCAAACTTGAGGCGCGGCAAGCTACTTGTAGATCGTCTACGTAAACAGAGTGCATAAGAGATGACGGTATAATCTTATTAATTGAATTCATCTTTACTATAAGCAGCGTCGTGCTGAGGACACAGCCTTGCGGAACGCCGTTTTCCTGTGTAAATGTATTAGAATGAACTGAACCCAGACGTACCTGAAATGTTCTGTTAGACATAAAATCAGCTAGGCAATTCAGCATTTTACCACGGATGCCGAGGTCAGCCAGGTCTCTTAAAATTCCATATCTCCATGTGGTACCATAGGCTTTTTCTAAATCGAAGAGAACTGCAAGACAGTGTTGTTTGTGTAAAAATGCATGTCAAATTTCATGTTCAAGACGGACAAGATGGTCGGTGGTTGAACAACCCTTTTTATATCCACACTGATGGGGGTCTATGAGGTTTCTTGATTCTAAAATAAATGAGAGTCTGATATTGATAATGCTTTCATATGATTTTGCCAAACAGCTTGTGAGGGCAATGGGTCTGTAGCTGCTTGCGGATGTTGGGGATTTACCGGCTTTTAGAAATGGGACTGCTATTGCTTTTTTCCACTCTTCGGGCATTATACCAGATTCTCAGATTATGTTGAAAAATTTAAGGAGAGCGTCTACAGATGCCTGAGATAGATGGGCCAGCATGGCGTAGTGAATACGGTCGTGACCTGGCGCTGTTGTTTTCCCTGCAGAAAGAACTCTGTTTATTTCTTGTTGTGTCAGGGGGGAATTGTACGGTTCATATGACGCGCCAGTAGTGGGCAGCTTCTGTTTTTCAGCAGACTGTATTGTAAAAATTCCTCTGTATAATTCCCTGAACTGGATACATCACGGAAATGTTCGCCAAGTATATCTGCCTGTTCTTGTATTGTTGTTTGTGTGCCTGGACATGTAAGTAGTGGAATTGTGTACGATGAGTACTCTCCTCTAAATTTCTTGACCTGATCCCACATTCGTTTTGATGTTACTGTACTGTTGATTGAAGATATGTATTTTTGCCATGAAGATTTTTCAGCCTGTCTTCTAATGAATCGTGCTTTGGCTTTGGCTTGTTTGAAGTTTAAGAGGTTGGAATAGGTGGGGTACCTCCGTAGGATTCCCCAGGCCTTATTTTGCTCTTTTTTAGCGTTGCTACACTCCTTCGTCCACCAGGGGTTTAGCCTTTTGCTCACAATTCCCGACGACTGGGGTATCGCCTTTTCTGCCGCTGAGAGTATTACATCAGTGAATTTTTTGAATTTTTTTATTACATCAGTGAAGTTCATGAACGCTTAGGGCTGGCGAAAAGACGTCTTCCAGTTTCGAGTTTTCCCTAAAGAGCGGCCAATTAGCGAGCTTTAGTTTCCATCGGCGTGGCCTAGTGGTTAAGGTTGGTGGTGATGATAGGAGTTTAATGACTGCTGGTAAGTGATCACTACCATATGATGTGTCGAGGGCCTCCCACCTAAGATCATTAAAAAGAGATGGTGAGCAGAAAGCTAAATCTAAACAGCTAAAACTGCGGGCAGTTGGTGAAAAGTACGTTGGGGCACCTGAATTTAAAAGGCAGATATCATTGGTTAAGATAAAATCTTCAACCAGCTGTCCTCTTTGGTCAGTTTTGACGCTGCCCCAAAGAGTACAATGAGCATTAAAATCCCCTACTAAAACAAATGGTTCCGGTAATTGATCTGTTAAATTTTCTAATTGTTTAGTAGTGAAGTGGGTGTGGGGTGGAATATACAGTGAGCAAATGGTGATGGTTTTGTAAGATAGAATGGTGACAGCTACGGCTTCTAAAGATGTATTCAATTGGACGTTTCGGGTCGGAGTGCCACCCTGCACGACTATAGCCACTCCGGCTGACAAACGGGTGGAACATTCGCGGTCCCTTCGGACAACGGTGAAACCTTTGAGAATTTGACTATTTTTTGGACCGAGATTTGTTTCCTGAAGACATACAGCAACTGGTGAAAAGATGTTAAGGATGTTTTTGATGTCACCTAGATTGTGCATGAGACCTCTACAATTCCAATGAATAATAAAAGCCATTTTGAAATTAAAAGGTAGGAATTGGCACTACGGAAAGAATAAGAGGTGAGATGTTAGGTGACATAGATTTAAAAAGGCTTATACAAATAAGCGATAACCCACCACAGATACCTCGGCGTTGTAATTGACCGCGGTGCTTCATGGGCGAAGCATGTGGCAATGTTAAAGAAAAAATTAACTGGGCTTGCTCAAGTTTTTCACTTTCTGTCCGGTATGAAGGTGGGTCCATCTGAGAATTCGCTACTCCGGCTGTACCAGGCTCTCTACGTCGGCTATATTGGTATAGCATGCCCGTTTTATTAAATATGAGCCGCTGATGTTTGCGACGCTGGAAAGTACCCAGGCACAGATGCTGAAAACATGTATCGGTATTCCACGCGGCACCTCAACCTACGGAACAATTGAGGAGGCTCGCGTCACCCCTTTACCTGTCAATCTACGATGCGAACCTCTTCGAGTATTCTTCAGAGTGCTGTGCCGTCATGGGCGCCACCCCTTATCGGCATTTCCCGACATACGGCCGGACTCCATTTTTTCAAGTGCCATTAAATGCCAAGAATCTGCCATACCATCATACTTTGCCCCTGCTGAACTTCCACGTATGCCCCCATGGGTAATGTCCAAAATACAGGCACGTCTATCTATTCCCGGAATTTCTAAAAAATCGCGAATACCTACCGTCGGCCTCAGACATTTAACACTTGAATATATGTCGAAAGAATATGACTCCTCGGTGAATGTGTATACAGACGGATCAGTCTCGTCGTATGCGTCTGGTGCGGCTTTCGCTGTGCCTGTGCATCAATTCATTCCATGGTTTCTTCTGAAAGCGCTTACAGAGTGTTGGCTCGTCAAACTGCCGAGCTCTACACTTTAGCGCAAGAAAACGGCCACCACATCACATTTCAGTGGCTTCCCAGTCACCGTGGTATACACGGCAACGAACTGGCCGATGCCGAAGCGAAGAAAGCACTCGAAGAACCAGAGTTACTGCTTGCAATTGCTTTTTCAAGAGCGGACGCCAACTGCCTCCTCTCCAGTGTCATCCGAAAATCGACAGAAAAGCACTGGGACAAACCGGATAATAGCCACAGACGACTCCAGAGATTGGACCATACCATGAAATTTAGCCTACCACCAAAAAAAATTCAACGCAGCTGTGCCAGTCTTCTGCACAGACTAAGACTGGGGGTAGCGTTTACGCGCGGATACGTCCACCTCATGCGACGCACTGAGTCTCCAGACTGAGTTGTGCAATGTCAATGAGACTATAGGTCATGTGCTTTGTGACTGCCCTAAGTACGTGGAAGAGCGTCAAAAGTTGAACAATGACCTTACGCGTCTCGACAGCCCACCGTTGTCGGAGGACGTTATTTTGGGCCCTCGGCCAGACGCTCAATCGAGTTTCAAGGCCATTCAGGCGTTACAGAACTTTTAAAAAATTACCGCCCTGGACTTTAGGCTTTGGGCATGCCAATTTGCTTGTCATATGTTTTACATCCCCTTTCTCTCGTCATCGTCACCCATCATGTGCCTCTTTCGTCAATCTTTCTTTCCCTCTTCCCCTTCCCGCAACGCCGAGTAGCTGGCTAGAGGAATATACCTCATGCCGACCTCTCTGCATTTCGTATCATTAAACTTCTCTCTCTCTATCTTTCTGTTCCTTCTTGACTAATTTTACGTTCTTTGTTCATATTGGAGTAAATCCTAGACCTCACTAACCTATGATCACTGCATTTTACCCTGCCTTACACTTCTACTTCCTTCAACATGTTGGTATAGGCAGAAAGTATAAAATCTATTTCATTTCTTGCTTCTCCATTAGGGCTTTTCCAGGTCCACTTCTTTTGCTACGCTTCCTGAAGAAGGTGTTCATTATTCCAAGCTTATTCCTTTCCGCAAATTCTGCCAACATCTCTAGTGTTTCTAGAATCGACGCCGTTGTTCCGAATTGCTTGTTCACCAGCCTGCTTTTCCCCGCTTTTGCGTTGAAAGCGCCCATTACTACAGTATATCTTATCAATATCTTCATAAAACTGATTTACTCCGTCATTGTTACGACTGCAGGTTGGAGCGTAGGCTACATTTTATATCTCCTATTTACCTTTATTACGACTACTGCTGCCCTTTCATTAATGCAGTAGAATTCGTCAATGTTTCCCTTTATACTTATGGATTAGAGGTTCTACCCCGTATTCGTTCTTATCTGGGAGTCCTCTATAGCAAAGCATTTGGCCTGTACAAGGCTCTGTACTGTACTGTACTGTACTGTACTGTACTGTACAAGGCTCACCAGTTCATCAAACCTCACTAAGACCAATGATTTTCCAGACAATGCCTGATAGTTCCTCAGAGTCCTGCTAAGCTAGCTTCAGTCGGGAGGGTTCGTGTATTGAACGTTGCCAGGTTCGACTTCCAGTGGTGGCCTGTCCGGGTCCAGAGGTTCTTAGCACCCTCTACTGCGTTGCAGGTCTGACCACCGCCTTGGTCAGGTGCTCCGCAATAGCTGGGGACTGAGGGCCATGGTTTAACTGTAGTAGTCATGATGGAGGCAGTGGCCGAATACTGCACCAGGGAGCCACATTCCTGTTCTGGTGAGGGAGTTTCATGTTGAAGATTTGTGGGGATTTCTAATTTGGTTGCACCTGGACTAGTAAAGAACCCCTGGATCTCTGCATTTTTGCCGGTGTCAGGCGCCACTCCAAGCGCGGAGATATGGTGTACTGGAGGAGGATTCGCGCTCACGATCTTCAGATTAGAAGTCCGATGTTCTGCTTCTGCTCCACGCCCCCACCTCAGTCACATAGCTACAAATGGAACCTTTCTAATAGGACACTTAGAAAACCGAGGATTTGAACTTCTGACCATAGCAATCAAGCAACCGAGGTAACTCAGTCAGATAACCCTGCAGGTGGCGAGGCCAGGTTATGGCGGAAAAGACCAGCCCACGGGAGCCTACATGCCCAAAAACTCACTTGAATTATCCGCGACCAGTCAGACATATTGTATACACTTCGCTCAAAGTGCAATGAATGGTTGCCTGAACGGGGCATGCGGCACATCTAGGGCAGAGCCTGTCAAATGATCAATTACAGACGCAACATGTACACTTCGCGCATGTGGGCAACAATAGTGGACAACCAAAGCGATTAGAAGGATTAGAAGCGATTAGAAGGACAGATCTGCCGATCGGCGGTAAGGACTAAGCTGTCATTATTTATGCTATGAAGAAGTAGAAAGTTATCGGAGGGCTCCTCACCGCGATAGGTAGGTGGATATTATTAATCATTCCATTGTCTGTGGCCGCGTCGAGAGGCGCGAGTGAAATGTAACCGTAATGTAACCGGGAAACACTTGCAGCGAACGCCATACACGAAGGCGAGCTTTCTCGCTTAACGCGATCTCTTGCGTGGGCCGATCTTTTACTGTTTCGAACTTTTCATATTTCAGTCTGAGAAGATTTAACATAAAAGGCATGCGCAATCTGTTTTGTTTCATTACAATTGTTTGTTTATAGGCTGTTATTCTCAAAATTCCGAGGAATAACTGTGTAAAGAATTCAAGACAAGGTATGAGCAACATTAGTGATAGAACTTTACTGTCGTATTCAGAAAACGCGACTTCAGGAGTGACGCCTAGCGTGAATGTCTCATGCCGAGGGCGCTCATTGCGTTTCCTCCGGCGCGTTCACGATTTAAGTAAGCATGGGCTTCAGCTTAAGTTGCGTTCTTGAACACGGGAGCTAATGCCGCCTGGAATATTTTTCACTCGCGCGATGCGAACGCCGGCTGTGACGCAGACAACGTATTTTATCCGACATTAAATACCACAGAGTTTCATACAATAATTACTAGAGGGAACTGTGGCGCTAGTGTCTACGGGAGCTGCAATGAGAACAATTGTACCAGCACGGGAATTATGGGAATTACATGGATTTGTCTAAACTTCGTCCTTT